>NW_024070203.1:31871723-32079772 GCF_014754425.2 Oryx dammah
CCAGATCACAGAGTCCTTCTCCCAGATCACACAGTCTCCCCCCTAGATCACAGAGTCCCCCCACCAGGACTCAGAGTCCCCCAGGACACAGTTCCCACCCAGGACACAGAGTCCGCCCAGGACACAGAGTCTGCTCAGAACCCAGAGTCCCCCAGGACACAGAGTCCCCCCTAGGGCACACAGGCCCCCGATGCCCCCTGACAGAGACTGCCCTGGAGGGGCATCAGGCTGCGGGTCGGCGTGGTGTTGGGGCTGTGGTGGCCGCGTCTCAAGTGTGGGCAGGGCTGCCGCCCAGAGGTCTGTGCTGGAAGTCAGGGCAGACCCCTGAGAACAGGAGGGAGGTAAGTGGCTCTGAGCCTGGGGCCTGAGTCCAGGGAGAGGGCTGTCGAGGCCCCACGTTTCCAATGATGATGAGCATGTCTCTGAAGCTGGAATAAAGCACTCGGGCCGGAAGAAACGTCAAGAGCACAGCTTCGTGTTTAAAATCTTCAGTATGAGCCGTTACACACAATGACGTGGAATAGGATAGTGTGAGGGGGCAGAGGCCAAGGTCGCAGACTCCGTCTCACCGACATCCGCAAAGAGGGGAGCGCAATGCTTTAAATGAAGGGCTGAGCCCTCTGGAAAGGGTTGTTTGGCGGAGACAAAGGTAGGGTGACAGCGAGTTCCACACACAGACACACAGGGAGACACAATAGGAGCTGGCATGGGCTTCCAGCCACAGTGGGTGTCACGTTTGAGTCCTGAGATCAAAAGGGATGCAGTCATCCCTTGGGGACCACGGGCTGTGGGCAAAGCCAGCTGAGCTGGCGGGGCAGGCGGAGCTCAGCTCACAGATTCTCCCGCAGGCTCTCCTGTAATCTTCCCGCTGATGGATGTCAGAGCTCTGAGATAAGAAGGGAAAGTCCTGCTGAATGAAGGATCTTTACTCCTTTGGTTTCCATCAAGGCACAGATAGAAGCAAGTTTCTTACTTTAACTTCTGGGGAAGTTTCTGGGTGCCCTGGGACACACACATGGGGGATGCTCTGAACTGAGTGGGGGAAGAACATGTTCTTTATGATTCTATGAGAATTCTTCATTTCTTGTCTAGTTTAATGTTATTTTAAAATAGTGCTTGTGGTTTAATCATTCTTTTTCTTGAGATCTTGCTACCAGATTTAAAAAATCTGCTGCTACGAGCCAAGATAATTTGCTCATGTAATTGTTTTTGAAACATATCTTATGCAAGACATTTTGTGCTGGTGAAGCTGAGCTGTGTATCTGCTGACTTGTGGCCAGGCACCAAGAAGGACCCCAGCTGATGAGCAAAGTTGCACCCTTGCCAGGGCTGGATCTCAGGCCATGTGGCCGTCCTCATGACTCAGAGGAGGTGGGACTCGAAGCTAGTGGGCGGAGGGGCTGGCGGGGTGCCGACTCTCCGCTGCTGAGATAAGCAGTTCCTCTCTGGCTGGCAACATGTGTCCCTAGTCCCCAGGGAGGGGGCCCAGCTTCCTCTCCAGTGGCCCCCCTCCTCCTGCTTGAAGGCTGTTCCCTGGAAGAAGCGCTGTCCACCCTGGGCTTCTGCTGCAAAAAACACTGGGGCTTCAATCTGGAGAAGGGACAAAGGGACTGAGGCCAGGGAGGCACCCGCAGACCCATCTCAGCTTGTGATACCCACGTTCTTGGAGCCGTGAATCCAGCAAAAGGTGGGGTGGGGAAAGATATTTTAATCAGAATACCACCAGGTTGAAAACAATGTTCAGCAAGTATGGCCACAGTGTGCTTGAAGTCGGTGGCTGGTAGGAACTTGTGAGAAAAAGAAACTGGTTCCTGTTTCTTTTTCTTATAACTCAGCTGTGAGGACCGTGTAGGCCGCCGGCGATCAGAAATAAATGCCTAATTTGGATTTTACACAACTGGGCCCTGCTCCACAGCACACTGTCTGCCCACTGGCTAGCCCGAGTCCGGCAAGCACAGCAGAGGGGTGCAGACCGGAGATGGCTCTGGGGTCCCTCCAGGGCTGTCCTGGGAACCTGCTGGTTTGCAGGACCCCTGGTTAGCCAGCAGCCTCTCTTGCTGCCTGTTCACTGTATTCCAGAACAAAAGCGCATCTATTTTCTTTTTTTTCCTGGGGCATTTTATTCTTTTATTCCTTCTGCTTCCCCTCTTTCTTTCTCTTGTTTTTACAATCTCCTTGTAATGACTAATTGGCAGTGTTTCCCGGCTTTTTTTTTTATGTTTCTCTTGCTCTGGTTACAAGTCGTACTAACCCAGCAGTATCCACAGGGACCAATAGACAGCCAACATTCCCAGTGATATACTGCGCTCCCTGTTCTTTAAAGTGTAGCACATTTACAGGGAAATGCACACGGCGCGGGGGCCCACTCCCGGGGTCGCTGGCGTCGCGCTCGAGGTCCCTGCTCTACGCCCCGTGGGTGCGCCCCCTCCCCTCACAGCCCCTCCCTTCGCGCCCCGTCCCTGTGCCTCCCCCAGCTCCCCCTTTCCGCTCACCCCCTCTCCTGCGACCTCTCCCCGCATGGCCCCTCCCCGCGCACTCCCCCATGCAACCTCCTCCTAGCGCCCCCTCCCCGCGCGCCCCCCTCCGAGCGCCCCTTCCTCGTGCGCCCCCGCGGTCCCTCCTCCGCGCGCCGCGGTCCCTCCTCCTCTCGCCGCCTCTGTGCGCCCGCGGGGCCGCCTCGGTGCCCGTTTACTGCGCGCGGCAGCCACTCTGGAGCCGGCGCACATCTGGATGGAGTCAGGCCCAGCGCCCGGGCCGGCGCCCAGCCAGTCCCCACCCGCTGGATTTCCTGATGTAAACAGAGCAGGAACACAGCAACTCTGCTGAATGTGTCACGCGGCGCTCTTTATCTGCTTGGGGTCAAGACGGCGACTTAGGAAAACAGAAGCGTTGCTTTGAATTTAAACAGCTAAGAGCCAGAGCCGAGACTGGTCTGCAGGGGGGAGGGCGAAGGCCTCCAGACCCACCTCCCGCTTTTGTGCCTACTTGTTCCACTTTATGGTAATTTGGGGGCTAATTTCATTATCTGCAGCCGAATTGGAAACAAGATGCTGTTTCTGCTAATGGTGCTGAAGGCGTGTGTGTTTCTGTGCAGTGGGTAGAACCTTCCACCCCGCCGCCCCCGCCGCCCCCAGCCGCCCCCCGCCGCCCCCAGCCGCCCCCGCCGCTCTCAAAGCGCGTTATGACGCTGATTCTCGCAGCCGGAAGCCTCCTGCCCTGTTTCTGAGAGGGCCGCATCGCTGTCACGGAGCGCCGGCCAGGAGCGCCTTTCCTTCCTGGGTTCCCAGAGGGGCCCAGGCCGGGGCTGGAGGGTAGACTTCCGACCCCGCTCGGCGGGTGGACGTGCTTCCTCGGCCGGTTCTGGCCCCGTCATCTGCGCCCGGGTGCCTGGCTGGCCCCCGTCTTTCCCTGGAGCTGGTGGTTCCTTCTCTCCTCTGGCAGGGAATAAGGGCTTAAGGATTTGGGGTTCTAAATATTCATTAGCTAGAAACCAGCCAGCTATAAACCATGACGAAGTCATTTTGAAAAGATGGTAAAGAGGGAAAATAGAAAATGATGGCGGAGCTTGTGTTGTCTTCACCAACAATTAACACGAAGTGTAGGCGGTTTCCACCTCAGTCCCAAACTGTTTCAGCCGCCGGGTCTGGAGATCTGGCCGGGGGTGTTGTCCTGGCCAGGGTTCCCTGGCCCCGAAGCCGGGACTTTTTTTTTTTTTCAAAAGTCCTTAAGTGGAACTGAGAAGAAGCTGCGCTGGTCTGAGGGCAGGCTGACTGGGGCCGGTAGCGTTTCCGCAGAGCAGCTTCCTGGGGAGTTTTGTCTAAACGTTTGAGGTCAATGGGCCCAGGCGGTGGCTGGACGTCAGGGCGCTGGAATGTTGAGGAGCCTCGGATGCATCACGGTGCTTTGAATAGGCTACGAGGGCACTGTTTCCTCCCACAGACTGTATCTTGATGAATTTGCCAGAAATTGGGCCAAGACTCACAGAGAAGACCGAGGTCCAATTTGGCAAGTTGGCTGTTAGTGGCTGTGCTTGGTGGTTTGGTTAAGAAGATGGAGCCAAAACCCAGAGTGAGAATGAGGTTCCTTTCGAGCTGCCAGAGGCAGACGTAAGGTTCGTCTGATTCGCCCCACCCTGTGCTCTCTTTACCCTTTGAAACGTTGATGGCAGGATTCTGCAGTGGCTTCCTGTGATAGAGGGGTCCTGCCTTTCAGAGGTCTGGCTGGGAGTGCGGGACCTCTCAGTTTATTCATAAAACAATTGCTTCTTCCTTTTCACACATTAGATTTTTACCGAAGTTTCAGGGGACAGGCAGGAGGTTCCAAAGAGAAGAGACCAACATGGCCCCTTGCTTGCTTACTTATTCCAGCCTCAGTTTGCTCATCTCTAACGGATAAGGAAATCTCCAGGTTAGCGGATTTTACGGTTGGTGATGCGTGTGAGGTCACTGCCGGTTAACCAGGGTTATTACACAGAGGTTTGTAAGAAAGGCTTTTATGTTGCAGTTGGGTTTAGTGGTTCTGAATTTTTGTTAGTTCCTATCTATTTATAGACACGAGGACTTGGGAAGACTTTCTGATCTCACGTCCTCGGTTCCACACACTCACCTTGCGTTTTCCAGGAGCTCCTTGATTTAATGATGGAACAAAGCATTTGAAATCAGGAGCTCACCACGTTTTCCTGCTGTGCTCAGGGGCCAGCAGGAACCTGTGTGTGTGCGCGCACGTGTGTGTGTGTGCTCAACACTGGCCCTATCACAGCTGTTTTACTTTAATTGAAACTTTTATTAAGGAGGCTGCCCATTCATATGTGGTTGAGAGGGCTGTGTACTCTTTACCCAGTTTCCCCCAATGGTAACATTTTGCAAAGCCACAGAAGGATGCTCAGCCAGGACATTGATATTGACATGACTCACTCACCTCAATCGATGACTTGCACTCAGTGTGTGTCTATTTGTTCCACATATAGCTGTACCCATGTGTGGGTCGTGTGGACACCGCTGCAGTCCAGACACTAACTAAAACAGTTCCACCAACACAGGGTCCCTCTGTGGCCTTTTGTGGCCACATGTCCCCCTCCTTCCATCCCAGTTCTTGGCAACCACCAATCTGTCCTCTGTTTCTAAAATTCTACCCTATGCATGATCCTTTGGGGACTGTTTTTCTTGCTTAGCATAATTCTTTGGAGATTCATCCAAACTGTTACACACATATTAGCAGTTTGTTCCTTTTTATTGCTGACAAATATTCCATGGTATGACTGTTCTGCAGTTTTTATCCATTCACCCGCTGAATGACACCTGGGCTGATTCTAGTTTTAGGCTATTACGAGTAAACCTGCCGTATTATTTGTGTACAGGTTTCTATGTGAATGTTAGTTTTCATTTCTCTGGTATAAATGTCCAGAAGGACCATTGATGATTTGTACGGTAGTTTAATGCTTAGTTTCAAAGAAACTGCTGAATTGTCCTCAAGACTGGCTGTGCCATTTTACCTTCCAACTAGCAATGTATGAATGACCCAGTTTCTCCACATCCTGGCCAACTGTTTAGTGTTCTGGTAAGTGTATAGTGGCCTCATTGAGGCTTAAATGTTCATTTCCTTAATGCTTAATGATGTTGACTATTTCCCCCTCATGCTTGTTTGCCATGTATGTATGTTCTTCAGTGAAATATCACTATGCTTTGTGCTCATTTTCCGATTGCATTGTTATTTTTTGTTACTGCTAAGTTTTGAAAGTTCTTTCCATATTCTAGATACTGGTCCTTTGTCACATGCTGGATTTGCCAACACCTCTTCTCCATCTGTAGCTCATCTTTTCATTCTCTTCACATAGACTTTCACAGAGCAAAAGGTTTTAATTTTGATGAGGTCCAATGTATCGAATTTTCTTTGTATGGCAGTGCTTTTGGTG
Organism: Oryx dammah; assembly: GCF_014754425.2. Taxonomy (NCBI): domain Eukaryota; kingdom Metazoa; phylum Chordata; class Mammalia; order Artiodactyla; family Bovidae; genus Oryx; species Oryx dammah. The sequence goes on from NW_024070203.1 coordinate 31,877,635, forward strand.
TCAAGTCTAAGAACTCGTTGTTTAACCTTAGAGCCTGAGGATTTCTTCTGTGTGCTTTTTATGAGAGGTTTGTAGTTGTACATTTTACACTCAGGGCTATGATCTAGTTTGAATTAACTTATATATAAGATGTGTAGTCCCCTCCCCTCCTGTCCAGTTTCATCAGAACCACTTCTTGAGAAGGCTTGCTTTCCTTCTCGGAGTCACTGCTGCACCTTTGTCAAACCTCAGCTGAGAATATTCATCTAGCCCTGTTTCTGGACTCTTCTGTTCCTTAGATAAATGTACCTGTCCCACTGTCTCCCAATACGACTCTTTGTGATTACTGTAGCTGTGTTATATGACTTGCCGTCAGATTAACTATTTCCTCCTACCTTACCCTTCTTTTTCCAGTGATTTTACCTTTGCCTGTGCCTTTCCATAACAATTTTAGAATTAACTTATCTATCTACAAAAAGAGTTGCTAAATTTGGATGGGAATTGAGTTAAACCTATAGATTCATTTGAGACTTGACATTTTTATGATGTTGAATTTTCCAGTCCATGAATGTAGTATGCCTCAATGTTTGTTTGTCTTTCATTAGCATACACATTGTAATTTTTAGCATACACTTTCTGTACATGTTTTGTTACGTGTATATAAAAGTATTATGTTTTCTTTGCAGTGATTACAAATGGTTATTTGTTTTGAATTTAGTAATTTAATGTTCATTGTTAGTATGTAGAAATGTTATTGATTTTTGTGAGCTGATCTTGTATCTTGTGACCTTGCTATACTTACTTTTTGCTTCTAGGATTTTTTTTTGTAGATTCTTTTGGACTTTTACAACAGACAATCATGTCATCTACAAATATAGTTTAACTTCTTCCTAATGTCTTTTATTTTTCTTGCCACTGCAGTGGCAGAACTTCCAGTGCCATAGTGAATGACAGAGGTAGAGCCTTGCCTTGTTCTTGATTTTAGTGGGAAAGCACACATTCTTTCACCATGAAGCATGATCGTAGCTGTAGATGCTAGATGCTCTTTGTCAAGTTGAGATCATTTCCCTCTCTTTCTGATTTCCCTTTATTATTATTTTTTTCATCATAAATGAGTGTAGTGTATTAGTTGCTCTCTTGTGTCTAGCTCTTTGTGTGATGCCACGGACTGTAGCCTACCAAACTCCTCTGTCCATGTGATTCTCCAGGCAAAGATACTGGAGTGGGTTGCCATTCCCTTCTCCAGGGGATCTTCCTGAGCCAGGGATCGAAAGTTGGTGTCTTGCAGGCACATTTTTTTTTACCATCTGAGCCACCAGGGAAGCCCTAAATGAGAGTAATGTTTTATCAAATGCTTTCTCTGCGTCAAGTAATAGGATTGTTTTCTTTTGCTTATTGATATAAGGGAACTAAAAAGCCTCTGGATGAAAGTGAAAGAGGACAGTGAAAAAGTTGGCTTAAAGCTCAACATTCAGAAACCAAAGATCATGGCATCTGGTCCCATCACTTCATGGGAAATAGATGGGGAAACAGTGGAAACAGTATCAGACTTTATTTTGGGGGGGCTCCAAAATCACTGCAGATGGTGATTGCAGCCATGAAATTAAAAAATGCTTACTCCTTGGAAGGAAAGTTATGACCAACCTAGATAGCATATTGAAAAGCAGAGACATTGCTTTGCCTACAAAAGTCCGTCTAGTCAAGGCTATGGTTTTGCCAGTGGTCATGTAAGGATGTGAGAGTTGGACTGTGAAGAAAGCTGAGCACCGAAGAATTGATGCTTTTGACCTATGGTGCTGGAGAAGACTCTTGAGAGTCCCTTGGACTTCAAGGAGATCCATCCAGTCCATTCTAAAGGAGATCAGTCCTGGGTGTTCAATGGAAGGACTGATGCTAAAACTGAAACTCCAGTACTTTGGCCACCTCATGTGGAGAGTTGACTCATTGGAAAAGATTCTGATGCTGGAAGGGATTGGGGGCAGGAGGAGAAGGGGACAACAGAGGATGAGATGGCTGGATGGCATTACTGACTCGAAGGACATGAGTTTGGGTGAGCTCCGGGAGTTAGTGATGGACAGGGAGGCCTGGTGTGCTGCGATTCATGGGGTCACAAAGAGTCGGACATGACTGAGCGACTGAACGGAACTGAACTGATGGTAGAATATATTGATGATTTTCAAATACTGACTAGTCTTGCATATTTGGAATAATTCCAGTTGGTCACTTTGTATCATTCTTTCTATACACTGTTGGATTTAATTTGCTGATATTTTATGAGGATTTTGTGTCTAGTTTCATTAGTTATATTAATCTATAGTCTTATTTTATATCACTGTCTTTGTCTAGTTTTGGTTTCAAGATAGTACTGACATCAGAAAATGAGTTGGAAGTGTTTCTGCCTTTTTCCTTATCTGGGAGAGATTATATAAGAGTAGCTTTAAACTTTTCTCTCGTAATTTTCTTTGATCTGAAGTCTACATTATTAGCTATTAATGGAGTTATTACTCCTTTTTTTTTTAAAAATAATGTTTATATATTTATTTCCGTATTTTTTGCTTTCAACATGCCTGTGTCATTACATAAGAAGAGAGGTTGTTTTGGTAAAAGCAGTGTACTTTTGGAGCATGTTTATTTTTCCAGTCTGTTAATCTGTATCTTTTGATTAGTGTATTTGGACAATTTGCATTTAAGGTGGTTTCCAGGTATGTTAGTGCTTAAAAGGACTGTTTTATTATTTGTTTTCTCCAGCTCTTGATCCTGTATTTTTTTGCCTTTTTCCTGGTATATTAGCACTACTTTAGGATTCCCAAAGTGATTTATCATTATTTTAGTGTGTGTCTAAAGGTTTTGTAGTGGATGCTCTGGGTACCCAGATACACATCTGTGACTTGTAACACTTAACTGGTATCAGTATTTTACTATTTTCAGGAGTGAAAACTTCACATCCATTGAGTTGCTTTTTCCTTCCTTGCTTTTAAATAATTTGTTCTTATGAATTAGAACGTGTTATGATTTCTGTTTTATCATTGAATATAATTGATAAAGCTTGAGAAAAGGATAGTCTGTTGTGTGTGCCCATTTCTAATCTTTCTGTTGCTCCTTCTTCCTTCCCAGTTCTTTCTTCTATCATTCCCTGTCTGCTTGAAGGAACTTGTTTAGTAGATCTTTAAGGGTAGGCCTGTTGTTCAGTTGCTAAGTCACGTCTGACTGTTTTCGACCCCATGGACCACTATTAACTGATTCATGAATGTTTCCCTTTCTGCGAAGTTTGTTTGAACTTGGTACCATGCTTGCTTGTTTAGTGTCCAGGCCTTTTTCATAGTGGCAAAAACATGCTTCTGGGTGGGTGCCTTCACTTTCATATTACACTTCTGTTTTAATTTAATGACCCAACACCCTGGGGCTATGCTGGTTGTGTTACCTGCCCTTCCCAACAATATCGATGTTCAGAGAAGATTAACTGGAAATTTGCTGAGTTTCAATCTATTGTTTCAAAAGAAATCGCTTTTAAAAAGTCAATGATGAGGCTCCTCTTTACCATTCAGGGAAAGAACTGAAGAAAAATAAGTGCATTGTGTTAAGATTTACCCTTTGCGGTGTCTACTGAACAGCTTTTAGGATAGAATTCATTTAGCCTCCCCAGTTTTTACTTTAGAATTAATTTTCAGTTATACAAGAGTCTTGAAGTAGATGATGCTTTTGGTTATTCAATTCATGGGTCAGTGACCTGTTAAGTGATTTGTCTCTGAATCTTCAGTTACTTCAGTAACATTTCTGCCTATTCTGCTGCTGCTGCTGCTAAGTCACTTTAGTCGTGTCCGACTCTGTGCGATCGCATAGATGGCAGCCCACCAGGCTCCCCCATCCCTGGGATTCTCCAGGCATGAACACTGGAGTGGGTTGCCATTTCCTTCTCCAATGCATGAAAGTGAGAAGGCTATTTAAACCAGTTAGTTCTTCTCTGAACTATCAGACTTAAAATTGCTGTAAATGAATGTTGCTTTTTACTCATATGAATGGAACCTGCCTTAAAACCCTCAACTGGTATCCACAATGTGATGTCCTGCTCACGTGCACAAGACTCCAGACACTGTCTCTATAAATGTGTTTTATTTTAAAAAAGCTGGAGACTTTTTCACTTATGGAGTTGTTTCTATGTTATTGAAAGAAAATTCAGAGTAAGGCATTTCTTGAAAAAATAATGTTGGAACTGTATTACTGATCTAGATAACTTCCCAAATAACTCAAAATATTTTACAATATTTCTTTATCTGCCTTTTTTTCCCACTAGAAAAATCAAGGCCATTGATCCTACAGAGAGACACCTCAGAGATCTCATGGGTTTGGTTCTAGGCATCGCAATGAAGCAAATACCATGATACAATGAGGTACCCACGTGTTTCGGTTTCCCAGTGAACATAAAAGTTGTTTATTCTATATTGTATAGTCTACTAAGTGTGCAACACTAGTACGTCTGAAAGAACAATGTGTGTAGCTAACATACCTTCTTGCTAAAAAATGCTCACCATCAACTGACAATACAGAGTAGCTTTAAATCTTCAATTTGGAAAAAACATAGCATCTTCCTTCGAGGCACAAAAAAAATGCACTCATGGTTCTTTCATCCAGGTGGGACACGCCCCTAACCTGGACATTCCATCTCAATGGTGCCGACACACCGCTGTGAATATCAAAGGGACACGGGAGAACCAAGAAAAGTGATTTAGAGCTGGCTGTCTAATGATACTGGACGGTGGCTGTTGTGAGAGACTTAGTCGGCCAGACAAGAGGCCTGAGGTCAGATTAGAGATGGAAGATGTATGTTAACTTGGCCTTGAGGCCCCAGACAATGAGGAAGAAGTCCCATGGGTCAATTTCTGGATGTATCTCTGTCAAAAGATATTTTTCATGAAAAGGTGAAAGCGAGATTCTTGTAGTGATGTACATCAACCCATGTTGAAGATTTTGTCTTACTCTTTAACTACGGAGGGAACCAGGCGGGTGTTAAAAATGGTCCAAAGGAAAGGTGAAAAGCATAAGTTTATTTGGAGTAAGTTTGTGTAGGCAACACTGATTTTTCTACAGGAACAGTGAACTACTGAAATTCCACAGGACAACTGCAGTTTGCATACCCATCCTTCTCCGCAGTTTATGAAGAGATGTAAAATAGCTGGCTGACAGTGAGCCAGGTGAAAAGTCAGGCTGTTTGGAGGAGTGTGCTGTGGACTTGCAGCATTGTCATCGAAGAACATATTTTCCTCTCCTGTCTGGGTTCATTCTGCTGCTCTACACTCATCACCACCGCCCATCCCACCCCACGCTACCCCACCCCCCAAAAAGTGAATTGAACCAGAGAAGGGAGCACAAGACAATCCTTCTGCTCCCTGGGAACAAACCAAACAAGTGAATATACATATTACATTGGAATGTGAGTTACAGTGGAGTGGGCATTCCGTTCTCAGTTATGCCATTTTATCGCTCTGCCAGCGAGACTTTCAAGCCCAGTGAGTGAATCCTGCCTGGTGCAGGAAGATAGAATCCGCCAATCAGAAAGTAACAAAGAAGTAGATAAAAGAAAGTGACTGAAGTGAAAAGAAAGTAACAGAAGTAGATAAAAGAGTCACAACGTCACATCCTGCAGAAGAGTATGGACTGCAGCAACTCGCCTTCTGATTGCAGAGTCTTTCTGCCTCCTCTCAGAACCGCGTCCTGCTGGCCCCTGTGGACAGTGGGGGAGGTGGACGCCCGCAGGGGAGGAAGGGACTTCACACCCTGACTTTGCTGCCAACAAGCCATGAGTCTGGGCAACTGGCGGCTCGCTAAAGGCAGGTCAGACGGGTCATCTCTGAAAGGGGGTGTGTTCTGCCCCTCTGGTGAGGATTCAGAATGTCTTTCCTGAGCACCAGTGAGAACTAAACAAGGCCACAGATGTAAAGCTCGGACATGAGATGCCCTGTAGATGATGTCAGGGCCTCCCGGTTACTGTTGTTACTAGTGACTCAGCGGCTTCCCACGGGGCCTGTGGCTGGGAGGAGAGGATGCTCATCCTGCCCCTCCCGCGGGTGCCCTGCTGCGCTTGAGCAGGGGACGGGGAAGGACCCTTGGGGGTCTGTTCGGGACCATTTACTGGAGGAAGATGTGGCCCGCCTGTTGGTGACCGAAGACTTGTAAACACTCCTGTAGCCTGAGAGATGGGGGAACGTGTGACTCCTGGATCCTCCCTTGTCGTCACGACAAGATGACATGTCGGTTTCATTTCAGACTCTTCTGAAGGAGACTGAGCTGAGCAGTTGGGGCCTGGAGGCTGGTGGAAAGGTGAGTGGGGCAACCCTGGCTTCCCTGCGTCCATAGGACTCAGGGTAGCATCTCATGGCCAAGCATGGAGAAGCCCTGGGTGGCTGAGAACAAGCTTCCCGCTCATCCCAGCCTGGCTCGGCGAGCTCGCAGGGAGGCAGAAGGGCAGCTGATCCTCGGGGTGTCCCCGGGGAGCTGGCAACACCCCTGTTTCCACGTGTCCCACCAAGGCTTGGGGCCAAACCTGAGGAGGAAGTGCTTCTCCCCTTCGGGCTGCAGCCCAGCCTGTGGTCAGAGATACTGCTTCTGGTGTGAAGGACACACAGCTGTGGTTTCTGGACCTGGTGGCCTTGGGCTGAGGGCTGATGGGAGAGTGGGGGTGCCTGGGCTGGCGGGGTGGGCAGAGCCCCGTGTCTGTCTGGAAGGAGGGCTGTCCCAGCAAGGCAACCCTGGATTTAAACTTGGGGACCAAGGTCCAGCTGTGGTCACCTGCTTGGGTGTCCTTTCTAGTGAACCCTGCTCTGCATGCTTGGCCCTTCTCTCTGTGGTTTCCTCATGTGTGGAGGGGATTGACATTGAGAAAGATTGAAAGCAAAAGGAGAAGCGGGTGGCAGAGCGTGAGATGCTTAGGTAGCATCACTAACTCAATGAATATGAATTTGAACAAACCCCAAGAGACAGTGGAGGAGAGAGGAGCCTAGCATGCTGCAGTCCCTGGGGTCACAAAGGGTTGGACATGACTTAGTAACTGAGCAACAGCAACAGCTGAGACAGTGAACCGAGCCTGGTGAGCGTGCGGGTCCTGGGTGTGGACTGAGCCCCTCACTGCCTGACCCCACCGAAACAAAGAACTGGGGGAAATTTGTGAAATTATCTGGCACTGAGAAAGTGCTCAATGAAAGTAAATTAATTTTTTTGACTTTGCCAATGCCCAGTGTTGATATGAGTTCTTCTAGAAATTCAGTTCTGAATTCCTAATAAATAGTATGTTTATCATCTTTATCTATTGTATTGTTGTTCAGTTGCCCAGTTGTGTCCAACTCTGCAGCCCTGTGGACTGCAGCATGCCAGGCTTCCCTGTCCGCCACTATCTCCTGGAGTTTGCCCAAGTTCATGTCCATTGCATCAGTGATGCCATCCAGCCATCTCACCTATCATATTATTTGTAAATTACTAACAACTGGTTCTTCCTTGAGAACCCCTGCCTGCGCTCTGCCCAGACACAGAGCTGGAGCCGGCACAACTTTGTGCTCCTCCTGATTGGAGAGCGTGGTTTTATTTTTCCAGGAATGTCTTGCTCAAGCAAATGGCCTGACTGTTCCTCCCAAGAACTTCCGTGGAAGCATCCACACTCACACCGAGAGTCAAACATCGCTTACTGAAAAGGCTGGTTCTCTGGGCTGTGCAGTCAGGGTCCTCACCGGCCCTGCTCCCCAAACCTCAGCTCCAGCCTGTCAGCTGGTCGAGTCTGCGGTGTTTGGAGCAGGTTTGATGTACTCTCCACATGCTGGATAGTTCAGAGAAGTTGCAAGATCTAGAATTTGAGAAACGTCTGCATTTTGCGTTTTACATCTTACACTATTGCAGTTCTGGATTAAGATTTATATATTTGAAAATATTTCAGCTTCTTGAGCTCCTTCTAAAGTAAGTGCAGCATTTTATTCCAAAGTTCAACATATACCTATTCTGTTTGATAAGAAGTAGCCTCTGGCCGTTGACTGGCCACTGACGGATGAATCCCTCATGGTCTGTGGTCCTCACAGCCCCTGATAGAGTGTTGTCTTCAGTTGCACCTGGAGACCCTGCCCTCTGGACAAAGGCCTCCCTGGACAGGACGGGCCAGCCCTCCTGTCTCCTCTGCCTCCTCCACAGATGTGTCCCAGGCCCAGGTCTCCAGGGGCTGCAGGCTGCCAGCCCTGGGCAGTCAGAAGCTCTATGGGCCGGTCAGGGTCTCCTTTCCTGGCCTCCAGCGGCCCCCTTGCTGACGCCCTTTCTACCTGGTGGCGGTGAGGCTGTGAGCCTCAGCCCCCAAAGGGAGGGAGGGCACCCTCTCCTCTTTGAGAGCATTCTCAGGCTTTGCGAGGCTTCCTCAGGAAACACTGTGGCTGTGGCCCTTTCTTGGGCCGGTGGCCTTGGGCAGGGTGTGCAGGTGTCTGATCCCCCTTTCCTGGAGTCAGGAAGTTTCCCTGAGGAGGTCCTCAGCGAGGTCGCCCAGTCCTTCTCCTCATGGCTTCTCTCAGGGAAACGCTGCATTTTGGTGCCAGAGAACCTCTGCTGGTTCCCTTGGGTCCCCCGGGGAGGGGGGACTGGGATCCTGGGTGTCCGCCTGAGGTGACCTGGTTTCAGGAAATACATTCAGCTCAAGTGGCCTTTCTTACAACCCTGAAGGCATCCACGTGCCCTTCCTGCCTTTCTCTGTCTGTCTCTCTGACTCTGTCTCTCTCGGCCTCTCTTTTTCTGTCTCTTTCTCTGTCTCCCTGTTCTCTCTCTGTCTCTGTCTCCCCATTCATGTCTGTCCCCGTGTGCCCTGGAGGCCGTTATCAGGAACTCTGCTCAAGGGCATCTGAGTCTTAGGAAAGCAGGCCCTTCTCAACCGTCCAGAGCCTCATCTGGGTCACATAACTTTTCGTTGGGTCTTGGCCAGAGATCACTTTTATTGGGAATAAGTTATTACTGCTAAGTACTGCTTTCCTAATCCTTCTGGATATTTAAGAATCTTTATCAGAAGCAAGTGGGCACCGGTAACTTTTGGTCTTTTCTAAATAAAATAACTTTGTGCAGGTGTAGCAAGAATTTATTTCAATATCAGGACAAGCTTTCATTGTGTTATTTACAATTCACTTATTTGCAGGTGATGGCTGGCAGGGGCGTGTTGCTAAGTCATGTATGGAAAATGTCCCCATGTTTCAGGACAGAGGTGATTTCCACACTCTGGGTGGCAGAGTCAGGAGTTTGGAGATGGGGTGCCCCCAGTGGTCCTCTCTGGGCTCCAGGGGGTGCAATTCAGGGCCATGTGAGTAAATCAGGTGTGACCTTATATCGCAGAGGGTGCGTCCACCCAGTGAAAACAAATCTCTGTTTTGGGAACATCCTAAGTTATAGAAACCCCGTGACATTGAAAGAGAATAAAAATTCTTTAAAAGTCTTAAATGGAAATATATTTCTTCCAAATAATGTCCAAATAATGTTGCATGATGTCATCTAAACATTTTGGTTTGGGTTGTTCTTTGTGATGGAATTAACTTTATTTTTTAAAATTAGTGGTTTTCTCTGGATCCCCTTCGGCCAGTTCATGGTATCATCGCTTTGAGTTCTGTAGAATTTCTAAGAATCTTCATTTCAGATCCAGGGGTTCTAGTTTCCTTGTTACAGAACAAAACAGCATTTGATAGACTTTTAAAGAATCTACTACTCATGGGATTCTCCTGGAAAGCACACTGGAGTGGGCTGCCGTTTCCTACTCCAGGGGGATCTTCCCCACCCAGGGACTGAATCCACGCCTCTTTTACCTCCTGCATTGGCAGGTGGGCTCTTTACCACTGAGCCTCCTGGGAAGCCCCTTGTCCTCAGAAGCACATTCTTTCTACCTTGAGTTACGCAGCTGGATTGGAGGACGCAGAGCCCCCAGGCCTGCTGTGCCCAGGGGTCACCCCTTCGGGGTAGGGTCGGAGGCCTGTCTGCTTTCCTCCCACCCCCGGGAGATTAGATTTGGTGTCTGGCCAAATCCTTGGCTAGAAATCTTGAACAACAGGGCCTTTGCACTAACCGCCAAGTGTGTGGTCATCCCAGCAAATTTAAATGGACTTAACATGACTCTCACACCCCAGATGCCCTGCTGAGAGCAGAGTCTGGTTCATCAGCAGACGCGTGGGATCAGAGGGGCTCTCTTAGCAGAGCTGGTTCATCAGCACACATGTGGGGTCAGACGCAGTGAGACTGAGCAGCCTTGGCAATGAAAGTGAAAGTCGCTCAGTCGTGTCTGACTCTGCGACCCCATGGACCATACAGTCCATGGAATTCTCCAGGCCAGCATACTGGAGTGGGTTGCCTTTCCCTTCTCCAGGGGATCTTCCCAACCCGGGGATCAAACCCAGGTCTCCAGCATTACAGGCAGATTCTTTACCAACTGAGCCACAAAAGCGTGGAGTTGGAGGTCTGACGATGCTGGATGCTGGGATCTGCTTTGGTCTCTTCCTATCAAAAGGCAACCCCGCCCCCCGCCTGCCCTGGGGACCACAGGCTGAACTTTCTGGGCTGTGCTCTGCACAGGGGAAGAAAGCCCAAGAGAGGGCAAACCTGGCTGCCCAAAGCGCTGTCCCCTATTGGTGGCCAGTGGCTCTCTGGGCAGGAGTGGCCCCTGGAAACCCGAGGATGGCCAGGTGGGTGCGGCCGGGACTTCTGTCTGGGAGGACACAGCAACGGGTGTGACTGCACCATTCGGGCTTTGGACAGAGCAGAGAGCGGAGTGCGTGGCGAGCAGGCGCTCAGGACCAAACGGGGAGGAAGGATGTGGTTGTCAGCCCCCCTCGCAGTACGGACTGCATCCATGCGTCTGAGCTGGGGGCTGACAAACAGCTCATTGTGTCAGGATGGGGTTAAGTCACCCGGGCAGCTGACTCGGCTTCAGGACTTGGAAATGGCATTTCTCACCTCCTCCACACTGGTCTTTTCAGTTGCTTGCCAAGTTGAAGGGGGGAAGAAAAAATCCCTTAATTCTGGTTAGAAGTGTTTCAAACGTTACATAAAGAGGCACTTGGCTGGTTAACTGGCTCAGTTCTGCCTGGGTTTCGTCTCAGGAAGCATTTAAGCTTGCTCCCCAGGACTGTACCCCTAGTAAACACCCTGCTTTAAGGGCCCTCCGCACACGTAGGCTCATTGTTCCTCCTAAGAACCACCAGTTTATAAAAATCACAAACACATTGTGTTTGCTGAAATATCCTGGTCTATGTTTGAAAAGGTGTAATATATTCCAGTTGAAAACTCAAGTTCTCTAAGATGCTTCTTTTCCTGTAGGTTCTGCACTTTGGCCTCAAGAGAGGCTCAGTCACGTGGGCACATGGAGAGCCAGCTTGCCCACATGGTGTGGCACTCTGCATCTGATACATTAGGGGTTTTCATTCATCAGTGAAATTAGGAAATGCCGTGACACTTTCTAATGTTCTCACTAGCTCACTTTTTTTTTTTTTTTGCTGCATATTTATAATCCTGTAGACAGGACAAGTTCCAATCTCCACTAACCACCTAGAGAGGATGTTGAGATTTTAAGCTGTAGAAGTTGCTCTTGGTTTAGCCAGGTTCTTTCAGTCAGAGGAACTGCTGTGTGCCCTGTTCTGATGGGCTCAGGGGGTGCCATGGCTGTGGGTCTCTGTGCTTGGTGGTGGGAACACAGCTCCACGCCTGGTCTCAGAGCACAGGTGAAGACGTCCTCCCTATCATGGGGGTGGTCCCTGGGGACAAGGTGCTGGGGTGAACACGGCTGCGTTGGGGGTCCTCTCCAGCCACTGGCACTTCGAGTTTGGAGTAGAACCTGCTCCCTGGCGGGCAGGTGGTGCCATGCAGGATTCTTAGCTGTCACAAATCCAGTTCCTTCTGATATTCCTTTCCCTCCGCTCCCCTCCGCTCCCCTCCTGCTCCCCCTTTCCTCCCCTTCCCCTCCCCCTCCCCTCCCCCTCCCATTCAGGGGTTTATCTCTCTCACTCATTTTCTTGCTCTTTCATTTCAGGCATGATTTGTTTCCTTAGGAATTCCTTCTATAGTACTTGGAGCTTTGTGGATAAAGCACCAGTCAGAGCCGCCCTGTGGAAATGGAGCGAAGGTAATTAAAGACACACGAGTGTATGCTCTTTCCTTTGGAGACTGAGTCCCGCAGGCCCTGCTCTAGGTCTGTGTGCTCGGCTGTGATGCAGGATGTTAGCGGTGGCGCGCTGCAGGGCCTTCAGGGTGTTGGGCCTGGGCTGGGCCTGGGTGGGTGGACGGACCCCCACACTGGTGTCCTGTTAGTTCAGATGAACTGCTCAGTCCTGGTCCCAGATCCCGGCTCTTCAAAGCCCAGGGTCGGGTTACATTTTATAAGAAGAAAGTCAGATTCAAAGACTGGCAGAAGATAACCTAGTCTTAACTCAGAGACACTCACAGACGTGCTTTTGATATTTATGTGCTGTATTTTCACAGCACTTTCTATACGCTGGGACTTAAACCTGGGAGGGTTCCTGCTTGAGCCAGCTTGGATTCCATCTGGTCACAGGCTTAGTCTCCCCACCCTCAGGGCCTCTGGGTCCACGCCGGGACCCTCAGCTTGGAGCCCAGCCCTCATGGGAGCTGCTGCAGGGCCTGTGAACTAGGCCCTCTGGGTGGAGGTGTCTGACGTGCTGCCTTGCTGAGCCCCTGGCCCAGCCACTTCCCTGTGGACAGGACACTGCGCTGTGGTCCCAGGGTGCACCTTGTCCAGTTCGCAGGTCCAGACTGCAGGCTACCCTGTCCCTTTGGATCCCTGAGCATGCAGCAGGCCTGGACCCTGCTGTCTGTCCTCTTCCTGAGAAGCCCAGGCGTTTCCCAGAACACTTGCTGTGAGGAGCTGCCCCACTTGGGCGGCCATCAGCTGGGGACAGAACTGGGGAGGCCTAGGCGAGGGAGGGGCCGGGCACCCCGCCCAACCCCTCCTCCTGCGGGCCCAGCCAGGCTCTGATGTCCATGGGGACGCTGCCTTCTTCCCCCAACCCCCGCCCTCATTAGGGAAATGACTGTTTTCCTTGCATTCCAGGCTCTGCCGTTCCTGTGATCGTTTGGGGATCTGTGGGGACAGTGGCAGATGGGGCTGAGAGTGGGGGGAGTGGAGAGTTGAGGGAGTAAGTAAGTGTCAAGGAATTCATTGTCTGCGCTCCACCTGTTGCTGCTCTGGTCCCAATCAACCTGCTCGCCAGGCTGGAGCCAGCGGACATCTGGAAACACTGCTCTGTTTATAAACTTGGCATGGAGCAGCGCTCGCGGCCTGACCTCCCACACGAATCTGGAAACAATTAGAGAAGATGATAGGCAGGCCCCAGAACGCTCCAGGGAGGAGGAGCCTGCAGGGGAGGGGTGCCCGGGGGAGCCCGCGGGGGGTGCAGGAACCGTCCTCGGGTGTGAGGAGCTGGGGTCTGGGAGGGAGGCCCGGGTAGGGGAAGGGCACCGCAGGAGGCGGGAGGGAGCCAGAGTGGGTGAGGGGGCCAGAGATCTGGTTGGGGAGTGGGGTACAGGGAGAAATGAGGTTTGGGAGGACCTTGGGAGGCCTGGACTCCAGGGAGGTCTGGATGGGACCCCGGGTAGGGTATTTGCAGCCCCCAGCGCCACCCCCGCTCCCGCCCCCCGCCCCGCCTACCCCGGCCCCCAGCCTGCCCTCACTGTGAGCTCAGAACCAGCCCATTGTGGACACAGAGAATCCAGGGCTTTCTGGTCCCTGTAAGAAAAACATCACACAGTCTCAGCTCATTTTTTTTAGTTTCGGAAACACATTCTTGAAAAGCACTTTTTAACCACAGGAAGTTTAAGCAATGTGCCATTTTCCTGCAGAAAAACTAAGAGATACTTGAAGTGCAGGGGGCAGTTCTCTAAACAGGGCAACCCTGGCGGCCCGGTGCTGGGCCCTGTGGGGTTGGACCCCGTGGCGCTGGGCTCTGGCAGACAGATGAGTACCCCGCTCTGCGCTCCAGAGCCAATTTAGGCCAGAGTCTGCAGCCACAGGAGGTGAATGAGTCTCGTCCTCTTCACTCAAGAAACACTTTTTTCTCTTTCTCTGCAGAATTGAAATGTGATTCCCAACCTGGAGTGGATGCTCTTTTCACGCTCAGCTGTGTCTCTAACTCCTGAAATATTAATCTGTAAGAGCTGCTGGCAAACCAATCATTGGCACAATTAACAAGCTCCTGGTTGGCCACACAGCCTTGAGGAGGGGAGGTCCTGGGGGTGGGGGTCAGCTGAGCCATTGGGAGGGTGGCCTTCCCCCAGCCTTGGTCCTACTCTGCCTGGTCTCCAGGATCAGCCTGAGTGCATTTGCTAAGATTTCTGAAAGTTGCTCCAGCCACGATCACACGTCACGTGTCAGCTCCCATCCAGGCACTCTCTACTCTCTGAGCACAGAACTTCGAGGCCCAGCCTGGTCCCACCATCCACCCCCTGCACTTTTCTTCTTTGTATACACGTGTCTTTTCATACTCCCTGGTTCGTATGTACTGGTTTCCATTTAGGACATAGGATGAGTACCATCCAGGGACGTGAAAAATCCAGCCTGAGGCCCCAAACACAGTGGGTCCTGCTCTCTGGGCAGATCCAGAGCCCCTGGAGACGAAAACCTCGTAAGCCAACTGTAGACTCGGTGCTTTGCTGCAAGAGGATTCATTTGAGCTATAATAAAAAGTAGTGTGTTTATTTAACCCCTGTAAGTTGATCTCCTTGGTCTTCATGAACTGGCTGGGCAGCTAAGGACCCACATTCCTTCCACAGTTAATAAAACTTCATATTTTTCTCTGTATTCATAAATTTAATTGCACTCAGACCCACTTAATCTACATTAGTTTTTGAAACTTTACCTAGATTAAAAAAACACAAGCACTCCTATCCCTCCCCCCGACCCTCCTTACAATATGTAGCACAATCATCATCTTTAAGTTAGATGACATAAATTGGAAATTTTACTGGTTTGGTCCTTCGGAAATCATCTCCCATCTTTACAATTTTCTGACCTGGGGATTGTAGCGAGATGTAAAGTGACTTGGTTACAATTCGTCCTAAGATAGTGCTTCTATTTGTTCAACTTGATTAAAACCCCCCAAACAAAAGCAACAATAAAATCCCCACCAAGCCAGATCTAAGGGACTTCACCCAGGACCCCCTGTAAGTCCTTTGTGATGCCCGCACGTGCTGGGGGAGACACTTCTTCCAGAGACCCGAGGAGGTGGGCAGCCCTCAGCCAACACGGGGCTTCCTTCTGCTCCCTCCACCCCGTTATGGTGGGTTTTGAACACCAGTGACATTTGTATAAATCATTTTGCTTTCTCTTGAGAGAAATAAATGTGGCTTCTCAGCCTGAGAGCTGGTCACCCAGCCTGGAAGCCTGGCCAGTGGCCGTTATCCCCTCTACCGTGGTCTCCCTTGTACAGAATCTTCTCCAAACCCAGCGATTCGAAGGCACCTTAAAATTGCTTGTCATGAGGAACACCAAGCGCCCTCCTCCTCAAGAACCACAGCAAGGGTGGCTGCTTCTGGGCGCCTGCACTGGCACGGGGTGAGCAGGACGCTGCCTGACCATGTCCAGTGACTCCGCTGTCATCTGTTGAGTGGCCGGAGCCCCTCGCTTTGCTGCTTGACCTCTGGTGGCCTTGGGAGGCGCTGACCCTTGCCTGCCTTGTTTCCTGGACTCTGCACGCTGTAGTTCAGCCACATGTCGATGGGATACTGTTGCTCTCGAGAAGATAGGGTCCAGAGGCCGCTGTGTGCCTCCTGACTGCCCGCCTCTCCAGCCACCATGGCCCCCGGTCACTGTGCATTTCCGCTAATGCTCTCTTCACTCTGAGGGTTTACGTTTGCTCCTTCATCTGCTTGAAATGAGTGGCATTGGTGGTTTAGTGGTAGAAATCTTGCCTCCTACTTGGGAGACCTGGGTTCAATTTCCAGCCAGTGCTTTGTGCTCACATTTCTTGGGCCTTCCCAGGTGACGCTAGTGGTAAATTATCCATCTACCAATGCAAGAGATGCAGGGGTCAGGAAGATCTCCTGGAGGAGGAAATTACAACCCACTCTGGTGTTCTTGCCTGGAAGATTCCCGTGGACAGAGGAACCTGGTGGGCTACAGTCCGTGGGATCACAGAGTTGGACATGACTGAGCATGTGCATGCACACAGGCATGTATGCGCTAATATTTGCCTCTGCCTGAAACACTCTTCCCACCCCTTCAGGTCGGGTCCCTCACCCACTTCAAGAAGCCTGGGTACTGAGGTTGGGTGACCAGCAGCCCATGGGCTCCTGTCTGCCCC
This sequence comes from Oryx dammah, assembly GCF_014754425.2. Lineage (NCBI taxonomy): Eukaryota > Metazoa > Chordata > Mammalia > Artiodactyla > Bovidae > Oryx > Oryx dammah. Next base: position 31,893,915 of record NW_024070203.1, read on the forward strand.
ATCAGGAGATTTCCCACTGTCACTGCCTCAGTCTTTCACCAGCTGACCCCAAGCTTCAGCTGCATCAGTCGTGCGCTCATCCTATGTCCACCTGTACATGTGGGCGCTGGCCCTGCAGTCACGTGACCCATGCTAGGACCGGGTGCCCAGGGAACAGGAGTGCGTGAGGTCCAGGGTCAAACTTGGGTTCAACACCGTAATTAATGGGAAGACAACTGGAAAGAGAATCTTACTTGGTCCTCCCTGGAGGTTCTTTGACGGTTCAGTTCAGTTCAATCACTCAGTTATGTTCGGCTCTTTGAGACCCCAAGGACTGCAGCACACCAGGCTTCTCTGTCCATCACCAACTCCCGGAGCTTGCTCAGACTCATGGTAATCGAGTTGGTGATGCCATCCAAACATCTCATCCTCTGTTGTCCCCTTCTCCTCCCGCCTCCAATCTTTCCCAGCATCAGAGTCAGTTTTTTGCATCAGGTGGCCAAAGTATTGGAGCTACAGCTTCAGTATCAGTCCTTCCAATGAACATTCAGGATTGATCTCCTCTAGGATTGACTGGTTTGATCTCCTTGCAGTCCAAGGGACTCTCAAGAGTCTTCTCCAACACTACAGTTCAAAAGCATCAATTTTCCAGCACTCAGCTTTCTTTATGGTCCAACTCTTACATCCATACATGACTATTGGAAAAACAGCTTTGACTAGATGGACCTTTGTCCACAAAGTAATGTCTCTGCTTTTTAATATGCTGTCTAGGTTGGTCATAGCTTTTCTTTCAAGGAGCACGCGTCTTTTAACTTCATGGCTGCAGTCACCATCTGCAATGATTTTAGAGCCCAAGAAAATAAAGTCTGTCACTGTTTCCATTGTTTCCCCATCTATTTGCCGTGATGGGACCAGAGGCCATGATCTTTGTTTTTTGAATGTTGAATTTTAAGCCAGCTCTTTCACTCTCCTCTTTCACTTGCATCAAGAGACTCTCTGATGGTTACCAGGCTCTTTACAATTATAGGCACGAAACAGCCTTCTTTCCAATGGTGTTTCCTTCTATTATCATTAGTGATGAAAATTGGATTTATTTCGCATATTACAGTGCAGGATTTGATGTTGTTTTTATGTGAACGTAACTGCTCTGTAAAACCTCAAGCGTTTTTCTCTCCGAGAATTGGCAGATGAGAGGTTATATAAACTTGTGGCCAGCGGAGAGGTTCCCAAAACATCTCAGTGGAAGCAGAGGAAACAGAGGGCAGGAATGCTGGTGTCTGGGTCCCTCCTGCAGATGGAGGAGGGTGCTGGCGTCTGCTCTTTATTATGGGGCTGCTTTCCACCACCGGGCTGCTCAGGGGAGTCAGGCATTCTGCTGGAGGTCACACAGCCTTTCTGGGGCCCAACTCCGTGTCTATGAGTAGGAGTGGGTTTCTTTGCCGGCAGGCCCCCATCCCCATCCCTTATGCTCCTGGGCATGGAGACGGACCCCTGCTCTCTCAACCTGATCAGCCTGGTGGTGACCACATGCCCAGAGGGTCGTACCCTGTAGGGGGCCCACCCAGGCACCTGCTTTCCTGTTTGAGCTTGTCATGTGTGGACACTGCTGGCCTGATCTCTGATCCTGTGGTGAATATCCGGGGATTCCCAGGTTGGAGGGGGTAATGTCCTCACCGGTGACGATGAGAGCAGGGGAGGCTGACCTAGGGCGTCCTGCGTCTCCATCTTATTACCATAGAATCCCCAGGGGAACCATCAGGCCTGAGGTGCAGGGGCTCTAGGAACCCCTTGAGTGCCTCTGTCCCCCTGCCGGCTTCCTTCCAGTGCCTGGCCCACGTGGGCTGTGGCCCCTGAGCCAGCACCGACCCCCGGGAGGGTTCTGTGTGCAGAGTCTGGCCTATTTAGCCCCCCAGCCCCTGTGGGTATTTCAGCCTCCTCTGGGGACCACTTCTCACAGTGGGCAGGGGGGCAGTGGTGGTGGCAGGAAGATGCAGGGTGGGAGGCGGAAGTGACTGCATGCAGAGTAAACACCCTCGTGACTGCAGACATGAGTTTTGGTGTCTAGCCACTGGTTTTTACACCTGAATTCCTCCCGTGTGTCTCTGTGTTAACATGACTGTGTAGGTCACAGACAACAGAGGGCTTGGGAAGCCGAGCGTCAGCAGGAAGGGCCACCCCCGAATGACACCCACCTCCCGAGGGAGGGTCGTGACCCCGCTCCATCCTTCCACTCCACTCAGGTGACACCCCCATGCATCCTGTTCAGAGGCAGCTCAGATCCGGCCGTTTTCCTCCTGTTTTTCATCACAGAGCATGAGGGAAGGCCAGGAGGTGCCCGTCTACCCAAGGGATCTGGAGGAGGCCTGACTGCTGTCTGCAGAGAGGGGAGGAGGCCTGGCCAGTCCTCCGGCTGCCCACGGCCCTGTCAGTCAGTGGCCTGGGCCCCACCTCGCTGGCCACCCATCTGCGTATATGGTCCAGCAAGAGCATGGGGCAGAGTCACAAGAAGGGAACCTGAGACATGGACTCCCTCTCTGGAGACCCTGTCCCTTCTACCACCTGGGTCAGTGTGATCACCATGGTGCAAGTCCATCATCACTACTGCCAGGACCCGAGACAGGCTGAGTCCTGTGCTGGACACAGAGCTGACCACTCGCTTTCACACACACGTGTCAGGCAGGGCCCATGGCCACTTGCCATTCTTCTGTGCTTGAGTCTGGGCTTTAGGTCTGCAGCAGTCTTCTCAGCCTGTCTAGGGCCTTGGTTCTGCAGAGAGGCACATGGACCCCCCACCCCACAGTGGCTATAGGTGATAGAGCCTGGGAGGCACAGCAGGAATGGGGGCTGCAGGGAGGGAAGGAGGAGGACCCGTCTGTTCACAATGCAGTCACAGAGGTGTCCTCTCAGGCCTGGGAGCCACACCCAGGATGAGTGAGGGCCTGGCCTCAGAGCACTGCCTCAGGGTGACCGGCACCAGGGGAGCAGGGCCAGCCTGGGTCTTTGACCTGCGCTCTGAGGCTCTTTACTGATAAAAGTCAGTAGGCAATTCTCTCCAAAAAAGAGGGGCCAGCCAGCTCTGTAGGAAGCTCTGTAGGAAGCTGTGGACCTGAGTTCTGGGTCACAAATTTTCCTTCACATAATATGTTTTTTAAAAAAATTTTTTATTGTAGTATAGTTGATTTACAATGATGTATTAGTTTCTGCTGTACAGCAAAGGGATTCATTAGACATATATATGTCCACTCTTTTTAAGATTCTTTTCCCTTAAATCATTATTGAGTGGAATTCCCTGTGCTATACTGTAGGTCCTTGTTAGTTATCTACATACACAGAGTAGTGTGTATATGCTTTTAAACTTTTTATGTGAGATGAAGAATCAGTGCAGTTGTGAGATACGATGCAGAGACACCCATGACCATTCACCCTGTCTCCCTAGGTAATGCCGCATGAACCTATAGACTGACACCTCCACATCACAAGCTAAAGCTGAGTTTGTGCAGCTGCAGACTTGCCCATGGTGAGAGTCTGTTTATCTGTTTATTTATCCCCATCACCAGGGTCCCTGTGCTTCCCTTTGGGGTCACCCCCACCCCTACCCCTGGTGAGCACAGCCTCTTCCGTCTTCGTGTGTTGTCCAATGTGTGTGGGAGGTGTCCTCGCTGAGCGTCATTCCTTGAGGCCTGTCCTCTTTGTCCGGTCTCTGCATCCTTTCCGTCCAAGCATCTTCCACAGTCTGGAAGGAACACCTTTCCCGTAACCACTCATGACTGAAGGACACCTGAGTTGGCCCCTGTTTTTGGCTATTACAAAGAATGCTTCCATAAGCATTCACATACACACTGTTGTGTGAACATAATTTTTCTAGAATAAAAACAGAAATCCTTTCAAATTCCTGAGTAAATGGCCCGAGGGGTCCCCAGGCCACTGTGGGGAGGAGCATGGCAGTGAGGGTTTACCTGGAGAGCTGCCCATACAGGCAACAGCCCTCTAGGGGCCCGTGGCTGCTCCTCCTGCGCCATCCCGGTTGGAAGCCGCCAGTCGAAGAAGAGCTTATTTCTGAAGGCCCTGAGCAGACGCTATCTTCCGAACACCTTCAGTGTAACAGAATCAAATTATCACCTAAGAAGATGGTTCATATCTTTCCTGTGGCTCAGTATTTTCAAATGTATCAGTTTCAAACTTTTAACTGGTTACTTTGCAAAGGTTGGGGATGTAGACTTGGGATTCTGCTGTGCTTGCAACAGAAAGGTAGTATTATTTTATGATTATTTCACAGTCATACCTGAAACAAAGCATCCTTCTCTTTCTTGATGATACTGTGCAAACAAGATGGTCCTCCTTGCTTCTTAGACCACCAGGTGAGCGTTAGCACCATTCTCATTTCACAGGTGTGGTGGAGTCAGTTTCTGAAGGTCTCAGAACTGGGGCAGGTGAAGGTGAGTGGACCCAGGCGGCTTGAGGAGAGGCCAAGACAGCCTCCCGAGCTGTTGGTTGTCTGAGGGGTCTGTGTGATGCCAGCTGAGACTTGCCTCTTGGATCCGATGGTGGGGTTCGCTGTGTAGATGCTGCCAGGTGGTCTGTGTTTATCCCGTGTTAGCATCAGCCCCATCCCGATTTAGGACCAGGGTCATCTCTCAGCAGCTGTCCTGAAAGCACAGCCGATTAAGTAGATACTGATACACAGAGCCCTTTGTCTGTGGAAAGGATATACAAGTCAAAACACTTTTCCTGCAGCTCTCGGTTGGTCAGCACGGACACATTGTGTTTCAGGACACGGTTCAGGGTTGCTTCCTCTAGCTGCCCACCCCCGTGCTAACTGCACTTTTCTTCTCACTCACAGGAGGTGCTTCCTGTGCAACCCCCAGCCCTGACGGCCCGCAGCATCTCCGTGGCCACCTGGTTGCCCACCGTGTCCTCCTCTGGTGGGGAGTCCCCACCCCTGCAGTGACCGCTCTGCTCAGAAATGGTCTCAGCCACAATTCTCTCTTCCTTCTTGTTCTGCTGCAGTGAGAGGAGGCGAGGGGGGTTCTGAAAGCTGGGGTGTGGTTTTTGGCTGCCTGACCCATGTGGCCATGGGCAGCCACACACCAGGGCTCGTGAGGGACCCTCCTGCCCCCAGGCCCGGAGACATGCTGCCAGGACCCCCCCTTCATCTTGTGGTCCGAGGGGTTTGGGGGCTGCAGAGTACACCCACGCAGCCTCTTCATGCCACTCACCCATGTCCCTGCCTCCAGCCCTTCAGGCTGGACATTCAGCCCTGATTTCTGCTCAGGTTGAGGAAATGGTTTGTCAGTGTTTATCTCTAGAAATCAGACACTTTGCACCCCGAGATGTGGCCTCAGGAGAATAAACATTCTTTATTTCCAAATCGTAAGAGAGTGGGTCCCTCCTGTGTGGAGGAAGGCTTGTGGACTGGGGAATTTAGGACCCTGTCCCAGAGGACAGGTGGCCGCTGACCCCCCAGGCTGCTGTTCACGAGGTTTCTGGGAGGCTCGTTTATCCCGACTGTCCTGGGTGTTGTCAGCACAGGGGCTGGACGTGGCTCTAATTTTGAGAACATGAAGAAGGAAGCTCTTGGCCAGACCAGTTTCTCAAAATCCTCTTTCCATGACCGAAAGTAGCTCTGCTTTAACAAGCATTCTTTGCTCGCAGCTCTGCTTCTCATCTGGCCCAGTCTCCTGTGAAGTCATAGCTGTGTGATATGGCAGCCGTTACCAAGATGGAAATGATTAGGACGTCACGGGAGCTGGCACAGGATGGCCCATGTTCCGGACAGGACCAGGACCCCGGGTCCCAGCCGCAGCTCTGCCGTCCGCCCAGCCCCGCTTGGTGGCTGGGGAAAGCTCCTCAGCCTTCCCCGGGTCGATCCTCGCGGTCGCTGGTCGTGGCCTCAGAAGCTTGGATGCCTGCGCCTGGACCAGCTGTTGTCTGTTGTCCCTGGGGATGCTAGGCTCCCCCGGGTAACGAGATGAGGCAAGCCTTTCTGGGACACCTTTCAAGTTGGGAAACTGGAGCACAGGCTCTGAGAGAAGGCAGCTGCAGGAAGTCTGGCAGAGGCACCCATCCCCTCTGCTGAGAACAGGATTGAGCCTGGCCGTGGGCTTGGACGAGCTGGAGGGGGAGGACATCCAGAAGCACTGAGGAGGGTGTTTCTATATTGAAGAGTAACCTCGGGGCTGCGGGGAGGGGAAGGGCTCAGAGGGAGAGGACAGTGGTCACCAGACTTTTTCAATAATCAAACTTTTTAGGAGACAGTTTAGCTGAATCAATCTAACCTTTGGGATAATGCTGTTTAGAAGAAAACAGAAGATGAGGTTTTCACAGCGAGGGAATGAGCAACATGAGAGACTTCGCTGCTCTTGCTGCCCCAACCCAATCCATCCTCACACAGTTGTCACCGTTCCCCTGGGAGACTGAAACCACACCAGGCTCCTCTTCTGGCTTGGGGAGTCCTTGTCTGCAGCCCCACTCGTGGGCGTGAGAAACTGGAGTCCGCCTGCTGCCTGTTCTCAGCTGCTGGGGCTGGTGTCTGGCCACCTGGTAGACCTGGTAGGTCTGCTGCCCTGTCCCACCCCCCAGCTTCAAGGACTTTCACAGGAACATCCAGTTATCACCTGCCCCCTTCAGTGGAGGAGAGGGGTCCAGACCACTGTGGACAAGCGTTTGCTTCCCGGGTGTGGCCAGATGAGAATGCACAACCTAAATGTGTGATTTGTGTTTCATCCGGGGACTGTACAGAGGACTGTAGTCCAGAGGTGGCCTCTCAGTAGCTCAAGGGACCATCCTGAAAAGGTCAGAGAGGAACCAGGACATATAGGAACTCCTGGCTCAGAAGACAATCCAGTTAACAAAAAGAGATGTCTGCTGATCACTGAAAACAGATACCACCAGTTAGCGATTTTAGGGCTTGTCTAGGGTATGGGAAGATGCGAGATTCTGATGGGCTGACCTGGTTCTCAGGGGTCCACCCACCTGCCATTGATCTCCCCGATCCAGGTGCGGGGCCAGCTCCCCAGAGCCTGGAGTCAGCATCTCAACCTCAGCTCATGCTGCCACCTGCTCACCCTGCTTCCGCAGCCTGGCTCACCTGCTGCCACGTGGAGGGTCCTGTCCAGACCTGGTCCATGTCACTCAGAAGCCCCAGTTTGTCGTGGGTCTGTCCTCAGAGCCCCAGCTTCACAGCCACCTGCCGTCCAGGACACCTGCCGGGAATTTCAGAGACAGCATGGCTACATCCCCTCCTCCCCTGCAGAAATCCCATTTCAGGAAATGAGACCACTGCCCACTCTGTCCACTGAGTGAGACAATGGGGGCCCCATGAGCACTTCCGTCCACCCCCTGCCTGCATGCCCAGCTGCTCTTCCTGCTTGTTTCCTCTCTCTGTGGCCCCCCTGGGGGTCCTCACCTCCCTTCCCACTGCTGTCCTTCGGTTCACCCCACATGGCCTATGCTCGCCCCCCTGCCCCACTCCGCCAAGTCTCCCTGCTTCCCTCCAGTTGGCCACAGCCTTGTGTCTACACCCTGCAGAGAGCCCCTCCAAAAGCCTTCTCGAATCACAGACCTGCAGCTGGCTCACGTTTCCTGACAACTCTCGGCATCCTGGTCCCCTCTGTCTGGGCTTTCCAAGCTGTGGGCAGCCCCGACCTCCCTCCCAAGCATAAGACCGCTTCCTTTTCCCAAACGTCAGCTGTCTCCTCCTTGGCCCCAGTGCCCCGCTCTGCTCAGGACGCACCTGCATGGCTCTACACAGCCCGGAAGCTGCCTCCTGAGGGCACCACTTGGAGCCTCGGAACGCCTGTCCACGCTCTGCCCAGCAGGTCAGGCAGGTTCTCGCCCATCCTCTCTGTTACTCTCTATTCCCTTCAAGAGGATCTTCGCATGTGAGCAGACAGGTGGTATCCACAACAAATCCAGTGCCGGACAGCACCTGCCCTTTCTAGAAGGAACGGTGAACACCTGCTGGAGGCCCACACCCACCTACTCACCAAATGACCAGCAGGAAGGGCAGCGCAGTTGGCATCTCCCCAGGGACGGCCAGCCAGAGCCCAAGGCTTCTGAGGAACCAGCTCGGGGCTCCCAGGACCAGATGCCACTTCTCAGGGAGGGCCCACAGCCGTGGGTGGTGGTTCCTACGCACGGTGCGTGGCTGGTTTAAGCCGTAGGGTCTAAACTGCCAGCAAGGGGTCTAGGTGGGGAGCAGGTGGTGTCTGCCTGCTCCATCCCCTTAGCAGATGGTGGGGTCCAGGGAGCCCAGGAAAATCCCCCTGCCCCTCTTCTTTGTGAACTGGGATTTGCCCCTGGAGCTTGTTCCCCAAGGCAGCCAAGTGCTGACAGTGTGGCCCCGAGTGAAACTGGTGGCTCTGCTTCTACCCCTGGCACCCTCAGAGCAGGGAGAGGGCTATACGGTGACACAGGGACACGCACTTGTCTGTGTGACACACAGGCGTCTTGTGTGTGACCAGCTGCACTGCGCTGAGCACAGCAGGAGCTCTTGCCAGCCTTCTGCAGCCTCCAGCTCTGCACCAAGGACTGGGTTCCTACTGTCTGTCTGCGGCTGGGCTCCCTGGCTGAGCTCCCCACGCAGATCCACCAGACTCCACCTACCCTTCAGCCTCAGGGTCTTGTTTTCTAGCTTTGCCTCCTTCTCCTGGGCCCAGTGCCAGCTTCCTTCAGATTGCACTGACCCTGCAAGCCCCTCTCTCCGCCTGTGTTCCCCCCACTTCCAGTGACTCGTTCATGGGACTGTTCACTTCTCCAGCCTATCTGATCCTCCCCTTCCCCGGCCCTGCGCCTGTGACCCTGGGCTGTTCATCCAGGGCAGACCCTGGCCAATCCAAGCAGAGTTGCTCCTTGGGTGTAAAGATGGTAAAAGGCCTCATTAGTAATTTTGTCCCTGTCCCTTGGACAGCAAGGAGATCAAACCAGTCAATCCTAAAGGAAATCAACCCTGAATATTCATTGGAAAGATTGATGATGAAGCTGAAGCTGAAGCTCCAATACTTTGGCCATCTCATGCGAAGAGCGTTGGAAAAGACCCCGAAGCAGAGAAAGACTGAAGGCAGGAGGGAAAGGGGGTAATGAAAGATGAGAGATGGTTGGATGTCATCACTGAGTCAATGGACATGAATTTGAGCAAACTATGGGAGATGGTGAAGGACAGGGAAGCCTGGTGTGCTGCAGTCCATGGGGTTACAAAGAGTCGGACACGACTGAGCTACTGAACAACAAAGTAAATCTTGTATCGGTTAGGTGTAGAGTTGGTAATATTTTAGATAAATGGGGTAAAAACATTTTAAACTGATTTCACCTATTTTTTTTTAGTTTCTTAGTGTGGCTACTGGAAAGCTTAGGTCACACCATAGTGCTTATAGTGTGACTCATGTGAGAATCTGCTAGATGGAGCTGCCTCCATCAGGCCAGAAATGTCAGTTGCCTTCTCTGCCCACACTCCCATTCTGTGTCTCCTCTGCTTGAAACTCACTCCCATCCTTTATTTTTTGCCTTTTTGGGGCCTAAATTGCTCCCCTTTCAAGACTGAGTTAAGAACCCTTGTTTGAGTTTCTAGAGACTGTGAGCTTCCCTTCATCACAGCACACAATGTATCTTTCTTCCTGTGAGAACAAGAATGGTTCTTAGGTTTATCCCTAATGCCTGCTGTATGTCCCTGACAGGCAGGAGATACGTGCTGCTGCACTGAGCCGCAGAGCAAAGCCATCTTATGTGGGAAGCAGGCAGACCGATATCACTTGGAGGGTCGTAAAAGTTAAACACGGATGTAACAGGCCTCTGCAATCATATTATCTCTAACGTGTAAGTTCGCACTGACTCATGAGAAATCTGTATGAATTGATGAGCCAGTGAAGAGACTAAGGTGCAGATTGTTTATTCAACAAGTAAGCCAGGCACTTGCGTTTGTCCAGAGTCCACACTGTACATGGGCGCTTCCCGACTTTGACATCCTTCTACTTAGAGCTCCGGTTGATTGTGAGGGCGGATTATTCCCTCAGATAATGTTAACTCCATTTTTATGTAAAGCTTGGTTGCCATTAGGTAATAGTCATGTAATAAAATTTGGAATTCTTGATAAGGTAAAGGTGCAAAAGTATGAAAAATATTTAAAAATACAAGCTGGTGTCTTCCAGCTGAAAGCCCCAGCCTGCGAGGTCTGCTCAAGGTTGGCCTCCTGTGCTCTGGTCTTGGGGGTGAGTCTGTGCTTCTCCCAAACCTGACCTCCCTGCCCAACCTTCAGACGTGATGAGCTTTCAGGTGGGGAGGCCACCTTCCTCCGCCTCCTCTTCTTGGAGGGACCCGGACCTCAGACCTTCCCAGCGCCACAGGCCACCCCCCCCCCCCCCATCATGATGCTCAGTTCAGGGACAGGCACAGGGCCCGAGTGTGGCCCGAGGTGGCACCGCAGACTCTGAGGGTCAGCCTGGGGCCTGCGCAGTGTGGTCCTCGCTGTTTCTGCTGGCCTGAGTGGGTTTCTGTGTGCTTTAAACACAGAGACACGGCAGCAGGCAGACAGCAGAGCAGTCAAGCCTCAGGCTTGCAAACTCGGGTAGGCTCCTCACCTCTGAAACTCGGTTTCCCCATCTATAAACAAGGGGTAACCCAGCACTGCCTCACAGGGCTTCCATGGGGGGTGGGTCCACAGGCCCATAAATGGAAGAGCACAGCCGTGCCGGCTGCAGAGAGATGGAGTGGGGATGCTCCGACCCCTTCCTGAAAGAAACCCCGGGAGCCACTCAGTTTGAGAAACCGCAGTCTCATTCCCAGAGTTGGTGAACGGCCTCTTTGTCTTAAGTCCGCCGTCTTGATAAAGTTAGGCAGGAATTCAGATCTTCAAGGGTTTCATGTTTTTATCTTTGGAGTGGCTGGGGACCTTCTGGAGTGTGTGCCTGGCGTTGCTCCCTGAAGGCTCTGCGGAGCCTGTCCTCTGCTTATCTCCCTGGGAAACGTCAGCTCGGTTTCTCTGGGCTCTGGGATCCCTCACCATCCACCAGGCGTGGGGCATAATGTTCAGCACTGCAGGCTCTGTTGTTAATCCCAGAGGCCCAGAGAGCCAGCCGTGAGGGGCCATGACAGCACCATGCAGCCCTGGGCCTGGACCTGAATAACGTCCTGTGACCTCCTCATCCCCCATCCCTGAGATGGGCCCCTGGCAGGCACACTGGACGCAGCTCCCAGCTGCAGGGCCAGCCTGCTACGCACAGGAGGCTTTAGGAACATTTCCTGATAGGCAGAAAGAAGGTGGGGGGTGGGTAGCAGGGGAAAGGATAGACGCTGCTTTCAGAATGAGCAGAAGGCAGCCTTGGCCACTTCCCCCAGGTCTGCAGCGTTGCGTTTCCTAGAGTATCTCTCACTTTCCAGATGGGAGTGCGTTTTCCTCCCCTTTGGGAATGTGTGCAGAGAGCAGAGTAGCTGGGCAGGAGCCCCCTGGGGTGGCGCAGTCATGTGTATTTCTGTGTAGGACACAAGTTTCCTTACTACCCACCAGGCTCCTCTGTCCATGGCATTCTCCAGACAAGAATACTGGAGCGGGTCGCCATACCCTCCTCCAGGGGATTTTCCCGACCCAGGGACTGACTCGTGTCTCTTGTGTCTCCTGAATTGGCAGGTGGGTTCTTATAGCACCACCTGGGAAGCCCCTGCCTTACTATACACTTCATGCTAAAGTTAATTCACCTTATCGGATTCTGTTTTCAGCTTTTTTTTTTTTTAAATGCAACTGCTGGGACAGAAAATATATTTGCTCAAGTTCTGAATTCATTCAAACTTCATACTAAAAGTCTAGAACTAAAGTGAGATTAAAATTACAGAGTTCTGAGATTCTTCAGATGGGTCAGTAGAGAGTAAGGGTATGCTCCTGACATCTGGGCCCGTGGTTTCTGAGAGAGAAAGCAGCTTGGGGGAGAATGGACAAGAGCTCTTCTACCTGACTCAGGTGAGCGAACTTCAGTGTGAGAAATCCGAGGAACAAGCCTTGATTTTAGTGAGTGATCAGAGGGTGGATGTGGCTGGGGGCTGAGGGTTGCCCCGAGGAACCCCACAGAGAGCAAGCTGCTGCTACACTTTAATACTGGATTCCTCCTGGGTTTTCTTTTCTTTGTTTTTTTCCAACAGATTGCTTCTGCATCCTCACTTCACTCCTGGTCATGATCATAATGTTTGCAAAATACAATTTTCACCTTATAGAACACTTCCACATGTTGTTCACTTAATTCTTATGGGGGCTCTATAATGTAGGTAGTTTTAATCTTATTTTACAGATGAAAAGCAGGATTCAAAGAGAAACATGGGTTAGGAGCCCAGGACACAGAGCTGCAGACACCTTCTGGGCTGGTGATTCAGCAGTTCTTCCAGCCCCCACCCACTCCCAGACCCACAGGCAGTGATGACAGCCTCTGCCCGTCAGGCTGGTGCCCTCTGTCTGGGCCCCAAGCTTGGGGAGGGCAGCTCTGAGCCTCCAGCTCTTGAAACAGTGACTGGCCCACTGCTTATCCTGACAGGGGTGGATAGGAGGGGAAGGTGATCAGCAGTCCTAGAAGAAGTGAGCCCAGGCCAAGTGAGCGACGGGCCCAAGAAAGGGAGGAAACCATGGCATGGTTGGGGTATGAGGCAGCCGGGGTGGAGTGTGGGGGACCTTGGGGGCAGGTAGGAAGGGGTGGGGGAGGGACAAGCTGGCACCTCTTCCTTGGAAGAGCAAGGTGGGCAGGTGCCAGTCATGCCAGGTGTCCCTTCCCCAACCCCCTGCCCTCTGCCCCACCATGAATTCCCACACAAACACCTAGAGCTTTGATGACAGCCTGTCATCTTCAGGACCACACCCGGGCCGTGGTGTGTGTGTGTGTGCACAGGCCTGTGTATGTATGTGTAGGCATGTGTGTGTACATGAAGGTGTGTGTACATGAAAGTGTGTATACATGAAGCGACTACCCAGGACCACAGGAAAGTCACAGAGCCGGCGAGTTTGCACATCTGTCCTGACCCCTGCACTGTTCTCTGGCTCTGGGAAGGTGATCACTGGGCGCAGGTGCCCCCTGGCCAGGTGGGGCTGTGGGCCCTGGACCTCGGGCTTAGTCGGTTTCCCGCCTCTCCTGCACTGACCTGCTGGGCAGTGTGGGAACCCAGGCCCCGCTGCGTGAGTGCTCCCCAACTTTCCCTCATGAGGCTGGCGTGTCCGCCACATGTGTGATCCTGAGAGCAGGGACCTCTCCTCTGTAAACAGCCGACATGTGGTGCACATTTACAGAGAATCCGCACAAAGACTTGGAAGGCAAGCCTTTGGTTTTGCATTTGAATTGCTTTTCTGATGTTGTAGGCATGTGGCTCTCGCATCTGCTGTTATATTTAGAAGGTGATGTCATGTTTGCGGGACCCTCTACCACAGCGCAGCTGTTAGGAGGCGCTTTCTCGGGGGAGGTTGTGGGTTCTCTGCACGGGGTTGGGGACAGAGGGACCTATGAGCCGTGGTCCTGAGGAAGCAGCACAGCACGTCCCCTCCTGCCCCGACGGGATGCTGGTATCACGTTGACTCTAAGCTCATGTCCCTCTGTTTTCAGCTTCCTCTCTTTCTTGATGGTTTCAGGGGGTCAAAGCAGACCCAAAATTCTTCAGAAATGCCAGGAAGAGAAGCTGTGGGGCCCACTGCCCGCTTCATGGCAGGCTGGTCACGGTAAGACTGTGGGCAAGGAGTGCAGTTCCACGGCTCTTTCAGCCTTCAGGATTCACCAAAAGTTTAAAGTCACGCAAGAAGGATGCTTACGGGGTAGTCCTGTCTTACGCTGACAATTGTTCAAGCTGGGAGGCGCTTCCCAGAAACAATGGCACAACCTTGGAGCCAAGAGGAGCCTAGAGCTGTTCCTCTGCGTTTGAGTCACTCCTCACATTTGCTTGAGCGGTGGTGGTGGGGCGTGGGGGGACGGGGAGGCCAAGAACAGACCCTGGGAAGCAGGGGTTGCTGTGCTGCTGTGCTCTTACGCAGAGCCGAGGATGCCATGTAGACTGCTAAGGCGGGGAGGAGAGCTGCTCTGTGTCCTCGGGGTAGAGGGTGTGGGGGAGTCTGCAATTTGTGTGGACGGATGCAGCCGGGAGACTGGGGGCGGGCTGGTCAGAGTGGGAGGCCCAGGCCCGGGGCTGCAGGTGGTGGGGCGCTATCTGCTTCCTGAGTCAAGGTCAGCAGGTGGCCGCTTCCCGGTCGATACTGGAACCCAAATATTTCTTTTTAAGGGAAACTTTCAAAGACAAGCGGGTTTGCTCTGTGCCCTCTGATGGCCGGTCCCCGCATGCTGTTTGCTGCTGACTTAATCACACAGCTTCACGACCTGCAGCACAACTGTTTGATTTGTTTTGACTCAAATTTCCCCTCTCTCAACAGTCTGAGCTTTGTCAAAGAAAAGGAGCCGGACGGAGTCCAAGCCCTGCGATTCGGGGTTTGCAGTGGGAGGAGATGTGGGGTCTGTGTACATGTGTGTGCATGTGTGTGCATGTGTGTGCATGTGTGTGTGCACGTGTGCCTGCCCACTCCCCACCTTTCAAACAGCTCTGGAAACTGGGTCAGAAAAAGTTTACTCTGATCATCTTGAGGGGGACGGGGGGACAGGATGATGAAGGACCAGGTGTCTACACTGGCTGCAGCAGGCTGCCTGGAGCAGAGGAACCGAGGCATTGAGGGGAGGGGGCCCATGCTCTCTGGGGTCCTTTCCTCCTGCCATCAGCTCTCCAAGTCCTGCTGTCACCTGCTGACCTCTAGGCAGGTCAGACCCTGATAGGGACACAACTGTGGCCCATATTAGGGTGATGCCCTGAACACTGGATTCGGCCACGGATACGAGAGCTGAGTGTCACGGAGACCTTTCGGACGCACTCACTGCTGGGGAGAAGGTTGGGTCCAGACCAGCCTTGGAGTGGGCCGGTGGCTCAGCCAAGCTCAGGTGTGGAGGCTTCGCAGAAAGGCATATGATGGAGCTGATACCTGGGACAGTTATGAAGGGCTCTACTTTTTAGTGACTCAAGTTATTGGCACAATTTTATTATCTGGACTGTTTGCACATTCCAAAATGTGTTTGAGGGAACAAGACAACTTCCAAACAGCTGAGATTTGGTGCCAAATTACTAAAAGGGAAAAATGATTGGGGACTTTAGAAGGGCCGCCACAAGGCAGTCCTGTAACAACTGGTTTTATAAACCAAGTTTGCTCAGAAAGAAATAAGTATACAGGGATCCCAACAATAAATTCATTGTTTTGAAATAACGTATGGTTTCCGTACCTACTTCTAAAACATATCCAAAGGCAGGAAACAAGGTCCTCCAGAGAGCAGAGAGGGTCAGGAAGCTTTTCACAGCATCCATGGCCAAGTAGACCCCCTAAAATCAAAGCATAAAGTGAGTAATAAAATCGCTAATATTTGCATTCTGCTTAAGAGTTAAAAATCTTTAATAAGCAGACAGACTTGGGTCCAGAAACCAAAATTTAATCATGGATCAACTTCTCTTGCTTTGGGTAGCAGTTTTTGGTGATGGCTATTTTTTTGACTGTGAAAGTAACATATACTACTGAAAGGTTAAGAAAGAAGCATCAAAAATAAGTGCAAATTCCATTAATGATTTTGGGAAAAATGCACATTATTTACATTGGGGAGTTTTGACTATGGTCATGCATACAAGAGTATTTCGTGAGTGGAGTGCCTAAGTGTGAACAAGTGTGTGTGTGTCTAGTCACAGAATACGAGACGTGCTTTCTACACCACATCCTGGCACAGAGTCACCCGGGTCACTGATCCCATCCATGGTGGGGGGTAAGAAGCCGGCAGGTCAGGACTCTGCTTTGTGGCCCCATGCCTCCCCCAGCTGCTCCGTGTCCCCCGTCCTTGTGACGTGGGGCCTTGTCCTCGCTGGTTGTGAAGATGCAGTGTGGATGGCACGAGAGGCTCAGATCAAGCCCTGGACGCTGCTGGCCATGGTGACAGAGTCCGAGGGCCACATGCAGTCTACCACATTGCATGGGCCTCATTTGTTCTTCCTTCTCCAAACCCCTCTCTGTTTCTGATGTTTTTTTGCTGAAACAAACACACTCACAGCTTTTTTTTTTTTTACTTACCCAGAGTGGATTCTTGTATGTGAAGCTGTTGCATCAAAATATATGGTGCTTGAAATGGTTCTGTGGTTTTATATATATATAATTTTTATTTATTTATTTGGCTGGGTCTTTGATGCTGTGGGCGCTTTTCTCTAGTTGCAGTGAGTGGGGGCTACCGTCTGGCTGTGGGCTTCTCATTGCGGTGGCTTCTCTTGTTGTGCAGCACGGGCTGTAGGGTGTGTGGGCTTCAGTAGATGTGGTTCATGGGCTTAGTTGCCTAGCAGCATGTGGGATCTTCCTGGGCCAGGAGTAGAACCTGTGTCTCCTCCACTGGCAGGCAGATTCTGTACCATGGAGCCACCAGGGAAGCCCACAGCTCTGTGTATTTATGAACTGATGATTTTCTAGGAAGCTTCTCCATTTGTGAGGACTGTCTTGTTGCTCCACATGATCACCAGGGCACCTTGCAATCCTGTTCAGTTCAGTGAGTTGTGGTGCAGTGTGCACCAGGAGTGTCTCCCCGCTTTGTCTGGAGGATCACGTGCTCGCTCTGCCTGGACTGGAGAGAAGCCACGGGTGGCTGGGTGAGGCTGCTGGGCTTGGGTGTGGTGCAGAGCTGAGCATCTTCTGCCCGTCACCTTAGCAGTCCCGAGGAACACTACCTTTATCAAACTGTGTGCTTATGGAAACTAAACATCCCATGTAAAACCGGAGTCTCTTTTATCACTTTAAAAATACTGAATTTTGAATCCCTGGCATCCTGTCTGTGATCTGTAAACACTGTTTCCTAACAGGAGACCAGAGCTTCCTGGGGGTTTGGCTGACTCCAGGTCTAGGGCAGGAATGGCCCATCTCATCACTAAGAAAGTCAAGGACAGAAAGCACCCCGGAACAGTGTCTGGGGCCCAGGCCCAGCCTGAAGATGGTGGCTCGCGGGCAGCTCGGGACAGTAACTGTGACAGATCAGAGCAGATCGCGTATGGCCCCCACCTCCTCCTGACACCTGGGCTGTGACAGAAAGTCATACCTGCTGGCTTTGTGGCTGAACTTCTTCTCTGGCCTCTCTTGTCACCCCTGTCTCCAAATTAGCCCAAGAGCTCTGAGGATGGGGGCGCATCACTGGATCTCACACAGACACTCAACAAACATTAGCTGAAGGATAAATACGCACATAGAATAAGCCAGGGTGCACTGAGGTGCTGGCATTGCAAGGGTCAAGGGGCTCTCAGTCTTCCTTCAGTCAGGGCACCTCTGGAGACCGGCACATGTCCTTCCCCGCAGAAACTTCTCATGTTTACACACAGGCCCAAAGCTCCCTCCACACCCACAGAATGGGCAAGACTGCTGTGATCCATCTCCAGCACGGACCCACCAACCACTTCTGTTAAACAAGAATCAGCATGTGGGGAGCTTTCCTACCTAATCAGGCTGACATGTAGAGAGACAAACTACTGAAAAAGAAAGAGCATTTGGAACCTAATCATTTGTTGTATGATTAGAAAGCATTTCATAAACCTGTTACACTTTACCTTATCATGTTTGGTGATAAGGTAATTCTTATCACATTTGGTGAACAGTTTAAAACTTGGAGTCTATTTAAGTAACCAAAAAACCCATAGATCTAGTGTCATTATTATTACTTTTTGCAATAAGATTTACTGTAGTTAAGGCTGAAGTTAAATTTCAAATGCTAGTCCAGAATGTTTTTAGCAAGTTCCGTTTCAGAGACATTTTAAAGCTACAAAGTGATCATGTCTCAAGTACATTTGTAGGGTACTTTTCAACACACACTTAGAAACAGAGTGCCGTGCGACTCCCTAAGCAAAGTGGACTCACTCCATCTAAATGCATCCTGTTCCTCCTCTTTCCCCACATCTTGTTCAATTGTTCCTTTCTCTTTTGCATCCTACGTGCTGAGTCGCTTGAGTTGTGTCCGACTCTTTGTGACCCCATGGACTGTAGCCTGCCAGGCTCCTCTGTCCTTGGGATTCTCCAGGCAAGAATATTGAAGTGGGTAGCCATTCGCTTTTCCAGGGGATCTTCCCAGCCCAGGAATAGAACCTAGGTCTCCTACCTGACAGGCAGATTCTTTACCACACGCACCACTATAGCAGCTCCTTTGCATTCTACAGGTTGTTGCTTAGTTTTGATCTTGAGGTTTCAGCTGTGTCTAACAGCTGAGTCTTTTTCGTGCAAAACTGAAAGTGTGTCTTGTTGCCAGGTTTGTGCTTATAGAACTTTATCTGCATTCTAGCTGCTGCTGACGGCTGTGGAAGTGACATCAGAGAGAAGGGCTGACTCACATCCTCGAGGCTCCAGCAGGAGATTACATGGAGCCGGTGACCCCGGGGTGTCTGTGCAACACCCAGCAGCTGGGCCCTCGGGTTTGCATTTCATTCACATCAAAGGCACCGCCAAACCCAAATGAGGTTCTCTGGGAGGATGGCTGTCCTTTGATAATGGGCTTGTGGGGCGTGTCCTTGGCTGTTATAAGGGTCGAGTGGAGTTTCAGCGCTGCTCTATGTGAGGAAAACCATATTAGAACATTATACAAAGTGATTTCAAGTTGCATTAGAAGACTGTAACTTTTCTGGTTAAAGCTAACAGATGCTTTGGGAGGCCCTGAGCCCAGGAGCTGGGCGGGGGGGGGGTGGGGGAGCTTGCTGCTTCCATGAACTTTCACCGCTTAACAGTGATCATGACCTTCCCCTTTGCACGCGGTGTCCAGGTCTCTTGTGTCGGCTTCTCTGTCACAGTGTCCCCTACAGAATGTCCTGGGAGATGTGCAGTGTTTCGAAGGAGAAAACTTAGATGCGGACATTATCAGCACAGTGACTTCCCATTGCTCTTTTGTTTGGGGGCACAGGGGTCCAATAGTAGAGACCCACCTGGTTCAGAGGCTGTTCTATGCTGGGGGGAGGGCAGAAGCCTTAGTGTGGGGCACATTTAAATGACTTTCTTTCTCCTTGCCCGACAGTGGGTCAGGTTCTGGGAAGAGGGGACCGGCCTACTGTCCCGGGCTGGCTGCCCATCAGACGAGAGGAGCCCCTGGTTTCTTCACCAGACTCTCCCCTGATGACCAGAAGGATGGTTTTTCTAAGAATAAGAAGACAGGAGAGCAGACCACTGTGCCGTGAATGAGGGACGTTCCCGTGGCACAAATAGGACACGCGGATCACATGGGGAGCCTGCCCAGCTCCTGCTGATCCCCGGCCTCACACTTAGATTTCTCCAGAGTGAAACATTTCAGCTGAAAATGTGAAAACGATGATGGAGTTATTTGGGATCGAGGGGAACGTGAAGTTCCGAGAAAAGGAAGCAGTGACATATAGCAGGTGGGAGGTTGGGGGTCGTCTCGTGGGGAAGTCTTACCTGTCCAGTCCCTGGGCCCCTGGGGTGCAGATATGGCAGGTGGGGGGCCAAGGGCTGAGGGACCTCATCGCTGTGCCCCCGAGTCCGTGGGCCTGTCTACAACACAGCATGGAGGGCCACATGTGGTCCTGGTGTGTTTTTTCTTCTTAAACGAAGGTTGTGGATACACAGAAGATGTACTTCCAGATGCCCTCCCTGGGTTTCTGCTGAGACCCAGACCAGGTTCCATCTCAGAATGTGGAAGTGACTGCCGGGGCTAGGCTCACAGTCCGAGTCCATCTCAACTATCTCTGACCTTTGACCTCTAACCTTTTGACAGAGGAGGGAGTTTTCTGAGTGTCAGGACTGTCAGGGCCAGGGGTTATGCCTGCCCCCCACCCCGCCCCTATTCTGCTCTCAGAAACAAACTTTGAAGATGATTAATGATGGTAGAAATTGGACGGGTGCAGAGTACAGTCGGCATGCTGAGCCGTCTGTCTACAAGGGCTGTTTTCTGGCTCTTTCTCTCATGTAACACCTTCATGCCAGGCCCAAGAGCATGTGTTAGTGGCTGGACAGGATGGCTGGCGGCTCTGGGGGCCTCAGCCAACGTCCACGAGCTCGGGTGGGGTCGGGCGCTTCCTGGATGGCTGGTTTTGCTCCAGTACAGACAAAGCTGCTGAGACGTGTTCAGATTCAATTTGTGTAGAAATGAGGGGATTTTATGTGCAGTGTTCTTGGCTATCTTCGGGGAGCTGGGCAGTGTCAGGGAAGGGGAACTGGGCCTGCAGGCTGGATGGGTGGTCCTGCCTCAGAGCCCACCTCCCCACGTGTAGAGGGTACAGCCTGTCACGTGGCACTTCTGCCCTTGGCCCCGAGATGCTGTGGGAAAGGACCAACCTTCTCTCCACTATTCTAATTTTTTCTTTCACGTTCAACGATTATACTAGCTTTCACTTTGACTTTGCCAAATGAGCCTTTCTGTTTTCCTTCAAGGAAGATGTGTTACAGAGGGAAGTAAACTGACTTCTCACCATGTCACCTTTGTCTTGTGGGTGGGGGTCTGAGGGATTTTTTAGTTACTTATTTGCTTGGGCAACTTTTGATCTTTCCTCTTCCCTCATGTCTGCCCCAGTGAAGACTGACGAACTACAGGGAAAAGATACGTAAAACTTCTAACATTAAATTCTGAGTCGTTTTCCTTCCACTTAAAAATCCTAGGATTGTTATTCTTCATGGGTTGATAGCGAGATAGTTCTATAAAATTATAGCCTTTGCTTCCTGTTTTGCAGGGTTATCTGAAATCAACTCCTCGGATATAGACCAGCTGCAAAACATGCGCTTGCATTAGCCGATTCAGGGCCCAGGGACAGGACTGGTCTGGTCAGGTGGCCCGGCTCCTGCGTGAATGCAGTTGCTGGACTGTGGGTCCCGCTGTGACCTGCCCAGGGCTGCGTCTCTGGCTCTGACGCAGAAGCTGACTCTCTCACTTGGACGGGAATGTCCCCCCTCCTTCCTTGACCATCCAAGTCTTTGCTTCTGACCCCTGGCCCATTTCTGGATGAAAATCTCAGACCAAGAGGCTGGGCATAAGCTGACCCCATGTTAGGGTCTACTCCTGACTCAGCCTGCCTGCTCCAACCCTGCAAACGTGACCCCCTGTGACTTGAGTCAGGAGGAGGAGCTGGTTCCTTGGATGCCTGCCCGGAGGAGGAGGCATTTCCTTTCCTCCGTCTCCTTTTTACCTACAGACTGCCCTGCCAGGTCCCAGCTCCGGGGGATTTGGTGGCCAGGCAGGAAGACTCAGGAAATCCTTGTCACTCCTCATCTCTATTATGTGGTCCATCTCCTTGGAAACACACTTGGTGTTGGACCAGATAAGCTGTCAGCCTCCAAGGGTCCTTTCACTGATGTGCATGGCCTCTCCCCTGTTTATTTAAGCCCGGCCCGATGGTCAGATTCTGTCAGACCCTGTGGTTCACAGGTTGTCTGCAGCCCCTGGTCATCCCCACCCCCTCAGGTGCATCCTTGAAAGAAATAATAAGGAAACACTCAGGGATGTGCAGGTTGGCTGACCTCAAAGCCAGACGGGAAGAAGGCTGTGCTGTCTGGGCCAGAGCTGTGGGGGGCGGTGTGGGGAGCCCACTGCCTCCTGGGGCCTGCTTTTTTCTGCAGATGGAGGAGGGCAACCACCATCTGGGAGAGAAGCAGGCCGTCTGCTGTGTTTACACAGAGAAGGGAGGCCCATGCAATGAGCACGGGTGTTAGGAGAGAGAAAGGTGCTTATAAACATCACAGCGGCGTCTCTGTGGTCTGGTAGTTTTTCCATTATAAACTCATTGTCAGGGGTTTAAAATCTGCTGTGAAGGCTCCAGGATAGAGCTCAGCATCGGGTGTACTGGGTGCAAAGCTCTCTCCTCCAGGTCTTTACAGCTGCACGTCTGCTCTGCCCGATACTGTCTGCTTCCTTGGGGAGCCGGGAGGCCAGGGGCCCCAGCAGAACCCTAGGGCAGGGATGAAGCTCTGGTCCCTGGGGAGGGGGAGTCCAGTCAGCAGTCCTGTACTGGGCATGCAGCTTGGTCTGCATATAACGCTTCCTCAGCTGGTGTAAGTGAAGCCTGGGATCCAGAGAGTAAGTCCAGACACCGCTGGACAGGGAAGCAGGTAGGAAAGTGCACTTAGCATTAAGACTGGTGTCTGAGAGCGGATGTGCTTTCAGGCCAGTGACTTCAAGCCCGTCACCAGCAAGGCTGCCATCCTGAGACTATGTTCAATGAGCAAAGCTTGTGGTTTCTCTTTGATCCAGAAAGTGACTGGTGAAAACAAAAGTGATCAGCAAATTCAGCTCGGGGTTACAGGAAGATAATCGAAATACAAGGAGAGAGTTTTCAGAATTAATCTGCAAACAATCTTAGGCTAACAAAGCCACTTTGGACGGAAATGCTTTCCTCTCATTTATTAATAGCACCAAGTGGGCAGTTTAACGGATGGGCTGTCTTTGATGGGTCTCAGCCTAAAGTGAGGACAAAATTGATGGTTAGCAAAGCTTTGGCCCATTGCCAGGGCCAGCCCTCCTCGGGGTAGGCCTGCAGGTGACCCACTGGGACCCCCCAGGGCTGCGTGAGGTGTGACCCACCTTCCCCTGTGATGTCAGCTCCTCTGGTCCCAGTGACTTCTGCTCTTTTGTCACTAAATCCTCCCCGATTCTGTCACATTCCTGAACAGCTACACATGACACCTGTCCCTGGAGTAACAGCCTGTCACCAGAGATATCCAAGTAGTTAAGGGAGAAGAAAGATGCTTCAGACAGTAGGCCAGGAAGCTTAACTGAGCCTGAGAAGTGTGTAAGAGGCCTCAGGGCTGAGAACATTTAAAATGAGAAGGAAAGACCACAATGAGCTGAAGGTTGTGCCCGGGGCTGGATGCTCTGGACTCCATTCACTCATCCAGCCGTCAGCGTGCATGGTCAAGGGCGAGTCCCAAGATTAAGGACCAGCCTTCAGTCCTCAGACATGGGTTGTTGGGCTGCAGCTAGTGTCGCCTCAGAGTCACTATCATTTCTACACTGGTCAGTCTTATCAAAGGAAGGATGGCTGGCAGTCACCACTAATTCAATGCTGTCAGGCATAGGGCTTGACGCATGTATAGGAGACTGACTGAGCTCCTTTAGGAAGTAGGTCACTGGGAACACTGGCCCTTCAGTCCCAGCTGAGGCCAGAGCCTCAGAAAGTAAGAAACCCAAGGTGAGTGTTCTCTCCATGGCCCTGGCCAGTGTGGGTCCTGGGGACTGAGGACTGGAGACTGTTTTAATGCACAGTTACCTTCCTCCCAGAGCCATGGGGGGAGCCCGTAAACCAGGGGAGGTTCGAAACGTCAACAGTGCAATTTACAGTTCCCTTCCCAGAACAAAGCTAGTGGAGGTGATGGAAGTCCAGTTGAGCTGTTTCAAATCATGAAAGATGATGCTGTGAAAGTGCTGCTCTCAATATGCCAGCAAACTTGGAAAACTCAGCAGTGGCCACAGGACTGGAAAAGGTCAGTTTTCATTCCAATCCCAAAGAAAGGCAATGCCAAAGAATGCTCCAACTACCACACAATTGCACTCATCTCACACGCTAGTAAAGGGATGCTCAAAATTCTCCAAGCCAGGCTTCAGCAATACGTGAACCGTGAACTCCCTGATGTTCAAGCTGGTTTTAGAAAAGGCAGAGGAACCAGAGATCAAATTGCCAACATTTGCTGGATCATCGAAAAAGCAAGAGAGTTCCAGAAAAACATCGATTTCTGCTTTATTGACTATGCCAAAGCCTTTGACTGTGTGGATCACAGTAAACTGTGGAAAATTCTGAAAGAGATGGGAATACCAGACCATCTAACCTGCCTCTTGAGAAATCTGTATGCAGGTCAGGAAGCAACAGCTGGAACTGGACATGGAACAACAGACTGGTTCCAAATAGGAAAGGGAGTATGTCAAGGCTGTATATTGTCACCCTGCTTATTTAACTTCTATGCAGAGTACATCATGAGAAACGCTGGACTGGAAGAAACACAAGCTGGAATCAAGATTGCCGGGAGAAATATCAATAACCTTAAATATGCAGATGACACTACCCTTATGGCAGAAAGTGAAGAGGAACTAAAAAGCCTCTTGATGAAAGTGAAAGAGGAGAGTGAAAAAGTTGGCTTAAAGCTCAACATTCAGAAAACGAAGATCATGGCATCTGGTCCCATCACTTCATGGCAAATAGATGGGGAAACAGTGGAAACAGTGTCAGACTTTATTTTTGGGGGCTCCAAAATTGCAGATGGTAACTGCAGCCATGAAATTAAAAGACACTTACTCCTTGGAAGAAAAGTTATGACCAACCTAGATAGTATATTCAAAAGCAGAGACATTACTTTGCCGATGAAGGTCTGTCTAGTCAAGGCTATGGTTTTTCCTGTGGTCGTGTATGGATGTGAGAGTTGGACTGTGAAGAAGGCTGAGTGCCGAAGAATTGATGCTTTTGAACTGTGGTGTTGGAGAAGACTCTTGAGAGTCCCTTGGATTGCAAGGAGATCCAACCAGTCCATTCTGAAGGAGATCAGCCCTGGGATTTCTTTGGAAGGAATGATGCTAAAGCTGAAGCTCCAGTACTTTGGCCGCCTCACGCGAAGAGTTGGAAAAGACTCTGATGCTTGGGGGCAGGAGGTGAAGGGGACGACAGAGGATGAGATGGCTGGATGGTATCATGGACTCGATGGACTTTAGTCTGAGTGAACTCTGGGAGATGGTGATGGACAGGGAGGCCTGGCGTGCTGCGATTCATGGGGTCGCAAATAGTCGGACACGACTGAGCGACTGAACTGAACTGAACTTCCCAGCCAGGGCATGATGTTTGGGTGGATCATAATACTTTAAAAGAAAACCAAGTGCCCTGAAACACCCTCGTTGTCTCATCTGGCACAAGGCTTTCTGGAGCAGTGAGACGCTGTCACTCACGTGAGTGACAAGAGGCTGGGCACTTGAGCAGTGGAGCGTCTGCTTAGTTTTGTTTGGGAGACACGTGGATACACAAGGGGAAACCTGGGGGCTTGCCGGACCCTCCTTTCGATGGCACCTCCTGCAAGGGTGCTTCTTCCTCGCCCGCTCTGCTTTGCGGCCCCCCGTCATCCCACAGGGACCACAGGCAGCGAGACCCATTACACGTGTATGTGCTCAGCTGCTCAGTCATGTTTGACTCTGCGACTCCATGGACTGCAGGCTCCTTTGTCCATGGGGACTCTCCAGGCAAGAATACTAGAATGGGTTGCCATGCCCTCCAGGGCATCTTCCCAACTCAGGGATTGAACCCAGGTCTCCTGCATTGCAGGCAGATTCTCTGCCATGTGAGACACCAGGGAAGCCCAAGAATACTGGCGTGGGTAGCCTTTCCCTTCTCTAGGGGATCTTCCCAACCGAGGAATCGAACTGGGGTCTCCTGCATTGCAAGCAGACTTTTTTAATCAGCTGAGCTGCCTGGGAAGCCAGCGAGACCTGTAAACACACATCAACTATTACTTTCAAGTGAAACAACAAGCCAATAAACAAGGAGATGCCTGCCCTCCCAGGCTGCACGCGGGCCGGGCACTTTACAGTCTGCACTGCTTCCTCCCATGGTGTCGGGGGCCTGGGACTGGAAGAGCCCCAAGAGTTTGAAGACCCTTCACTGACTTGGAGCCACAGATGGAAACACAGCATCACTGCACTTCCTTTATAATTAACACTCGTTTGAGAAGCTTGTTGCTCATTTTGAATGAATTCTCTTCAGGAGGCACACTTGAAATCTTTTACTTCATTTTGAAGTCTCACAGACTTATGTTGGCTCCTTGCAGCCGTTAATTCTTTTCTCCCAAATTAAACAGGACACGCAAGTTACTCAGCACAGCACCCAAGAATACAGAGTCCTCCTGTGAGCGGAGGTCGACACAGCTTTCAAACAAGCCTGCACTGACTTCTCCTCTTACTGTCGTTGCTGATTAAGCTCCTTCACTGTTGGTTTCTTTCTCTGTTCAACTTTGATCTTGAAGTGCCAGGGCCTCAGGCTGTCCACAGCGGGAGGATCCACTCAGGACAGTTTTTAGTACATTTTTTCTTGGTAAGTCGCCAAGTTGGGCACGAGGGGTTAGTTTTATCAGTGTGTAAATTTTTAGCAGTTGTACATCTGTGCACAGTCAGGAGTAATCACTTCTCTCCAAGTGGGTGATGGGGGTGGGGTGGGGGGAGCCCGCTGACTTTGGGCTTGGGTAAGATCACAGTTTTCACCTAAGAGTTGGGAGGGTGAGGAGGGGGTGGGTGGGACATCCCGTTGGTGACGGGAGGGGACTTGTGGGTGTCACAGAAGAACAGTTTTCTTACTCGAGGGTCACAGGAGATGATAAGAATTCTGTCGTTGGAAGACAAGACCATTGTTGCAGTAGTAACAATGGAAAAGTACACTTTTCTTACAGAAGTCATAAAAGCTGGAAAACTGCCAAGTACCTGTTAGCTGGGGAGGAAAGCTAACCTCGGGGCTCACTTCCTGCCCTCGTGCGTTTCCTGCAGAAAGAGAGTCGCTTCCCACCGCGGCCCCTGGGCTGCTGGGCGGCCGCGCTCGTCATTAAGACCAGCGCAGGAACTCGGATGAGGCTCTGTTTGTTGATTTCTCTTCATCAGCGATGGCCAGTGGCCAGAAGGCGGCCCTGGCGACGCACAGCAACACAGGACATGGTCTGTGTAAACACCTCCTGCCTGGCCCTGCTCAGACGTCAGCCCTGACTCGGGTATGTCTGAGACGCTCTGATGAACAAGCTGGGCAGTCTGAGATGCTCCGGGTCTGTCCCAGGAGTGTCACAAAAGTGAGTTCTTGTTTCTGTCACATTTAAAAAATTGATAACAAAATTTAAAACAGAACACCTACCTTAAAATAGACAGAAATTGGGGACTCCCCTGGCGATCCAGTGGTTAAGACTTTGCCTTTCAGTGAAGAGGTTGAGGGTTCAATCCCTGGATTGGGAGTTAAGATCTCACATGCCTTATGGCCAAACAACCAGAACATAAACAACAGTAGCAAACTGTAACAAATTCATTGAAGACTTCAAAAATGATCCACAACTCTTTAAAAAATATACAGAAATCATCCACAATTTCAACATTCCTTAACATTTTCCTTTTTTGTTTTTTAAAGAAACTTGAATGTCATATACGAAGTTCTGAAGACAAGAAGATAATAAAATAGCTCAATGTTGGAGAAAAATTGTGTAGATATCCTATGGACGTGGATACGGAAGGCCCAGAATAGGAGAGCTGCTAGCTTGAGCCGTGTTATGTCCTGCTCCTCCTTGGTGTCCTGGGCTGGCCAGGCAGCCGTCCTCCAAGCTCAGGTGTCGCTAGACTTCCCCAGGAGTCAGGGCCGTGATGGAGCAGGAATGAATACGGAGTCCTCGGGGGACGGAGAGCCACCCAGACCCAAGGTGGACTAAGGCTGATGGAGGCCACACAGCCAGCCTCAGCATCTGTCCCCGAGGATGCACAGACCACCTCCAACTAAAGGAATGGGGACAAGATCGAGCAGCTGGCACGTGGGTCTGACGAGTGACTTCCAAAGAGTGTAGCATGTATGGAGAAAAACTTGCACGTCTCTACTGAGGCTCAATAGTAATACTCTACACAACTGCCTTTCTTGTTGAGGCATGTGAAGAAATGGCTATTTTTCTTTACTGATTAGGGATCTGAAATTAAATGAGCCAATAGTTTTCAGGGGCAGGCGTATTATCTTGTGCTTCCTCCACTTTATCCTACCGGAAAGCCAGAACCCTTGAACAGATGTTGCTCAGATTTCCCCAACATGTGAATAAGTGACCCCTGGAGAAAGAGAAAATCCTAGCATGGGAAGTTTTCAGGGAAAATGCTTTGTTTTTCAGAAAACTGTACATAAAGAAAAATGAGATAAATGGGATTTAGGGAGAAAATATTTATGTGACTTTAACTGTTTTTTCCCAGTAGCAAGGTGATAGTAAGGATTTACCCTTTTGCAGTTTTTCCTTTTGTGATTTTCGTCATCAGAAGCTACTCTGTGTTCATTTGTTTCTGGCTTGACACTGCTTTTTTTGTACTAAAAGACTTAAAAGATCTCTTCCTTTTCACCATATTCCTGTTTCCATGACTACATAAGATTTCCTAAAAAGAAAAACAACCACAGTATTTCTAGAAGTTGTAGAGTGTTTTCAATAGCACACCTAGGAAGAAATTGGGCTTCCTTGGTGGCTCAGATGGTAAAGAATCAGCCTTTAGTGCACGAGACCCAGGTTCGATCCCTGGGTCATGAAGATCCCCTGGAGAAGGGCACGGCAACCCACTTCAGTATTCTTGCCTGGAGAATCCCATGGACAGAGGGGCCTGGCAGGCTACAGTTCATGGGGTCACAAAGAACCAGACACAACTGAGCGACTAACACTTTGACTTCAGGAAGAAATTATTATTTCGGGAGATGACTTGAGGCTTAACCTACCTTAATATTTGCCGTTAGACTTTTAAATATGATAATTCACTAAAAGCCTTAGATTTTATTTTCCCCATCCCACATATAATTTTACACTGTAGTCAAAATCTTATCCTCCATAACCTGCCGATGCACTTGGTCAGCATCTCACCTGTGAAGAGATGCCGGCTTGTAAAAACCTGGGAAGGAAATAGGAGTTTGGAAAGATGAGCAACAGTGAGCCACCCTCTGACCAATTTGTAACAAAGTGATTCTGGTGATCTGAGCAACTTGTATCTGTCCTCCCACTGCCCATCGGGCCACAAGGAGATGGAGATAGCGGGTCCAATTAGGAGATGGGAACTCTGCGCTCAACCCTGACCACACTGCCCTCGCTGTGGGTGGTGTGCGCCCCTCGGGGGTGGAGAGGGAGGGACGATGGGGAAGTAAAAGAGAGCAGCAGAGATATAAGAAGGGAGGAACCAGCACAGACGAGCAGGACGAACAAACCCAGTTCAGACCAAGTTGGCCGCCCTGGGTCTCGCTGACCTTGGCAGACTCAGAGGGTCATATTTTATGTGGACAAAGCTCGTCAACTCCTCCTACATCTCTGGAACAGGCAAATGTTTTCCCTTGATGCTTGTTCATTACATTCTTTATGTTTTATTGTATTGATAGATGTTTAGTAGTGTGTTTAGTTGAATTCATCCTGACACTGTATCTTTCATCCTTAAAGAAAAATGGATTTTTTGTTTTTTGTCCAGTTGATCCTCTGGCCTCTGCTGTTGAAGCCCCAGCCCCACCATGGTTTAGAAGCAGAACAACATAACTAATCGGTTTATGAGACACGTGAAGTCATTCTCATCAAATGCATCATTAAACTGGAGGGAGTGCCCTGGGCATCATTTTACTGTTGGACTCCTGCTGGGGGGTCAACCTGTGGTGAGCCCTCATATGCACAAGGCAAACATCACAGAGCTATCTCGTCCTGATCTCTGTTCCTTGCTGAGAGTTTTATTAATTTAGAAAAATACACTCAGATGGCGCTAAAGACAGGAGAAGGGAGTGGAAACGCTCTGCTCAGAACTTCTCTCGTGAGCAGGGGAAGGGTGGGACAGCTCCCCCGTGTCTGGTGGCCCTGGCCTCACCGTGCTGTCTCGGGAGCCGTGGTGGCATCACAGGGGTCCCTCTCGTCTGCCTTTCAGGCTGGGAGCTCTTTGCCCGACAGTGACAGGCAACACTCCTGATACAAACCCACTGACTCTCAAAGGATGCCTTTGCTGGCTCTGCTGGGACCTCGCAGCGGTGGACAGATGTGATGGTGGGCTGGTGTTTTCCTAGTGATACAGCATGGAGGCAGAGGAGAGATACGGGGTGGAGCCAGACTTCATTTGTCCTTGGATGGGACATGGCTTCTCTCCAGATGGAATGGCAGGCGGGCTGGGGGCAGTGGGCTTGCTGCATCACGGTGTGATGGCCACAGAAATGCGCGCCTTCAGGTCTCATTTGCAACATAAATGTTTTCTTCTTCTTTTCTTCACTTGGGACTCAAGCTCTGATCTGTGATGTTTGCTGTCGTCTATGGTGTCAGCACCCCAGCTCAGACCAGCTCATTCACCTACGAGATGTGAATGAGCTCAGGCAGGACTCCACATTCAGGAGCCTCTGACTTGCCACCTGCCGTGATCCACACGTGGCCTTAGGGATGCCAGACACAGTGAAACAGAGTGAATATTTAGGAAGTGGTGAGTTTTGAGTTCTTACCATTTTTACACTGAATATAATTTATTCAGGTGCAAGTTTATATAATTTAATATTCAATCATTTGAAATTTAACAAACAGCTAAAACATTCCTGAAGATCGAACACGGGAGTTTCTTTTGAGGCTCCCTGAGCTTATGAGAGACCACCTCTGCTCCTGGCAAAATGTGTGATCTCCGCAGATACGGCTAATCACCCAGCTGAGTCTGGTGATTGGTTCAACAATTAAAGTTAAATATAAGCTTAAAAGGCTTCCCAGATAGCACTAGTGGTAAAGAGCCTGCCTGCCAATGCAGGAGACGTAAGAGACGAGGGTTCGATCCCTGGGTCAGGAAGATCCCCTGGAGGAGGAAATGACAGCCACTCCTGTATTCTTGCCTGGAGAATCCCTTGGACAGAGGACTCCAGTCCATGGAGTGGCAGAGTCAGACACTACTGAACCTACTTAGCATGCACACATGCATACATTTAGAAAAACCTTTTAGAATAGAAATATTCTTTTTGCAGTGGCTCCTGAGCAGATCAGTCCCTTACACTCCTTTCATGGAATCACCTTTGAAACTCATGATGTATGTGGTGACTTAATTGAAAGAGATCAAAACAGGATACATATTACAATAGTGAGCCAGTAAATTGACCTATTATTAGATATTGGGAATTGCATATTGACAGTGAGCATGGTATTACTCAAAACATGGACTCTAAATCCATGAGTGTGGACTGGGCCCCTCTAAATTCTTATATAGTAGCAAGTATTATTCTGATCATTTGTATCTGAAATTAGTAGAGTCTATCACTAGGATAATGTGTTGCCCAGATTTATACCATGTAACAAAGGTAAAACCAATCCTGAGGTTAATATATAAGGTAGAACTTGGACCCACACAGCAATTACTGCATAAATACCAATCCCTGGGTGAATCTAGATATGAAGGCAGCACAGAATATGTCATTAGTGTGAAATCTTTGGGTCTCCAGGTCACTGCTCAAACTTTCTAGGGGATTTTCTATTCAAGTGAAACCAACACAAAATAATTCTTTCAACCTCTGCCTTTGTTCTGCCGCCACACAGATCTTTGCTGCCTGATGCTGAATCAGGACGACGTGTGCCCTGGTGCGAACACCCTGTGCGTAGCCCTGCCAGTTAGCACACGTCTGTGTGACTTTCCAGAAGACAGGAAGTCATAAATAAAGCATACAGAGCAGGTGAACCTCAGGAGGTGTGGCTAGAAAAGAGACAAAGGGGAACCCCGTGTGTGGGGCAGAGACTCCCAGCAGTCCTGGCCAGGGCCCTCACAGACTCCTTCCACGGCTTGGTGGGGGTCTGTGCCCTCGGCAGCTGGCTAGAGTGTCATTGCCTCGACCTAGCCACCCATGTCCTGCCCAGTGGGACTTAATGTCCATCTGACTGTTTAAGCAAAGATAAACAACTTTTTCCCTAACTCAAACCTGTTTTTCCCCACACAATTTACTTATATTTATAAAAGCGAATCTCATCTGTACCTGTGGCATGGGAAGCACTGGGCAGGCTTTCTCTGGGCTGGGGGGCCTCTTGGAAAACCTGGGACTGGAGCTGCCTCTTTGAACCCGAGGAACAAGGCTCTGTCACCAAGGTGACACAGGGGACAGTTGATGAACCCCTGGTGCCATCCACCTGCAGCTCCATCACCGAGAAGCCCACCCGCTCCCAAGCTGCCAGGGGTCCCCATCCCTCTGCTAAGGGTAGCAGCTCCCCTCCCTGCCTGGGCCTGCACGTGCACACAGCACACAGTCCAGTGATGGTCACGGGAGGGAAACACGGTGCCTCTGCGGGACTGGGGTCCTGACCTGGAGCCTGCGACTCCCAGACTATGGTCCCGATGCCAACCTCCCCTCCAGCCTGAGACAAAGCCCACACAACAAAATACTGGCACCCAAGCTCAGGCCCCGGCACACGCAGGTCCCTGCGGCCCTGCAGAATCATTAGCTATGCGATGGCCACGTTTCAACACACTTCATTTGATGACTGTGGTTTTTCAGTGGGACTAATAAAGAAAAAGTCTGATGACTTAAATTCAGGGCAAACATAGAATTAACAGCCTCCCCATGAAAACTGCATAAAGGTATAGGAACAGCATGTAAGGAGCTGAAACAGCAGAGAAAACGCATCAGGACACAATATGCTGATAACATCAGTGGTGATGCAGACAAGAGCTAATGCAGGCACTCTGCTAAGGGCACACAAACCAGGGCATCACTGACTCTTCCCTCAGAACAATCCTGGCAGCTCAGGCTCGTCTTCCCAGCCTGCAGACCGGCTTGTGCATGCGGCCCTCTTGAAGCCTGGATCACATCCACTGTATGAGTGAGCCATGCTTCTCTCTGCTGATGGGTGAGAGTCTGCTTCCACAATCAGCACCTGTCACCTTGTCACCCAGCTGCCTCCGGGTGATGAGCTGACATCGGGTCCACAGCAGGACCACGGCTGGGAGCCCCAAGTTTGGTGGAGGTGGAGGAAACTTTCAGTCTATCCTCCTCCAGGTCCCACTGTGGCTGTCCTGCTGCGGAAGCTGTCACATCTGCTCGCGGTTTGTTCAGAAGATGCAGGGGGAGCCCAGGGCTGGCCCTGCAGGTGGGGCTGAGGCGGGCTGTTCTCTGCATGGAATCATCCCCCCACCTTCCCCTCTCCCAGGACGGCAGGATCCCTCATCCACACCCTGCCCCTGGGTGCTGCGTGCTGCTGGGCAGGGGCTGAGGCTGGGTGACTGACGGGGCCACCCTGTGGGAGGTGTGACAGGTATAGACCCAAGACTCAGCAAGCAGACTGTCTTCCAACTGTGTCCAGACTGAGGCCACTATCCTGGGGCTGCGTGGTGCAGTTGCTGGGCTGGGTCAGACCACAGGCTGTTTCGGGGGACTGAGGTGGGGGGATTGTACTGCTGTGATGTTTATCTGCTGGATCTGACCTCAGGCTCCTTACCTGCAGAAACAGGTGATGACGGGACGTGTCTCTTTCCCGCCAGGCCCGTGGGCCTCAGCAGCTTGAAGCAAGGCCCTGTTCTCCTAACCCCAGACGACAGCTGGTGACGTCTTAGTGACCGTGACACGTGTGGAAGCACTGCTCGAGATCTTTTCTGGGTGTGTCACCCTCCAGTCTGCAGGAAGGGGCCGTGACGGCTGTCTTCTACCTCAGCTGGTGCAAAGCTGGCCCTGCCAACGTGCTTGTTGTTAATATTTGAACTGTTATTTAAATTTTTTGCTGTGTGTGCTTTTTTTTTTTTTAAATTGCTGTTCTTCCAGAGCCTTTTTGAGTTCTGCAGATTTTCTCAAGTTCCTGATAAGAACCAGGTCCTTGGATTCCACAGCTGCTGGAATTTCCCTTACATCTCCACACGGAAAGGAAGAATGAAGCACAGAAGTTCGGAGCCCCTCACCAAATGGGGCTCTCCATGACGTGCTGCTGTGGGGAACCCCTCCGTCCACTCCTAGGAGCCCCACGTGGCTGAGGGGGGGGCTCAACTCTATTCATACCGGGTCTGTGTCCACTCCTCCTCAATGATGGCAGGCTTGTTTTTCACTTAAAAGACGCTGGGTACCGTGTCTTGATGAAGTTTTGTGAGGGTGCCCTTTCTGAGGAGGTGGACATGAGAAGGGGAGCCGCGGATGCTGGCAGGACAGGGAGCAGAGTCTTCGTCAGGATGGTTTCCGCAGAGAAGGCTTGTCTTCACGGCCTCTCCTCCCAGCAGGTTGCTTATTAGACAGGTGTGTGTGTGCATGTGTGTGCACCTGCACAGGCATGCGTGTGTGTGCTGTATGAGTGTGCACGTGTGCAGGACACACACTGAGCTTTGGGGCCCCAGCTCCAGGAAGTCTCCTCACCCGCCGCAGCTGATGCAGAGGGAAAGGAGCCTCAAGGTCAGCTCTCTGGTGGACGCTCGCAGCCCTCAGTATCCGTGCTGGTGATAACGACGCAGCCAGCTCTTCAGCCTTTGAACTCTCCACATCCCTTTGTGTTTTCCTGGCCGCTCCTGGCGGGCGGGCGGGCGGGCGGAATTTGGGCAGGCTGGTGCCTGCTCCGGCCGCAGGTTTGAGCAATGGTTAGCCGCGTCGTCCAGCTTCTCGCTGTGTGTTTTTCCTGGTGGTGGCAGTGAGAAGTTGGACGAGTTTCTGGGTACATCTTGTTCTCCAGGCAAATGAATGATTTCCTTTCAGCTGGGTAGGTTTGCAGCGAGTTCCTGCCACAGGCTCCAAGTCCGCAGGGGAGCTGATGTCTATGTGAGGCTGGCAGTCCACCCTTCTGCTCTGTCTGGTCCCCTGGGAGCTGGCCACGCCCCAGGAGGGGGGCTCTCTGCCCTACTGCCCTGCCCTCGAGATGTCTCAGGTCACCTCTGCTCCGATGTCCTTGGACACGAGGGGGATGCTCCTGGCAGGAGCTGCTGCTGGATTTGACCTGTGTTAGGCCTGTGACCGGGCCTAGAGGGCCCGTAGCCAGAGATGCGACTTTGTAACATCGAGCATCACCTCTGCCAGGTGGAAGCTAAAGGTTGCATTAGGGTAATTAGGCCTTTGCACCAGAGCATGCAGCATGCCGTGAGAGCAAGCACAATGACCCAGAGCATGTTTCAAAGCCGCTTTCACTCTCAAAGCTGCCTTGCTGGGGAGGTTCCGTGTCTTCTGCGCTGGAGCCAGGCCTCTCGTGGCGCTGTCCGCGCTCTGATACATGCCGCCTGTGGATTCTGTTGATCCTGCAAAGCTGGGGTGACTTTGGGCTGGCGCTGGGACCCTGTCCATGGCACCGCCTGGTGAGCACCTTGCAGCTGAGGTCTGACCTCTCCCTGCCTCGGTTTGCTCACCATTAATCACCCTGTCTACCCGTCCACTTCCGGGACGGCTGTAAGATTTTATGAAGTCATGGGTATAAAAGTGATTTGCAAAGTATAAAAGTGCCACTCAAATAATAAAAACCCCGCAGGCACAGGGTCAGGGCACGGACACCAGGGAGCCAGCCCGCCAACTGTGACTCAGCGTGTGGCTCCTCACTGAACACTTCAGGGAATGGGCTCTGAGTCCTGGTGGCCGGGGGGCCTGTGTGAGGAGTGATGGGGCTGTGCTCTGGGGCTTCGGCATCCTCAAACTAGTGGTTGGTGCTCTCTCATTGCCAGCATCCATGGGACACCTGGTTTCTGGAGGGCAGGTGCCTGTCGGCGCTGAAACGCAAGGTTGCAGGAGCCTGTGGGGGTCGGGGGTGAGCTGCAGAGGTGTGCACGGCGTGGAAGGTCAAGTGCAGTGGGATGGGCTTGAGAGGCAGCCGCTCAGAAGGCCGTGTCTGGAGGGCAGAGTAGTCAAATGGAAGGTTCTGGAGGAGGGGGGTCCCACGGTGGCCAGGCTGTGGTGTGGCTGCTCCCAGAGGGCATGAGAGGCTGACAGAGATGGATAGCTGTCATTCTCAGGGCAGGAGATCTGAATTCTGGGATCTCTGGGGAATCACCAGAGTCCCCCTTAGAGTCAGCGAGTCTGGTCTGAGAACAGTTGTCACACATCCATCACCTGACTGAGGATGGTCACCTTCCAGACAGGGGCACTGCAATGAATTATGTGCCCCGGGCCCAGGGGAATCAGCTGAGGAGGGGGCAGGGTGGGGGTCGGGGCTGAACTCTCAGCAGACACCGGGGAGGTCTGCGGGTGGAGGACCAGCGGGAAGGGAGGAGGAAGAGGTGTGAGGCTGTGCAGACAGCAGGGGTGTCATCTCCAGGCCCCTTGTCGGTAACATGGAGCCAGGCAGCCAGGCAGCCTCTTGGAAGCATCAAGTTGCCAGAACACTTTCTAACAGGCCCAGACGGTGCCCATTTCTGAGCCTGTAACACACAGCTGTGGGGGAAGAGAGACTTCTCGGGATCATGACTTCTCCAGGTAGCTTTTTACCTTGTTGATCTGCGCATTCTCAGCCTTTAAAAGTTAAGATCTTGGTGCTGAATACACGTGAGTTTTGAAAACCTCAGTCTTATAATTTCACCCCAGTCTGGGTGGAACCCTGCAATGCCCACCTTCAGGGACTCAACTCAGGAATCAGAAAATATCTGACGTTTAAGTTTCATAAGGATGTCAGTTTCTTAGAAGACTGTCTTGGCTTGATCTAGCCTCATCAGCAGGACACTGTGTATTGAACTCCAACCATACTTACTCTGTGCTTCAAAAGGAGTCTGTTTACATTTGCTCCCTTTTTGAAGACATATTTGATGTGATAAATTTACTCTGTGAACTTCAAGTAAAGATGCTGAATCAGCCGTGGGCAGAGACCTACTCATGTCAGTGACTTTCCAGATACCCAAGTAGCCCTGGTTCACTGTTCTTTGTCTCAGAGGGACATTTTTAATTTCGTTTGGTGACCAACATAAAAGGTCAACACTGATGCACCTGAAATGATGGGTGGGTGAACTGCTGGCCAGGCTCCTCGTCTCCTGGTGAGCTGCACGCAGTCAGAACCTTGGGGAGCTGATCCTCCCACTTTGCTGGGCACCTGCTGTGGCCTGATAACTTTCTCAGGAGTCACCATTGCCCTGGGTGCACAGACTAAAACAGAAAGGGGTTTTCCCAAGACCCAGCCTTGGGATTCAGTCACCAACTCACCTAGCAAACATTTATAAGTGCCAAGTATGTGCAAAGGCAGGAGAATAAGAGTAAAAGTGGCCAGACCTATGTGTTTATGGACCTACGTTTGTGTAGAATAAAAAAAGCAGAGGCTGGCAGCAGGGTGATGGAGGCTGTGCTAAGCCCGCTTCCCTTGGGGTGAGGAGGGTTAGTCTTAGCGTGGCTGCAATAATGGGATGGTTATGAAATGCTGTCCTCCAGGACTCCAACCCTTAGCTTAGCACCACATCTCCTATCTCACAATGCAACTGATAGAAACAGTGAAACCAGTCTGAGGATCCAGGTCTTTGGAGGAAGCAGAGGGAGAATGTGTGTCAGGAACAAGGGACCCTGTCTGGTTTCTGAGGTCACACTGGGGAGGGGATCCCAAAATCCCAGGGGGCGGAGCAGTCCTTCAGCAAAGAACTGGGAGTCCCCTCCCCATGGTGGGTATGAACCTGCCAAGGAGACAGGCGGGAGCTGGAGACTCAGAGAGCCATGTGCCCAGGGATGGCCAAGGGTGGACAGACAGGGTGCTGGTGTGGGGGCAGAGGGGCAGCACTGAGTGTCCGGCAAGACCTCTGCAGAGATGGTTCCCTGGGAACCCCCTTGACCCACACCCACTCCCAGAGGTGTCCATGGGTGTCACCCTAGCCGCCCAATCCTGGGCCTCCTGGACCCCGCCCCCACTGCACCCTGGGACCTGCAGACGGAGGGTGCTCAGAGACTGGGGCGCCGCTTGGCTCTGCAGACTCGGGCGTGCCCTGACTGCACCTGCAGGGCTCCTGTCCCAGGGCTGCGGGCGCTGGCCGAGCTGCACCTGCCGTGGGCGCGCCCTCCTTGGGCCGCATACCTGGCGCTGGGCTGCAGGCCCCGGCCTGCTCACATCCTGCTGTACCAGCGGAGGCGAGACTGCAAGGCCAGGATTTCCTACCTGACGGGACGAGGCGGGCTCCCCACCTCCCCCTCCTGCATGGCCCAGGTGACCTTACCCTTGTCCCTCTGCTGCCTTCAGCTCCTCTGCTTATCAGGGTTTCTCAGGAGCAAACTGACCACGGCGCCCGTGGGTTGTAACTGTGCAGACCCCAGGGGTGACCTTGGAGGAGGGGACAATGGTCATCAGGGAAATTGGGCTTTGCTGAAGCTGGAAGGCTCCTTGGAGGAGGTCGCTAGTCATGGGTTCCTATCAGAGCCAATGCCAAGCTTTCTGTAAAATCAAGTGCTGTTTGCTCCTGGACTTTGAACACTGTAGTAATTTTTCAAGCTCTGAGAGGCAGCTGCAGGAACAGGCTTGTTCAGAGTGACCGGGAGAGGGTGCTGAGAAACCCACAGCGGGCTGTGCCCCACCCCTTCACACCTTTCTGGGCTGCAGATCCTTCCAGGTAGAGGGGATTACAGGACCTCCTGGGGTGACCCTGTGTTTCCTGAGCCAGGCTAGCTCCTCCATGCTCTCTGCCTGCAGCCCCGGGTGCTCTGAGGTTTGGCTGCCTCCATCCCAGGGAAGTGAGCCATGGCGGTGGGGTGCCCCCAGGCCCAAGGGGCTGTGTGGCCCTTGCCCTCACCTTCTCTTGAGAGGGGACACCTGTGCCACCAAAGAACAGGAGGGGAGGGCAGGCAGGGGGAGCTGACGGCAAGTGCGCCGAGGCAGAGGGAGGCAGCCTGAGTGTGTGTGTGGGTGTGTGTGTGTGTGTGAGGGTGTGTGTGACTGTGTGAGAGTGTGTGTGTGTATACGTGTGAGTGTGTGTGTGAGCACAGATGTATCTACACACAGACACAACCACAGCGCACAGTGGAACCAGAGACAAGTGTTCTGACCACACAGCAGTGACAGAGTCAGAGGTCAGGGCAGGTGCAGGATGTTGTCCCTGGGCCTCACCTGTCACCTGTGAGCTCCTGGGACTTGGTGGTGCTGAGGAGGGAGCCTGGGCAAGAGAGCGTGCCCCCTGTCTTGATTCACCATAGTATCCCCATGTGACCATAGCATCCCCGTATCACCTTGTCACCATAGTGTCCCCATGTCACTACAAGTTGTGCTGTTTTCCCTTGAGTCCAAGGACACGACACTCCAGCGCCTTCAGGGACCCCCCTGGACACTCTGTCCCTGGAGGCCCTGTGAGCGAGTCTGCCTGCTGAGGGGCACCAGGGAGACCTGCCTCACTGCCATCCAAGCACCTTCGGGTCCGGGTCCTTGACATGTGGCCAGAGCACCAGGTCTTCACTGGAGGCCGTCTGCACGACTGAGTCTGGGGCTGACCCGGACCGAGTGTCTCTCCTGAGCCAGGTGCCCTCCAGGTGTCCCTCTCCCCGTCTGTCCCTTCCTGTGTCTCCACACCCTGAGGGTGGGCATCTGGGTTGCCCTCATCGGGCACGTGGTGTGAGGCCCAGAGGGCCCTGGGCACCTGGCTGAGCCCACCCTTTTGCGGGTGCCCGGCGGCGGGGCATGCAGAGGGGCCGGACCAGAAGCAAGCCTGCTGACCCTGGGGAGGCAGGGTGGGGCTGCGGTGGGGGGGGGCAGCTCAGAGGCGGGGCTGAGCGGCACCTACCCCCTCCCCCGCCCCCAGACCAGGCCGGCACCGCCTGAGGCTCCGTGGGCTGCAGGAGCCCAGTCTCAGATCACAACCTCGGGGGCCTGAGTCCCAGAATATCTTGACTGACTTTCTGTGACTGCTCGCCCCGGCAGCACCTGAGGGACGTGACCGCCGGCCTTCCTCCCCCGCAGGAGCAGGTCCAGGCAGGGCGCACGGTCGGAGCGGCTGCCCCGGGGAAAGGGGGGCTGTGGGTGCCAAGAATGCAGGGGTGGGGCCACGCTGAGTGTCCGGCGA
The DNA here is from genome assembly GCF_014754425.2 of Oryx dammah. NCBI lineage: Eukaryota > Metazoa > Chordata > Mammalia > Artiodactyla > Bovidae > Oryx > Oryx dammah. Next base: position 31,933,490 of record NW_024070203.1, read on the forward strand.
GGCCTCTGCAGAGAGGATTCCCTAGGAACCCCCTCTGCCCACACCCCCTCCCAGAGCTGCCCCTGGGCGTCACCTGAGCCGCCAGGTCCATGACCCTCCCCTGCACCCCCCTGGGCCCCGCCCCACTGCACTCCGGGGCCTGCAGGCGGAGGGCGCCGCGTGGCTCTGCAGACTCGGGCGTGCCCCGACCGCACCTGCAGGGCTCCTGTCCCGGGGCCGCGGGCGCTGGCCGAGCTGCACCTGCCGTGGGCGCGCCCTCCTTGGGCCGCATACCTGGCGCTGGGCTGCAGGCCCCGGCCTGCTCACATCCTGCTGTGCCCGCGGAGGCCAGACTGCATGGCCAGGATTTCCTACCTGACGGGACGCGGGCAGGGGCGAGTGCCGCTCTTAACTCTTCATCTTACCTGTTATCTTAAAAAAAAAATTCATGATTTTAAAACCATGCCGGTAGTCAGAACATCTCTTTCTTGCTACCCCATCATCCCTTCGCCCTCCCCCTTCCTCCTGGTCCTCCCCTCCCCCCACTGTGTACTCCTGCAGGTGGGCACTCCCTGGGGTTCCAGTCCCCTGGCCTGTGCTCTGCAGGCTGCACACTGGGGCCTCTGTGCGCAGACCTAGACAGGATGGTGCGCTTGGCAAGAAGGAGGCGTCCACCCTTCCTGGCCGTCAGCTGACCCTGGTTTCCTGAGGTTGCTATGCTCTTCTGCATTTACACGGGTCAAAATCAGCAGGTCATATTTAGAAATTCAAAGAGGCAAGAAGCTTGTTCTCTACTTAGTCAAATTCACAGTGTCCCGTTCAGGAACATGGCGGGCACACCCAAGGGTGGACTGGGCTGGTTGGAGCTCACATAACCTGGATGCAGCGCCTGTTTGCTCAGTAGCCTTCAGACGCCTGTGCTTCCATGCAACCCTGTATCCTACTGATTTCTATTTCAGCACCCAAGAGCCAGTGAGTGCCACAAGCACTGGAGCCTCGAGTGGGGTTGACGGGAAGACAGACATTAGCGGGACAGCACCAATGGCTTCGGGATTAGCAGGGTCATGACAAGTGAGATATAATGGTCGTCTGAATTAAATGTGCCCATTATGGTCCATTTTGGTTCACTGAGTACTAAAATGTTGATGTTCACTCTTGCTATCTCCTGTTTGGCCGTGTCCTTGATTCATGGACCTGACGTTCCAGGTTCCTATGCAATATTATTCTTTACAGCATTGGACTGTACTTTCACCACCAGACACATCTACAACTGGGCATTGTATCCACTTCGGCTCAGCCTCTTCATTCCTTTTGGAGCTATTTCTCTGCTCTTTTCCAGTAGCATATTGGACACCTACGACCTGGGGGGCTCATCTTTCACTGTCATATCTTTTTGCCTTTTCACATCATTCATGGAGTTTCAGGGGACTCGAGTGTGTCTCATAAACAGAATAAACTACTGTGTGTTTCTTTGAGTCTGTGGGGAGGATGCATTTGTGGGTTAACAGGGGGGAACTTCACAAAAACAGACCCCAAGAGTGTCACATTTGTGAAAATCCTAGTGACACTTCTTTGGAGCTTTATCCTGGCTTCATGAGCTCCGTTTCTCTAAATACACTGGATGACTGAAGGGTTTCTAGGGGACCCTTCACAAGACTTCAGCTCCGCCACTCAGACGACGCTCCACACTTGTCAAGGGGAGGACCCAGAGCTGGATCTTCAAGTCATCCAAGTCCACTGTGTTCTTATTTATTCATCAGCTACGAGATCCTGGTGAGGACATTGCCTGTCCTAGACCCCTGTGTCGACGGTGTACCCCTATTTATCTCGGATTTCTGTCACACTTCACAGTTTACAAAATGGCAACATAAACTTATTCTCACTCATTCTCAAAGTCCCTATGCGAGGAGGCAGAGAGTGGAGGTGTTTTCCCATTTTATATGAAACACACTTGGTAGAGTGTTTATAGCCTATGGGGATTCCTTGGGGGCCCTTTGGTAAAGAATCTGCCTGCCAATGCAGGAGAGGTGGGTTTGATTCCCTGGGTCAGGAAGATCCCCTGGAGAAGGGAGTAGATACCCACTCCAGTATTCTTGCCTGGAGAATTCCTGGCGGGCTAAAGCCCCTGGGGTTCCAAAGATTCAGACAAGACTTAGCAATTCAATAACATTATGGGCTGAGAATATGTGACTGTCCCACTGTGACCACAACTTCTCCGCGCAGCCCTGATGGATGGTGCATATTCCAGTCCCCACCAGCTCACAAATCACCTTTCACTTATGTCGGACTTTCAAGTCCATGTGGCCTGTGTGAGGCAGTCAGAGCTGGACCGAGGTGGGAGGGCCTGGTGCAAACCCATGGCCCCGCCCCATACTGGGGTCCTTGGGCTGCGTCTCTGCCTCTGTAAGGCCACACGGTCACTTCTGTGTGTGCTGCAGGATCACGTGGCCTCTGCTTCTCCTTCTCTACACGGAGTTCTGTGTCTGGCACCGCTCTGTCCTCTGTGTGAGGGTTCAGCTCGCCCTCTCCGGGAAGGACTTCCAACATTCCCCCATGACCTCTCCTCACGGCCTCCTTGTGGCAGGGCGGGGCCCAGCTGTGTCCTGAGCTCCGGGCTAGTCGCTCCCACCAGGAGGCAGTGGCTCCACTCAGAACACCACTGCAAGGGGGGACATGCCCACTCCCGGCCTGCCTGGGGCCCCGCTCCAAACCTGGCTTTCTGTCCCGGCTCTGAGGCCCCGAGGACTGTCCACGCCGAGACCTGGGCTGGGGACAGGAGACGGTGTGCACAGGCCGAGGGCAGGACGGCTGGGACCTCACCTGGTTTCTGCAGACACCTCCAGGTGGACTGTCTCTCCCGTGGAGATGCCAGGGCCGGTGGGTCCATCCCAGGGCCGGATGGGCAGGCAGGGCAGGAGGAGGTACAGGCAGACAAGAAGATGCGGGTCCTGGGGAGGAGTGTTTTCCTGGCAGATATGGTGGGAGGCTTGGGCCACAGGCTTAGAACAACGGGACCTGGAGCGGTGTATCCCCATGGGATTGGGATGGGGAGAGAGTCTCCTGGGCTGGCCCCACCATGGCTACCCTTTTCTCTGCTGGAAATCTGGCATCTAGGGGCCGATTCTTGTTCCAGGGTGTGTTCAGGGTCGGCTCCTTCTTTACTGGTGACCAGACTGGAGCCACTTCAGCAGGTTGTGTGCTCCTGAAGAGGGAGGGGTGGTCCCCCAGGAGGGGGACACATGTGACTTCTGCACTTTCTGGGTATCGCCAGGCAGTTGCACAGTTAGGGCATCATGACCAACACGTCATCTGGGGTGCATGTCTGTTCCTTTCCCCAGTAGCTGCATGTGAACCCCGACGACTGGGAGGTCAGGGATGCTGAGAGGGCTGCTCGGAAGAACCTTCGCTAGAGGGGCTATTGGTACAGTTTCTGAGCCTGTGTGATGGGAATTCCCTTGAACCATCTCTACAACAGGGCTCTTGCTGGGGGAGGGAGGAGGGACTCCAGCAGAGGGGGACAGCAGGGGCGTCACAGGGGTGTCACAGGGTGCAGAGCCTTCGTCTACACCGCGGACTGGGCAGAGGACTGATTTAGGCTGGGTTACCCACCTCCCCCGCCCCTGCCAGCTTAGCCCGAGGTGGGACTCATGAATGTTTTGGATGATTTTATGATGCAGGCAATTGCAGGCTTGGCTTCTCACAAGTGCAATCTTGTTCCCAAAGATATTTGCAGGTTAAGAATGCAGGACTACCAGTTTTCAGTGGTAGCTTTTAAATCCTGTGGCTGAAAAAAAAAAAAAAGTTACTTGTTTCCCAAACAGAGTCTCTCTGTGCTGCTCAGGGGCTGTGCAGCCCTCCCAGAGGGGCCTCCCAGGGCGTGGATGGGGGAGCATGTTGAGGAGCCAGTGGGAGGAAGCCTCCAGGTTACAAGTGTTCCCCGCAGCCCCCACCCGGCCACCCCGGGGCAGACGCAGTTCTGAGCCCCCCTGAGCCTGGAAGGAGGAGGTGGGGAGGCAGTGGGGCTCACACGGAGTAGGAGGAGAGGCTGGTCCTCAGGGGGACTCGTGTGCTCGGAGGACCTGCTATAAAGCTGAGTGAACCCTCGGGGCTAAAGTCATTCACAAGCTGCCACAGAGAATCTAGACATCTAAGAAAGCCACCGGAGGGAAGAACAGGGCAGAGGCGCAGGACCCAGCGTGTCCTGGGCTGTGGAGAGGCTCTAGCCACTTCCCTTGGGTACCCCACCCTCAAGTCCCACCACAGTGTTTTAAAGGCTTTTTTAGTTTTAAATGAAGTCAAGTAGTAAAACAGGGTTATTCACATGGAGGTTGACCTACAGGGAAAGGGTCAGGGACAGATGTATAAAATCAGGGTTTTGCATGATCCATTAAAATCACAGTCGATTATGTCCCGCATGCTGGCAAAGAAGTAAATAGAGCGGCACAGGGCAGGGTTGGTCCTCACGAGCCCGCCCTGCCGGCCTCCCCAGGACCGTGTAGTCACACGTGCCGGAAATCTCCTGAGATGCAGGCCTGGAAGCCAGCACTCTTGCTCACAAAGTCACCCCACGTAAGGAAGTGATGAAGCTTGTGAGGAGATTTATCTCCGAGGACAGTTCATTTGGAGAATTATTCGTAAGAGCAAACATGGGGACATTCAAATTGTGAAGGGCAGGGAAAGAGCCTCTCAGGATGGCTCTGGACAAGGATTTCCTGACCTGAGGGAATGTTCCTGACACAGTGGTTCATAAAAAAGCAGCTTAGAAGAGGAGGTTCAGTGGCATCCCCTAAAAATATGGGTGACTCTGTACAAAAACGTAGATGTCCTCACAGAGGCCTTAAGAAAGCCTGAGAGAGTCTATAACAGAATATTAATGTTTTAGTTTCATCTTAAAATTTCTTAAACTTCGGAAATATTTTTCAGTGATTATTATTTGTGATTGGAAAAATACAATAAAAATTACAAGCATATTGTGTTGCATTTTTTATATGCCAACTCAAGACAGAAAAATTGTATCAAAGTCCATCTGTATGAGAATCCAAAACTTTAAGAAAACACTTGGACAGTAAAATGTCTTCTATTTCATGAAATTGGAGATTTCACTTATTTATAGCACTTCATTTTTAACACTAGGTATTCTTTTGCTAAAATGTAATAACGCATATGCAGTAACAAGAGGAATTTGATAGGCCGTGTGGCCTTACACATCTGCACGTGGACCGGGGATTCCCACTTGACGTCCCGCGGCTGCCCTGGAGTTCGCAGGAGGCAGACGTGGCTCAGCAGCAGAATGAAGCCCGTCTTTCTCGAGCTGCGTCTGATGCCCTCAGCACGCACTGGAAACAGGGGCAGGGGAAGGCAAGGCCGGCTTTGGGGATGCCCGGCCGGTGGGCACATGTGACGTGGCCCCGGACGAGGGGCTGCACAAGGGGCGCCCCAGGTGGGGTGATGTGGACTAAGCCTGGGGGCAGAACAGAGTGGAGGCTCTGCATCTGACCACAAAGTGGGTGTCTGGGCTGACTCACAGCCAGACCTCACCCCAGACCCAGGGAGGAGCATGCCTTGCCCCTGCGCACCCACAGATGGGTCAGCCTCGTGGTGCCCGGGGCCCCTCTGGGCAGCAGGCTGAGCCTTCAGGCACTTCAGACAGCGACAGAGAGCATATGAAAACAGACCCAGCCTCTCTGACTGTTACCCAGGGCACAGCAGGAAGGTGTCTCAACACTGAACACCAGAATGATCATTCTTTGGAAAACGTCTTGGTTACTGATTGCTCCAAAGGGAATTCAGTAGTTTCAGTGATGTTCAGATGGGTGCCCACCATCTTTCCGTCATGAAGAAAACAGCTCATGATTACATGCTCTCTCTATTCATTTCATTCATGGAGATATTTTATGATAGTTTGTGCCAACAGATGGTCTAGGTGATAACTCCTCTCTGCAGCGATAACCCATTGGGCCAAACCCAACCACAGCTAATAAGGAAATCTGTGTCTGCGTCTATCTTACTTGATCTTACACCAAAGGTGATGATGTATGTTAGTCAACCCTGACCCATTCCCCCTCAAACACACAATTCACCAAATTTGCCCGCACCGTCCAGGCTAAGCAGGAAGAACACACAGTATGGGTGAGCCTCCCTTTTTACTCACTTGAGATGACATTTAGGAATTCACACCTCATTGAATTCATTTGGATCTTTGAATACTTGGGCTTCAAATTCTTTCTGGCTCTGCAAAATGGAAGTGCTCGAATTAGTACAGACTAACAAAAAGTGTTCTGTGTGTCTGCCTGACATCCGAAGAGCCTGGCAGCGATGAGGAGCATGAGGTGGGGGCCTGGGATGGGCTGTGTGCTCATTCTCAGGTGCTGACTCTGCTCCAGCCCAGTGCTGGTTCAGGGACCGCCAGGAGGGTGAGACCTGGCTCCCATGGGCCCCTGCCCACAGGCTTAGTCCCAGAACCAGGGGCTGGTTCACAGGCCAGAAACAGGGGTTCAGCTCACCACAGTGGGACTGTAGGAGGGTGGGCACCCTGGGGATCCCAGAGGGCTCATCATGGCACAGCCAGGCTGCAGTGGTAGCTGAGATGCTGGAGGGAGACCTGGGGGTGGGGAAGGGACAAGTTCGAGGAAGACACGAGCCCAGCTGGAGATACAGATGAGAGACTGGGATGAGAATATGGCAATATTCATGTATCGCATCACTCCACCTGCCTAACACCTTTCAACAGATCCTCATGACCTTTAAGACAAAGGCCAAGCTCCGAGCTCCATGCACTGGGCCCTTCCGTGTCCTCCAGGCTCATCGTCAGCCTCATGACTCCAGATGCTCTTCTAATCCTGTCCCCCTTTCCCTCTCACACATGACACTCCCTCTGTGTGGGTGGGCCCTGCTGCCCCTGTGCATCTGGTTCACCACTGGGTCCACAGGACCCACAAGCCTGCCTTGTCCCTCCAGCTGTCCACCCAACTCCCTGCAGCAGTTTCCACGTCCCCTCTTGGCCACACTTGCCCCTCTGAGCCCCAGCACCTGGGTCCTGGGGACTCTGTAACCCATGATCAGTGAACCCTGGCAAGTGACCTACACTCTCTGAGCCTAGGTTTCCTCATCCATAAATTGAGGACAATGATATTGCCGACTTCACGGGGTTGTCAGACGACAGGTGAGGCCACAGGGGGCTGCCAGGACTGCTCATGGTACTGATTAGCAATGCTGGTATAATAATAATTATTATCATGTAATCATTTTCTGTTGTTTTTTTTCCCTGCTCTGGAGTGCAGCCCTAGAGTTTTTCATCTGGGTTTCTGGCCCATATTATGCTTCAATAATAGTTTCTTGCAGGAACAAACAAGTTAGTGAATGAAAAAGTCACAGCGGACTACCCAAGTTCAAAGACACAGACCAGCCCTATTTCTTGGCTGCCTTTCTCTTTTAGAAGCCGTCCTCTATGGGTGAATGTGACTCATCTGATCACTTGCTAAACCAGGGAGTCCTGGGCTGCTGTTCCTATAGGATGCTTTGGTCTCTGTTCCGTGAACACACGCTGTTACCTTTGGGTCAGGGAGACATGGCCCAAACGCTTCCAGTAGAAGGGTCTCCTCCCTCACGGCCTGTTCATAGTCCGCGAAAGACAGCTTCCCATCATGATCATGGTCCTGGGGGCAACCGCCACGTGGCAGTTAACATGGAAACACTGATCACAGACACACACTATCTTCTCGTGGTCCATGGTTCAAAGAAAGATGTTAGAAAAGTAAAAGACTAAGTGATGAAATGGAAAAGGTCCTTTAATACCACGGTGAGAGAGAACAAGCTGGCGCTTTCTTTCACCAGGCAGGAAACTGATTCTTGTTTAGTTGCTAAGTCGCGTCAGACTTTTTGTGACCCCATGGACTATAACTCGCCAGGCTCCTCTGTCCATGGGATTTCCCAGGCAAGATTACTGGAGTGGGTTGCCATTTCCTTCTCCAGGGGATTTTCTTGATTCAGAGATTGAACCTGGATCTCCTGCATTGGCAGGCAGATTCTTTACCACTGAACCATCAGAGAAGCCCAGGAAAAGAGTTTCTGTAATTTGAATTCTTATTTCTAGCCCATCTCTGGCTTGTGAATTTCAGTGCATGCTAAATCACTCAGTTGTGTTTGACTCTTTGCAGCCCTATGGACTATAGCCCTCCAGGCTCCTCTGTCCACGGGATTCTGCAGGCAAGAATACTGGAGTGGGTTGCCATTCTCTTCTCCAGTGGATCTTCCCCACCCAGGGATTGAACCCATGTCTCTAATGTGTCCTGCACTGGCAGGGAGGTTCTTTACCACTAGTGCCACCTGGGAAGTGAATTTCAATAGAAAAGTCTGAATGATCCATCTCACCATTTTCTTCAGTGTGATCTCCACCAAGTCTTTGATGCCTTCGTCAGGGTCTTCCTCAGACGGCTGCTTCAGGAGGCTGTTCTTCAGCATGTGGAACATCTCCTCCTTGGAGATGAAGCTGTCCCCGTTCAAGTCAAACACTTCAAAGCAATCTTAAAAAAAAAACAACCGATACAAAAGTGCTGCCATTAGCAAGGTAGAGTTTGCTCTGATGGTTTTCAAGGCCCAGGGCTCTAGGGTGATGCTCTTATCAAGCCCCAGGACTCAAAGCAATCAATTCTCATAATAGATGCTTAACGTCCACTTACTGAATAGACTCAACAGTCCTAGAAAGGTTTCTTACACTTACCTATGAAGAGCAGGCCAAGGAACAACAAGTTGACAATTTCATCTTGGAAACCTTGGAAAACTGATTGAAATGTGCCTCTTAAACAGAGTTCACTGGGGGTGAATTAGGAATTAACTAAGAATCAGAAACTTGAATCAATGTTTTTGACTTTTATGATTATAATTCAAGTAACAAAATGTGTAAAATACTCAATACTTTCATCCCTAAAGGCATGCATATATGGTTAGCATGTGTGCCACATGCCTGTGTGGTCTTGCTTGGCATGATTCCTCCTTAGAGTGTCCTGATTTGTCTGTTTACTACTTTTCCCCACTCTTATTATTGAGTTGAATTTGCTCCCTACATGAGGTCAATGGGAGTTCAAATCAAGCAAACAACAGAGAAACCCACCACACTGATGCACATTCTTTGCACCTGCTTATCATAAAGTACAAACCAGTAGGATGGCGTGAAATCTTACATTTCATTTTTTCTTCCAAAGTTCCTCGGAGAAACACTGATAATCCATAAACCCACTCTGTTACACTTATGCAACCATCGTTGTCTTTATCAAACCCTCGGAAAACTAAAAAAAGAGAGAGACATACAACATAACACTTGTGCTGAGATTGTATTCTCAGTGAAGGCCTGCACCACACTGCTCACTCTTCATGTTCAAGCAAAACTTCAGGACCATGTGGTCCCATGTTCTCATTTGACAAAATGGGAAACTGAGACATCATAACACTGGAAAACTCTTTCACCTAAGCTTTTACATTCTCCCTTCATACTTTGTGAGAACAAGCACACTGAATATCTAAAGACATGAATCAACAATTAACATATAAACAAGTTGGTATATTACATGTTGGTATGTTAACATGAAATATATAATATTTTGTATTTTTGTTACTCAATGAAAGTAATGCTACTACATGACAGGCTATATCTTAATTTTTACTAAAATACTCTCAATGGTATAAGGACATTTAAGTGTCCTTTTGAAACTATTTTTAAAATATTATTCTATTTACTAAGTAGAAATAGAAATGTTTGGGGTTTTCTGATATAAGGTAAAGGAAACCTAGTTATTCAGGCTGACTTTGTCCTCTTCTTAAATACACAAAAAGAGTGGTCGCTATCTTCTTCCCTACAAATATGAAAATTAAATTTTTATGTTCAAGTAGAATTGGGATCACAGAACATGAAGGGTCCATCCCAGGGTTTGCCTGAACTCCAAACTGTTTTCCTCAGTTATGGCTGGATCTGGCCCGTCAGGATGCTGGCATCTGCTCACCCCTGTCCATGATCATGTCATCCGTCATCCCAAACGTCCCATGCAGGATGTTCCGAAAGGCATTGCGGTCCAGCCCGATGATCACGCCCTGCCGCTCGGTCACTTCTCCCACCAGGTTATAGAAGAGGTTGATAAGGCATTTTACTTCAAATTTACTAACTGGGAAAGAATAAAATTAAGACATAACAAAAGGCATTTTAACCTTTAAAGTCCAGCTTCAACTCTGCATGAATGAGTCTTCAAACAAACAACACTGGAGCCGTCCACAGCCAGCTGTCGACAGGAGATGACCCTGCTTTGAGACTCATGACCCCCAGGTTAACAGAGGACCCCACCACCCCAGAGTCTCGCCACAGCAGAAACAACAGCCATCCTTCCCATGTACTGAGGCTGTCATATTTAGAAAAAAAAAGATAATATCAGCCAGGTCACCTGAAAGGCAACTCTGGGGTCTGATTATAACCTGAACAAGGCAGCAGAGGTGAGCATGGTGATGTGAAAAATGGTAATTTTCCCCATCATTAAAAAAAATAATTTTATTTATTTGTTCATTTTTGGCTGTGCTGGATCATCATTGCCACGTGCAGGCTTTCTCTAGTTGTGGCAAGCAGGGACTGCTCTCTAGTTGCAGTGCATGGGCTTCTCATTGCGGTGGCTTCTCCTCTTGCAGAGAATAGGCTCTAGGGCACAAGGGCTTGGGTAGCTGTAGCACCCCGTCTCTAGAGCACAGGCTCAGTAGTTGCAGCGCACAGGCTAAGTTGCTCCATGGCTGTGGGATCCTCCCAGACCAGGGATCAAACCTGTGTCCCCTGCATTGGCAGGCAGATTCTTAACCACTGGACCACCAGGGAAGTCCTCTGCAGCATTTTGATTATAGGCATTCATGAGATTTACAGTGTAGCGTTCCCCTGGAGATAGATACCAATCTCCCCCAAACTAGGCACCAACTTGCATCTCACATTAGCTTTTGTGAAGCCATGAGTCAGATATTGGAAATCAGAATCACCTATTTTCCAATAAAGAAGGATTTAAGCATATGCTAGCACACAGGAAGTGTGGGTTGTGGGTGATGTGAAAATGAACAGGCAACCATGCAGCAGCACCTTGGAGGAAGAACACTTTTGTCTAAAGCATGTGCACACACGTGCCTGCTCGCAGTGTACATGACTGTGGAAAGCGTGGCGCAGTAAACACAGAGCTGATTGTGTCCCGATCACCGTCTGAGGTGCCTCGCTGGAAGGATTAGTGTCTGGCATTAAGAACATAAAAAGGAGTTTAAATATGAACTACAGGTGGAAGATGGGGAAGATTTTATTTCAAAACATGACAAAATTGTGGTTGAGCATTTTTAAAAACAAAGAAGATGTGTCCATGTACAAGGAAACAGCACAGAGAAGCGGGTAAATTCCATCTTGTCTTTTAGGCCAGGAGAGGTTTGAGGGTGATTTCTGGTTTGGGGCACCACAATTTAAGAGGAACATTGAAAACTTCAGAAAATAAATGATTTAGTAAATAGATTGATAAATAGTAGACAATGATACAGTGGTTATAATTTTTAAAAGAGCTGTTAGTTGCTACAGAAAATGGTATGAATAGTATGTCACTTCCTCAAAAAACTTAAACATTGAAATACTACACAATCCAGTGATTTCACTTCTGGGTATTTTCCCCAAAGGATTGAAAGCATGGACTTTGATACTTGTGTACCAGTGTTCATACCAGGAGTATTCACAACAGTCAAAAGGTGGACGTAACCCAGGTGTCCATGGAAGGATGAGTAGATGGGTGTCCATCCATACAATGGACTATGATTCAGCTTCAAAAAGGAGGGAAGTTGTGAATCATGTTACCATATCATAACTCTTGAATACAACATGCTAGAGTGAAATAAGCCAACAAAGATGACAAATATTTTATGATTGAACTTATGTGATGTACCCAGAGTAGTCAAATTCACAGAGACAAAAAAGTAGGTGGTGGGTGCCAGGGGCTAGGGGAGAAGGAAGGGACCAATAGTCTCATGGGGACTCAGTTTGGGAAGATGCGAAAGTTCTGGAGATGATGGGGGGCATGGCTGCCCAAAAATATGAATGTACTTAATGCCACTGAACTGTGCACTTCAAAAATTAAAGTGATACATTTTGTGTATTTGTGTAATACACAATTTGTGTAATACATTGTGTGTGTTTAACCACAATAAAAACTCTAAAAATAAAAAGTGATGTTAATGGTTGGAGAAGAGAGACTTGCATGAAAGATGATGCGATCTGTTGTTCATGTATATTAAATGCTAGCTGAGGGGGTGTTGATTAGCCATTTTCCCATCTCAGCTGAATAAAAATGAAAGAATATTAGCTTATTACCCAAAGTATCAAAGCTGAGTAATTTTTCCACAGGAAAAATTCTCTTGCTGAAATGTTTCTTAAATTCAAGAATACAATACTAAATGAAATTAGGGACATCGGAGAAGGGATTTTTCATCTTTTCGGATTGGTGTAAGTCTGCTCTGCAGATCAGATCTGCCAGGTGGTGGATTAACTAGACCACCACTTAAGATACTTTCTTCTCTGATTCTGCAAAATCTACTCACTTCATCCTGCTGGGAACATCACCTGGCAACTAAAAGGAAATCTGACTTTAGAAGAAAGGTCTTCTGTGTAAAGTTTCAAAATTATTACAACGTCTATGATTAGTTGCCTGGCCTGGGATTCTCACTGTTTCTACAGAATTTAATCATCAAGTTTCTTAAGACTTACTTGAAAAATTTTATGTGAAGGACAAAAATCAAAACCGTTGACTGGTTTTCTTGTCCCGTTTTCACTTATCTTTTAATATGTTCACAGAATGTCTGCAATACATTTGCAAACACACTGGAAAAGGAACTAAATCAAATTCAGGGTTTGCCGTGTATAGTAGTTATTGCATTGTTCATTCAATATGTGACTAGATGTTTTAAGAAAATCTGGTCTTTTCCAACAACTGAAAGTATTTTAAGAAAAACAATAGGACAAAACTCTCAGATTATAGTAACCATAATAATAGATTATAGGACAACTTTTATTTTCAGAGTTTAAGATGCTTATACATACCATAACTTTTATTTGCAGCACCATCCTGACAGACTTTCCTACCTCTCATTATATAATATACTAACTCTGATTAGAAGGCACTAGATTCCATAAATCTTTAAAACTACATCAAAACATGTTTGCTCTTCTTTCTTTGCACAATGGAAATAGTCTTGGGATTATGGTTTCTTCTACTTTTTAAGAGGCCAGTAGTTTTGTAATAAGCACATAACTTATAAGCTGGATCATCAAATATTTATACCAGATCCATAGCTTCCTTGCCCAAGCACAGTTCTGGTTTTGAGTCTGAATATAATTATAAAGTTACCTGTGAAATTCTAGGACCACTTTTCAGAATATGTGTGAGATGGGAGTAGGGAGGTTATTAACATTAATATCTTTCATAGGTGTTCATCTTGTCACCTGCCAAGTCTCCTTCACTTTGCAGGAAAGTGGGGCCCCAGAGATGGGAACAGATACTCTATTGTGTGATTAGCTTTTTTGAGCTCCTTGGTGTCCAGGCACATTTCCTTGCCCTGAGATACAGGTTTCTGTACCACTTTAATCCACCTTTCCTAAGGACGTTCAACCATTGATAACCACTTTCCCATAAGGTTCGCTTAGTAATTTCCAGAACTTGGACCTTGCCAGTTGGTTTGCTCTAAGAAGAGCTTTTTGTTGTGCTACTTCTCTTGATTCCAGTGGGTTTTTAGTGCTTGTTTTCCACCTAAATCTGAGGCTAGGGCCACATATGTCTTCAGGGTAATTAAATCGCATTTCTTATAAGGTAAGGGGAAGTTAAGAGAAGGTTTGAGAAGCAAGCACGTGCATGCATGAGTGTAGAATTTGGTGCCTGGACATCTGGAAATGCTCCCTAAGATCCTGGGCTCTGTGGGTGTCCACCCAAAGTAGCTGATGCTAGTGTTCCCTTCCAGTCTTCTCTTTAGGGTCAGGCGTGGAGGGCCTCTGCAGACCGGACTCTAGCACCCGCAGGATAGGGCCTGGCCCGGGAGTCTCTGCCCGCCCGGCACTTGATTCTTACTTACAATGCTTGCAATTTTTAGTTAAGGAGTCCGTCAGCTTCTGCAGCTTCTTGCGGTTCATGTTGGGAGCTCAGGAAACCGGGAAGAGGCCGGTGTCCTGTGGCGGCTGCCAGGACGGTTGCGAGCCCTGGGTCTGGGGCTATAGGCAGGTCTCCCCTGTGTGTGTACGCGGTCCTAACACGCGGCGTGGCCGGGGCAACGGCTGGGCTGCCGCCGATTGGCTGCTGGGCAGGAGAGGGCGCGGTCCTAACAGGCGGCGTGGTCATGGCAACCCTCGGGCGGCCGCTGATTGGTTGCTGGCTCTGCGCTCTCTCACTGGGCAGCGGGCCAGGCTTCCTCCGACCGCTTTCCGACTGTGACGTTGGCGAGTGACAATCCAGGTGTGTCTGGCTCGGATTCACAACCCCTTTGCTGTGCTGCACCGTAAGTCAAGGTCTGAATTTTGTTTTGCGCTCCGTGCGGGGATGTCTTGGGTGGTGAGCGTGACCCCAGGTCCTCAGGGAGGTCTGGGAACCTGGGGGATGCAGGAATGAGCAGGCGTGGATCCGGACGACAGCTGTGCAGGAAGGGAGGGTGAGGGGCTTGCTCTCAGGTTGCCAGTCCTTTTGCTCTGATGCCAGAAGGGAGTCTGCAGCAAGATATCTTCAAGGTTTTGATGATGTTACTGAGAGCAAGAGGAACTTGTAATAATTATTTTTTTCCCTTCCCTGTTCATTCTTGAGGTAGCGGTGGAGGCTGTCAGTCGAATATGGGGAAAACCCCTAGCAATTTTTTAAGCTGGATAAAGAGTCAACCTTCCAAATAAAGACATGTTGACAAAGGACAGTGGCTCTGGGGTACAACCTGAATTTGCTTTTCTGGAAGGATATCCCAGCAAAATGAATCTTTTACTTATTTGAAAGATAAGTTTTTTGACTGCAAACAAAGGCTAGTTTTTACATCTTTACTCTGAGAGAAGTTTCTGCTTTTAACACAGATAAGACACCCTGTTTGAATTAAGACAGTAACAAGGGTTAGCTCAGCCAGAAGGAAAAAGTCCTACAATATTCTCCAACATGTCACTTGGTTCACTTCAGAAGCAGTAATTCTTTTTAATACAAATTATTTTATAGTGTGTGTACTATCACTGTGAAATGGAAAGCAGAAAAATTCTACCGACCATGAGTAACAATTCCAAATCAGGTCTCTGATTCTGTTTTCTTATTTCATTTGTTATGGAATGGAAGACTGGGATACTGTTTGAATCCAGAGTCAAGGATGCTTGAGGAAGGCAGGCACTGTGTTATCCTGAAGCAGAGTCCTTGAGAACAGTAACTAATATGAAATGATAGTGATTGTTAGTTTGCCAGTTAATGGCTAACTGGTATTCCTATGCGTAGTCTTGTCGGGCAGGTGTGGCATTTCTAACAGGATTGTAGGGAACAAATAGGGGTGGATGTATTTGGATACATTCACTGTGAGACCTTAGGGACTTGTCAGATGTCAGATATGGCAAATATTTAGTCCATAGAGATTGCTGGGGTGCTCATCGTAGAGATAAGCAGCTGGAAGAGTGGTTGTGGTTAATAGGAGAAGCCGCTGGCCCCTCTCGTGTCTACCAGGTGTGCTGAACAGACACCCTGCTGGCACATCTGGTGTGTCCACGCATCTCTGCACACTTCATGTGCTGGAAGCTTCTTAAGCACCTTTGGGGAGCAGATCAATTCTTCCTTCACAGCTTTCAGGCCTGGGTCCCACCATCCATGTTCCCTCAAAGTGGAAGAGCCACTGGAAGGCAGTATGACAGAAGCCTGATTAGGAGTCAGAGCTGTCCTACCAGCAGAAATCCCGAACCTGCCAAGAAACCATGGTGAGGCGTCCTGCTCCCACCCTCGCTCCCAGGTCTTTCTTCTGTGTTATTCCTTTAGCCAGAACTTTACAAGTGCATCATAGCATCTCCCTAGTATCTCAGAGGGTGGGTTGTGGAACTGGCCTCACACCTGTACAGTCTTGCAGACCTTTCTCAGGGAAAGCAGGTATTTATCAGGGGTGTGTTTTGTCCACATGTTGGCCAGCTTCAGAGCATTCTCTACATTCTTGTGCCTTTTTGAACTTAGTATTTTTATACCTTAGAACAAGCTGTGGGCCTGATGGAGTCTGCTGAGTCTGTTTTGAGACTGGTTGTAATTTCTGTTCTTAGGTTTAGTTGCTTGTGTGAAAGAGATGCAGGACTGCGTCCCAAGGGCTTTTTCTGAGTGAAGCAATTAAGCCTGAACAGTTACCTCATATCAAGTCAATCAGTAATAGAATAATCAAAAACTGGGCTCACTCTGTGCTTTGTAAGAAATAGCCATAGAACTGTCCAGAGTTCGAGCAGCTTTGGGATGGGTACTTTTGTGGATACAATGGTGTATTAGAGTGATTATGAGTGTTTCCTTTAATTTTGTGTGCAAAACAGCCTCCTCTTAGACTCACAATTAACTGAAGTTTTGCCATGATAAAGAGCTCGGATGTCAAACTGATGACAGTATTTCACTTAATGTGGACCTTTTATAATGGAGGCATTTGGAAACTGTGGGAGATGACGTCACAGAATCGATTTCCAAGTATATTACAAATCTACTATGAAATTACTTTAATGAAAGGAAGATATAGAGGTTACTTATCTACATAATTTATATCTAGTTGTACCAGTTTTAGGTTGTAGGGAGAGTGCTGAGAAGTTCTGGGGGGACTGTAGCCAACCTTTTAGACAGGTGACCATCTCTCACCACTTTCTCTCCCCTCTTCCACTCCCCACAGCCCTCTGACAGCACGGAGCTGTCTCCCCACTCCAGGACTCCCACCTGTCCTTCCCCCTGTCCCCTAGGACAGCTCTTCAGAGAGGTGAGTAAATCGTTATCTGCCTGGAGACCATTCTGTTCCAGCACTTCCCACAGTGAGTGATGGCTCTCTGATATGTCTACCCACTGGAATGTGAGTCACATGATCCTGCTTTCCCCCCATATTTGTGTCTGTTTTATCTCTGAATCCCTGTGTCTGTCCGCTGTCACCCTTCTGCAGTTCGTAGCACAGCCCATGCTCCGTGGTCCACACTTAGGGAGAGGGAGCTGGGAGTTCCTGAGCAGGTGGAGCCTGGAGCCCTTCCTCTGCAGCGCCTATCCTGGAGAATGCAAAGAAGGGACATTAAAGGGCTGGGGAGTGAGGAAGACATTTTCCTGAAATACATACTCAACACTCACTGCTATTAACACATTTCTGTGTTAATGGAATCTTAAGCAAGTGAGTGGTGGGGAAGCCAAATGCCTGAGGTTTAATGAGGGTGGCATCAATTCAGTTCAGTCACTCAGTGGTATCTGACTTTTTATGACCTCATGGACTGGAGCACTCCAGGCCTCCCTGTCCATCATCAACTCCCAGAGCTTGCTCAAACTCATGTCCATCGAGTTGGTAATAGCATCCAACCATCTCATCCTCTGTCATCCCCCTCTCCTGCTTTCAATCTTTCCTAGCATCAGGGTCTTTTCCAATGAGTCAGTTCTTCTCATCAGGTGACCAAAGTATTGGAGTTTCAGCTTCAGCATCAGTCCTTCCAATAAACCAGTTCAGTTCAGTTCAGCTCAGTCACTCAGTCATGTCCGACTCTTTGCAACCCCACGAATCACAGCATACCAGGCCTCCCTGTCCATCACCAACTCCTGGAGCTTACCCAAACTCATGTCCATTGAGTCAGTGATGCCATCCAGCCATCTCATCCTCTGTCGGCCCCTTCTCCTCTTGCCCCCAATCCCTCACTGACATGGTAGGTCTTTCTATTTAGGTCTTCATTAGTTTCTCTCAGCATTGTTCTGAGGTGTGATGTGTACACATCCGAGCACCTATTGTTACTTGTCTTCGTAAGTATTTTTGATGCTAATATAAAGGCAATGTTTAATATTGCAGTTGTTCTTTGATAGTACATAAAATATACCTGATAATTGTATACTGACCTTGTATGCTGTAACCATGCTAGACTCATATATTCTTCTACTAGATTTTTTTGTAGATTATTTAAGTTTTTCTGCATTGATGATCATGCTCTCTACAAATAGGGGCATTTTTACTTCTTGTTTCCCAGTCTGTATGCCTTTTAAAATCAACACTGGGCACATCCCTCCAGCACAGAGGGCAGCAGGCATGCCTGCTTCCGCCCTTCCAGTGTGCTGTGAAGAGGAGTGGGGAGAGTGACCCTTGCTCTGCCTCCCATGTCGGAGGAAAGGTGCCATTGTCTCACATCACACGTGCTCTTTGCTATAGGTTTCTCACAGATGGCCTACGTCAGAGTAGGAAGTTATCTCTTCCAAATTTCCTGAGTGTGTTTGTCATCTGTGTGTTGTTGAGCTTGTACTGCTCATCTACCCGTCCCTTGCTGGCAGGGTCAAAAGCGTGTGTTGGATGCGCCGCACATGACCGAAAATGCCGGCAAATCCAGAATGCCTGTCTTTGAGGAAAATAAGTGATCTTGCTCATCCTGGACTCTCACAGCGTTTGTTTGCTCCAAAGTGCTCTGAACAGTGAGCGTCACTGATGCACAGAAGGTCCACCTTTATCCCCCACCCTCCTTCTTGTGAATTATTGTCAAGTAGCATTGTAAGTCACCGCTTTATAAAATTACCTACATTACAGACTTTGTTCTCCTTGAATTAACTTCATCACTAAAATACTTTGCCCACAAATAACCCACTTAATGGCCTGCTGTTGTCTCTAGAGTATTACTCAGGAGGATTTGTTTTGTTTTTTCACTGTGGTCGAAGTTTCACAGCTTCACATTTTATCTTCGATGTAATGTTTTTTTTTTTTTTAATTACTACTTCCTTTTATGTGAGAACATACTTCTCTGGCATTTTTGTTACTGAGAGACTCACAGCATTTTGTTCTTGAAATACAGTTGATCAAACAGTGTAAGCTTAGAAGTGTTGAGATGCATTGTGATGGTTCAAAGCACACCCTTAGTGGCCCTCCTGCTTCTGTGGGGGGACCACCCTTCTCAGTGCTTTGCATCAAGATGGGACCACATCGCCAGGCCTTGGTCAGAGGGACGTGGGCAGAAGTGGGAGGGGCTGGCCAGCCTGGCCACAGCACATCCCTCCTGACTCTGGAGGCAGAGGACGTGTGCTGCACTGGGTGGGTGGGGCAGAACATGTGTCGGGAGCCTGGGGGTCCGAGGTTGATCTTTGGAGGACAGACACGCCTTCTGTGGACATTGAGTAAGAAGGTCTTCAATGCTCTTCCACCCTGAAACTTGGGGTCTTGTGTTGCAGATCACCTACCCTGAACAATACATACTGTCCAGCAAAATAGTGCAGCCAATCCCCGATAGGAAGGGGATATGCTCCATTGTTTAATGGAACATACATGGTTGTTCATGTGCATCTTCCAGTTGTGCTTGCTGAAGAACGAATGGTTTATAATCTCGACACGTTGTCTCCAGGAACAGCAAGAGTTTCCCCAACTGTTTGGCTGTTTGTTTTTTTTTTTTCTCTTCCTATGAAGCGAGAGAGCCCAAGAGAGATTTACAAGTATTTCTCAAGTTAAAAAAAAGTTTGTAAAGTACTACGTTGAGTATACCCAACCTTAAATACCTTAAAAGTTGTAAAGATTTTTACAATTTACTCTCCCTGTTCTACATGCTTATTTTTAATTGTCTTACTGTTTGTGCTGTCATTAGTTCGTATTTTCAACCACAGTGCACTCTTAGTTGCAGCTTCCTCTCCAGTGATTCATTTGTAATCTCATAGATCAGAGAATACATTCATTTGTGGCCATCTTTCTGCAGATCTGACGAGATCACCCTGCCATCCTTCTCTTGATGGCAGAGCCCCGTGGGCAGGGGCTGAAGTGGCGCTGTGCTTTTCTCATGGGCTTATGCCTTTCCTGTTACCATTACCCTCAAATCAGTGTTTCTGTGAAGAAATGACTTTAACCTACTTGTCCTTTTTTTCACAGTTAGTTCAGTCAAAACCAGATAATTTAATCCATGTTAAGGGCAATGCCCGTGATGTTCTGAAAGCAGATAAGTGCATACAGCAGATAAATGAATGAAGGGGTCCTGTGTTTTCCCCCGCTTCTCTGAACACTGGTCTTGGGACACACATGTGACTGTTCTACAAAAAGGAGAGCACATGGTTTTAAGAGCCTGCCTTGGAACACACGTCATCACCTAAACAACAACAAAAGCTCATTCTAATATAACAACTCGGGGTAGGGAAGTTGATCTTCCGGGTGATGCGGGAGAGCCGTCGCTGTTTTCCTTTGTTCCTCTGGGCACTCTGCGGGTGTCACACCTGAGCATGCAGCCTCATCACCCCCTTCAAACGGAAAACAGAACGGGTCCTGAGGGAACCTTCTGAATTGTCACCTCTTCCCCATGGCTGCCAGGGCGTCCGCCTACCCTTCCTTCCTGTGTTAGCTGAAGGAAGGGTTTTCTCCCCAGGCAAGAAGGATACTCTTCATAATGTTTCCGAAAAGCACATCACATTCCTTCACTTTTTTTTTTTTTTTTCGCTTAAATCCACGTGTCCCTTGCAGTGACATCCTTGGAGCTTTGAAAGCAGGCTTTCTGTTTTTTTGCCTCGCCTATTGTTTCTGAGCATCTGCCTACCTTGAACCATATTGTGTTCCGTGAGGTGATGTCATGTCCTGTGCTGAGGAGAGACCCAGTTAAACAATGAAGAGTCCCGCCAACGCTTCAGTTATAATGACATCATCGACACGTTAGTGTCGGGTTCGAGTTTGTAGATAATTAGCTTCCTAAGATTTTCCTGCTGTTCATCATCAAGTTTCAGGACTCGGTGGGTTTCAGCCTCAAGATCAGCAGAACCTTCACTTTCTCTTTCACATCCCACCCTGGCTTTTATACTGAGTAGAAACAGCACAGATTGCTTACATGTGGAAGGTCAGAGTCAGTGGATTCTTTCCTTTAATAAGATATTGATTTTACACATTCGAATGTACTTCCTTCAGGGAGAGCTTAGAAAGAATCAGATACCTCCTTCTTTTTGGTTCATCCCTGGTGAAATCATTTCCTGATGGAGGTCAGGTTCTAAACCGGGAAGATCTAAGCATCTCTTACTGAAGCTCAAGTGATTGATCAAGACTCATTGTATGCAAGGGGTTCAGGGACCCAGCCTGCTGTTGCTTCTACTTATTTTCCCCCGGAGTCTCCAACCAGGGGAATTCCTGTCAATGAAACTTCACGACTCTAGTGCTTCTTTGGAGTCCCCTGAAGCACGTCCATTCAGTTCAGACCTGGGAACCTATGAAGCAAAGTGTGACTAACCCTGATCTTAGAGGATGCGGTTAACGGGATGACCGCTCTTGATGACTTGGGAGAGACAGCCTAGATCATCGGCTAAGCAGATCATCGGCTAAGCAGCCTTGTTTTATAATCTCCGTGGGCTGATGGGTTGGTTTTCTGTAGAAGGCAATGCCTCATTTGAGAAGCTGGCTTTGTGGCTGGGAGTGTAGCTTCTTCTGGGTTAGGGATGGGGTGGGACCAGCAGGAACTTGGGAGATGAGAGGAGACAGAAATCTCAGTCAAAAGAGAGGGAGCCAGGTTAAGTCTCCTTGGGGTTGATGGAAGGATGGTTGGTATGGGGTTCTCAGGGTTTGGCTAAGAACCCCTGCATTCACTGGGGATCCTGCCATTTCTCATTAAGTCTGAGAACTTAGGTATGGCCTCTCCTCAGTGCTCTGCGAACCTTGCATTTATACAAAAATTGAGCCTGGTTGCAGAGCTTTGATTCGGTTCTGAAGTGTTTCTTCTTATTCTGGAAACCAAGTTCTTAAATGTCTCTGCTTCAAAGTCTTGTTTGAACCATGGATGTTTCTCATTGTATGTGTGTGTCCACATAACCTCGGAATTGATAAATCAGTCCTTATTTATATTTAAAAATAGGTTCATTTCCCTGATTCTGGATCGTGAGCAAAGCTCTGGGAGGTGGAGAAATGCCATGCCGGAAGGGGACATGGAGATGTCCTTGGTGATGCCCGGAGTGTGGTCCAGGGCCTGACTCTGCAGAAGGTCTGGTGTGAGCTGAGTCCTGCTCTAGGAGGAGGACTGTGAGTTCCATATAGACAGATATACTTTGAAGCATTTTCAAGTATTCAACACTTGCTGAAAAGATCCTCTTTGATGAGGATTTCAGGGGGCATCTCATGAAGGGGTGTCCTCTGCCAGCTGTGGCTCCCCCCGTTTTACTCTTATGGGGGACTTGGCTTCCCTCCCATGTGGGCGGTGTGCTGAGCCTGGCTGGTCCCCCACTTCTGCCGCCCTGATTGCTGGGCCACCTTCGGGACCCAATGAGCTCCTTGGATGGGGCCCTGATCCTTTCTCCCCGAGGCCACAGCCTTCAGAGCTTGCTGGTCTGTGTGAGGGTGTCAGATAGAAGTGTTTACATTTGCAGCAGCGTTGGAAAGCAGGGAGCTGTGAAACAGTCCAAATGTTGTCTCTACGATGGTCGCAAAATGCCTACATGTAGTTTTCTCCTTGGCTCACTCAGAGAAGCACAGGTTCCTGAGTGCCTGAGCTGGGCTCACTTGACCTCTCAGTCATTACTTCATTTCATCCTCGGCAGTGGCCTCGGGATATTTCCTGATCTTCTCAGGGAAGAAGCCCATGACCAGGAGGATGAACCAACCAGCCAATCAGAGGCCAGGATGGACCTGAACCAGGACTGCCCGCATCCGTTACATTCTCCCCGGCTCTCTCCTGCTGGACGCAAGATCAGAGGCTTGGACCCCTCTGCTGGCCCTGTGTGGTGTGGACTGACTCCTTCATGGCTCAGCTGAGCCCAGGGGACATCCCATAAACCTCTGCATGCACCCTCTCCTTTCTCTCCTTTGTACTGTTAGTTTGGACATCAGTTTTTTTAAAATAAATTTATTTTTAATTGAATGATAATTACTTTACAATGTTGTT
Source organism: Oryx dammah (assembly GCF_014754425.2). NCBI lineage: Eukaryota > Metazoa > Chordata > Mammalia > Artiodactyla > Bovidae > Oryx > Oryx dammah. Next base: position 31,956,513 of record NW_024070203.1, read on the forward strand.
TTCATTTCTGTCATACATCAACATGAATTGACCATAGGTGTACATATTTCCCCTCCCTTTTGAACCACCTCCTACCCTTTCCCACCCCTCTAGGTGGTTACAGAGCCCCAGCTTGCGTTCCCTGGGTTGTGCGGCAAATTTCCATTGTTTATCTGTTTTAACATACAGTGGTGTGTTTGCTTCCATGCTTCTCCCTCCAGTCATCTCGCCCTCTCCTTCCTCTCCCCCAACCTATGTCCCTAAGTCTGTTCTCTACGACATCAGTTTCGTTATTTTTTTGATTCAAGTTCCTCGAGAACTGTTCCTGGGAAATCTGCCCATCTCTTAGGGGGCTCCCTCCTGGGGCCAGTTCTTTTCGCCACCTTCCCATGGTGACAGGCTTGCAGCCAGGCACGGGGCTGCTTTTGTCAGACCTTGGCCTTGGTCTCCCCTGTGGGTGCGTTTGTGCCACCTCAGGAACTGTGACATAAGGTATCTTGGGAGTCACATGTCCTTTTCCAGGAGCTGGGGTGGACAGACTTCCTGCCCTGGACCCAGTTCTGTGGGTGGAGGGAAATTCACATGATGGGGGCTCAGGTCTGAGGGGTCCCATGGAGTGGAGCCATGCATGGCTGGGAGCCCATCCTGGCTCCAAGGGAAGCAACCATGTCAGTCTGAACCTGGCAGGTGTTACTGGTCTCTGCCCATGCGGTGGGCGGGTGGTATTCTAGGACCTGCTGGACACCAGCCATGAGTCAGAGGGCCACATGTAGAGCCTGAAGGGCGTCACAGGGCCAGGGTCAGGGGAGAGGCCTCCCAGGACCAGGTGAAGGCATGTGTGGGCACCGCAGGGAGGGGAGCAGACACCTGAGGCCCGAGTACATGGGGGAAGCTGTTTGGAGGCCTGGGCTGCCACCAGGCTGAATCAGCTGTGTCCATGGACACCTAGACCAGTCTCTGTGGCTGAGAACCACGGCCAGCTGTCTGTTCCCAGGTCTGTGCTTGGTGATCTGGGCTCAGCTTGGCTCAGTATCCTCTGTGGGTCTCCTGGGAAGTGACGATGGTGGCCCTGAGGGTGCGAGGTGGCCTTGCTCTTGGCTGGCGCTGCCTCCAGGGGAGGTGACTTCTTCTCCCCCATGAAGGAGGCTCAGCCTCATCCTGTGGGAAGAGCTGGGGTGGACACTGCTTCGAGGCTGCCCCTCCTCCAGCCCCAATCCCCTGTCACAGCAGGTCCGCAGCAGTGTGACTCAGGGAAAGAGAAGTGGCATCTCTTTCTGGGGGACATGGCTCTGTGGGACAGCGGGGGGCAGGAGGCAGCCTGTGGCCTCCAGCGGTTCTGTGGGATGCACTTCCGGGGGTCTCGGCCAAGAGTATCAGGAAACCTCCGAGGATGGTTGGAGGTGGATCTCTGGGAGACTCTTATATAATGGGGCATGCCGAGCTGAGGCCGCCTCTCACTCCAGGGCTGTGTCCAGAACTCCCAGGCACTGGGCTGAGGCCCCTTCTCTGTGGCCGTGATGCAGAACTGCTCTGTGGGGAGAGGACTGAGGCCTGAGCCGGCCAGTGCCTCCCAGGGTGGCACACACGGCTTGGAGCCTGAGCCTCGCGGGGACCCCGTGGCCGGGGAGCCATGAGGTCACAGCGTCACCCTAGGGACACGCTTGCTTCCTCTCTCTCCATGGCTGGTGTGGAGAAAGGAACTGCTAAAAATAACCGGGAGAGAGAGCCAGAGGAAGGGCCGGGAGGCAGTCCCCGTGCTTTTACTAATATGGACTTTCTCGGGCTCAAGGAAGTACTTTGTTTCAAAAATAGCTGGTGCTTTTCCAGGAGGAGCTGAGGTGGTGAGCGGGCCCTGCTGCCTGGGAGCCTTGCTCCTGGGCCGGCTGCTGGATCCTGCCCTATGCGGCCCAGATGTGGGTGCCCAGAGCCGGGACAGAGACCAGCGGGAAGGGAGTTCCACCCCTTCCCATTCCACCCCTCCCTCTCCCAGGGGTGGAATCCAGGGTGTCGAGCATCTGGAAACACAGCCGAGGGCCCAACAAGCCAGTTAAGGATAAAGATTGTGAGCTTGACAGCATTGGAGTTTGGCAGCATTTATAATGGGGGAAGCGTGTTGTGACAGGTAGAAAGCTGGAGGTGGAGGGTAGGCACAGCTTTTGAGGATCAGCTGCAGTCACTGAGGACTGACCGCGTGCCGGACGTCACTCTTCGCATCCTGCCTGTCCTGGAGCGTCTGAGCCCAAGTGGGCCCAGGGAGGCAGGCCCCGTTCTCCTCTCAGAGCTGTGCTGGAGGGACTCGAGGGTCAGTTGCCATTTTCATGCTGGAGCGAAGGGTGAGCGCCACTTCAGAGTGTGCTTTTCTAGCGCCCTGTTTCTGTGTTTCTGCTCGTGTGTGAGTGCAGTGCACACTCGTGCCATGTTTCTGGCGGGTCTCTAGTGGCCGGCTGAACTGCAGTTGCCATTTCGTAGGCTCTCCTGTCCCCAGGGGCCATTTGTCCGCCGGTGCTGGTGCCTCATCTGTCACTTGCCGCTTCTTATCGGCCCGCGGCCCCTGGACAGCTATTTCCCCTGGAAGATGGATGTGGACAGTGCTCTCTGGGTGGAGAACGCGGCCCCCGCAGGCCCCTCGGCCGGGAGTTCCCAGAAGACACGGATGCTGCGAGGGGAGCCCAGGAACGACGAGGCTTGCTCTGCATAGGCCTCGACGCCTCAGCTGAGTGCAGATTCAGTTTATGTTATTATACGCCTTGTCAAGCAGACTTCTTCCTGCCAGAGAAGTTTAAGGCGAAGACCAGAATCTGAAAAGTAAACATCTGTTTTTGAGGGTACATGAGCAATTTGATTACTTTGTGCTCTTTATCACATTGTATCTGATGTTTTACACTTGACCTCACTTCGTTGGAAGGAGTCTTCTTTTTTCAAACAGATCAAAAATTCACTAGTGTTTATAGCAAAACCTCATGCACTCAGGCTGTCCCATGTCATACATCCTATGAAGCTACAATTTCAATTTCTAAACACATGGCGAATTATTTGCTTAAAATTGATAAATTGATAACACACCCAGGGCTTGTGGCTACATAGACACGTTTCTGTGCTCAGCTATGCTTTACATGCAAATCAGTGTGCTAATTACAACACAGACTTGGTCTTTCATTAATATCCTCCAACCTTCTAATGGTCAGATTATTATTAAATACATGTGCAATTCCTCAAAAGATCTGACAACAAAGCACTTTAAAGTTTATTATAATCCAAAATGTTTCTATTTTACATCTTACCCCCGCCCCTGTTCCCATGGCATCCTTTATATACTCACTTTGGAATGCTTAGCAGATTTTATATTAACTATTTTCTTCTGCATCTGCTTTCTCATAAACCCTGTGATTCTGTCAGCTACTTGAAAGGCCTAACATAGCCCTGCCTGAAGCTGTGGCTCAGAAAGCCTGTGTCTTCTTGGCCCCTGGCAGGAGCTCAGACACGGCTGTTCATTCTGCCTAGGGTGTAACTTGGTTCTTCTATTTTCCAGAATAGAGTTTAAACAGTTAATGTTAATTTTTCTACAAGGTTTGGTAGCATTCTTCAGGGAAATGCTCTGTGCCTAGAGATTACCTCTGGGGGATGTTTTTAGTAACAAATTGGATTTCCCAAATAGTTAAAAGGCTATTCAAATTCCATGTGTCATAATGGGTAAGTTGTGGTAGTCTGTGTTTTTCAAGGAATTGGTCCACTCATCGAAGCTGTCACTTTCTCGTGTAGACTTGCCCGTGTCACTTTCTTATTACCATTTTGATGACTGCAGGATCTGTGGTAACATCCCCACTTCATGCCTGATAGTGGAAACTCGTACCTTCTCTTTTTTTTTTTTTCCTGTAAGTCTTTTTAGAGGTTTGTCAGTGTTGTTGATCTTTTCAAAGAAAAAGCTTCTTGTTTCATGGATTTTCTTTCCCTTTCTTGTGCTTCTAATTCCAATGGTTTCTGGGCTTTTCCCTCCTTCTGTTTGTTTCGTGTTTACTTTTCTAGGTGCTTGAATGGGAAGCCTAGATCCCTGACGTGGGGATTTCCCTCTTTTCTGATATAAACATCTAGTGCTATGAATGGCCCTCCTGGCACTGCTTTAGCCACATACCACACATTTTAATATGGACCATTTTCATTTTCATTCAGTTCAATGGACACTTTCTTTCTCCCAAGACTTCCTCTTTGACCCATGGACTATTTAAAAGGACACTCATTAGTTTCAAAGAAGTATCTTCCCATTTTTGGTTTCTATTTTGACTCTGTTATGAGCAGGAAGCATTCTGTATGATTTTAATTCTGTTAAACACTTTGGTTTTATTTTCTGACCAGGGTATGGTGTCTCTTGATGTGTTGACTAGATCCTGTTGGCTGATGGTGCCACTGAGTCCTTCCATATGGTTGGTGGTTTTCTGAGTAACTGTCCATCAAGTGCAGAGAGAGGGGTCGTGGCATCTCCGCATAGAGCTGTGGGCTTGCCGTCTCCCCTGTTGGCTCCATCATGGTTTGTTTTATAACTTATGCAACCCTGTGGCTGGGCACATACACATTCGTGACGGTTCTTCTTGGTGGCCTGACCTTTCACCATAATGCACTGTTCCTCTCTGCCGCTGTGCTTCTCTTTGCTCTGAAGTCTCCATTAGCTGATAGGAATATGGATGTTGATAGCTCCTCTCCTTGGATTAATGTTTGCAGGATGCATCTTTACTATATAGCTTGTCATAATTTATAATTGTGTCATAATTTTCAATCCCCTGGGCCAACCGTTGTCTTTTAAGTGATGACCTTTCACTTAATACAATTATTAATTGCTATGGCTTAAACCTACCCTTTCATTTTTCTTTTCTATCTATTTATTTATTGTTTTCTTTTCTCTATTTCTTTTCTTCCTGGTTTTCTCTGGGTTAAGTTGAACACATCTTTTGAGTTTCATTTAGATTTATCTTAGTGTCTTTAAATGTAACGCTTTCTCTCTTTCTAGTTGTTATTACTGTTGTTTTAGTCACGGACTACTGATGTCAGTATTTTCCAGTTTGAATAAAGTTTGGAGACTACCTTGTTTTACATCCCGTTTATAACCTTGTTTAAAATAGAATTGTCTTATGTATTTTCTTTATGTATTTTTAGAGTCATGCCAGAAAGTGTTATAATTCTTGTTTTAATCATCAAGAGTAACTTGGAAAACTCCGTAGGAGAAGGACATGCATTGTCTAGATACATATTTTTACTCTTTGCATTGTTCTCATTTCCTGCTGCTCCGAGTCTCCTGTCAGACATGCCTTTCTGTCTAGAGAACTTCACTTAGCCCTCTGTTGGGTCAGTTCTGCAAGCAGCACTATTTTCTTTATCTGAGAAAGTCTTGAATTCCCTTCATTCTTGAAGGGTGTTTTATCAGCATAGGATTCTGGATTGATAGTTCTTTTCTATTACATCTTAAAAAACATTGTGGACTCTAATTTCTGGAGAGAACTTCACTCTCATTCAAGTTGTTTTTCCCCTAGAGAAAGAATGTTCTTTTCTCCTCCTATTTTCCAGATTTTTTTCTTTGCCCTCACATGTTAGTAATGTGACTAGGATGTTTCTTGGAAAGGATGTTTTAGGGTTTATCCTGTTTGGGATTTTCTCAGCTTCTTGAATCTGTAGGATTATGTCCTTTGCCAAATTTGAAGATTTTTGAGTCATTATTTCATTGAATAGTTTTCCATACACTTTCTTCCTCCTTTCTTTCAGGGACTTTTCTTTTTTAAATCCACCTACAGGCCCTGTGACTTTGTTCTCTAGCTACCTGCCTTCTCCTTCCTGCCTCTGTGCTTGTGTTAGACATACTGTTTATTGCTTTTATTTGTGCTTAACAGGAAGAAAGGGAAAAACTTGTCTGTGACATCTTCCTGGGAGCAAAAGTCCAATGGAAGGCTGCTAGATTATTAGTTTTTATTTTAAATATTTTATAAGCATCTTACTTACAGAATGTTTTTAGAACTCAGTACATTTTTTTAGTTTTCATAAAATTCCAACTCTCTTTTTCACCCTTATATTTCTTCTGTGTATATCATGCTATATGATGCATAGTGTTATATTACATAATGTATTATTCTGTATTACATAAATATAACATATACATTACATAAAATTATACATCAATTATGTTACACGAGACATCACTGTATTAATTTATCTAATCTATATGTATTGTATATACTACATATGTCATTACATATATTTACGTTATTCAGTTCAGTTCAGTCGCTCAGTCATGTCCAACTCTTTGCAACCCCATGAATCACAGCACGCCAGGCCTCCCTGTCCATCACCATCTCCCGGAGTTCACTCGGACTCAAGTCCATCGAGTCCGTGATGCCATCCAGCCATCTCATCCTCTGTCGTCCCCTTCTCCTCCTGCCCCCAATCCCTCCCAGCATCAGAGTCTTGCATGAGGTGGCCAAAGTACTGGAGTTTCAGCTTCAGCATCATTCCCTCCAAAGAAATCCCAGGGCTGGTCTCCTTCAGAATGGACTGGTTGGATCTCCTTGCAGTCCAAGGGACTCGCAAGAGTCTTCTCCAACACCACAGTTCAAAAGCATCAATTCTTCGGTGCTCAGCTTTCTTCACAGTCCAACTCTCACATCCATTCATGACCACTGGAAAAACCATAGCCTTGACTAGATGGACCTTTGTTGGCAAAGTAATGTCTCTGCTTTTGAATATGCTGTCTAGGTTGGTCATAACTTTTCTTCCAAGGAGTAAGCGTTTTTTAATTTCATGGCTGCAATCACCATCTGCAGTGATTTTGGAGGCCCAAAAAATAAAGTCTGACACTATTTCCACTGTTTCTCCATCTATTTCTCATGAAGTGATGGGACCAGGTGCCATGATCTTCGTTTTCTGAATGTTGAGCTTCAAGCCAACTTTTTCACTCTCCTCTTTCACTTTCATCAAGAGGCTTTTTAGTTCCTCTTCACTTTCTGCCATAAGGGTGGTGTCATCTGCATATCTGAGGTTATTGATATTTCTCCCGGCAATCTTGATTCTAGTTTGTGCTTCTTCCAGCCCAGCGTTTCTCATGATATACTCTGCATATAAGTTAAATAAGCAGGGTTACAATATACAGCCTTGACGTACTCCTTTTCCTATTTGGAAACAGTCTGTTGTTCCATGTTCAGTTCTAACTGTTGATTCCTGACCTGCATAAAGGTTTCTCAAGAGGCAGGTCAGGTGGTCTGGTATTCCCATCTCTTTCAGAATTTTCCACAGTTTATTGTGATCCACACAGTCAAAGACTTTGGCATATTCAATAAAGCAGAAGTAGATTTCTTCCTGGAACTCTCTTGCTTTTTCGATGATCCAGCGGATGTTGGCAATTTGATCTCTGGTTCCTCTGCCTTTTCTAAAACCAGCTTGAACATCAGGGAGTTCACGGTTCACGTATTGCTGAAGCCTGGCTTGGAGAATTTTGAGCATTACTTTACTAGCGTGTGAGATGAGTGCAATTGTGTGGTAGTTTGAGGATTCTTTGGCATTGCCTTTCTTTGGGATTGGAATGAAAACTGACCTTTTCCAGTCCTGTGGCCACTGCTGAGTTTTCCAAGTTTGCTGGTATATTGAGTGCAGCACTTTCACAGCATCATCTTTCAGGATTTGAAATAGCTCCACTGGAATTCCATCACCTCCACTAGCTTTGTTCGTAGTGACGCTTTCTAAGGCCCACTTGACTTCACATTCCAGGATGTCTGGCTCTAGGTGAGTGATCACACCATCGTGATTATCTTGGTCATGAAGATTTACATTATTATGTATTATATAACAGCAAACTGGGTCACCAACAAGCCAGCTTTGCATCTTCCTTTGCCCGAGGCTAGGAGCTGGATGTTATGGAGTGTGAGAGGCTGTTTCTTTGCCAGGATGACTGTAACAAGTGTCATAGATGTGCATCTTCTCACGGTCCTGGAGTTGGGAGTTGGAGATAAAAGGTTGGAGGGCAGATTTCTTCTATGACCATCCCCTTTGTTGTCACACCGTCTCCCTCTATGTGTCTGGGTCTGAATTTCTTCTTCTTATGAAGACACCATTCATACGGGACCTTCTTGTACCTCAACCACCTCTTTAAAGGCCTCTCTCCAAGTGTATCCCTCACTGAGGTCCTGGGGTCAGGACTTCAGCCCCAAGTGTGCGGGGGACTCAATTCAGCCCCTGATGGAAACTGGGGGCACAGACAGCACGGGGAAACCCATAGCCTGGGCTGCAGACAGGCTCCTGGAGAAAGTGGCTGTCAGCCTGGGTCAGGGGCTTGAGGAAAGATGGGCCAGCATCACGAAGGGATGGCTTATAGGCTGGAAGGGGTTCCTGCTTTCATGTGGTTCCACCTCCTGCTCAGAACAAACCAGGGTGCTTTGCCTGCCAAGAAGGGAGCTGAGCTGTGTGTCTCCTGAAGGCCTTGGGCTTCCAGTGTCCACCCTGGTGCAACATTGCTCATGAGCCTGCTTCATAAAAGAATGTGGCTTCTTTTCACAGATTTTTAAGGAAACCAATTCTTATATTTTAATGAAAGTGAAAGCAAATGATATGGTACCTTTCAATAGACCTTTTGTTAAGAATGCACACATCCACATCCAGGAGATATATTCCTGCTTGGTTTTATTTATTTATTTATATATATATTTTACACTTCCTATAACATACACACATGGATTTACCAGCTGAATTTTCTGTGACCTCAGAAACCTGTGTAAATCAAAACTCTAGGCATAGACTGCTTTCTCCCCCTCCCACCTCAAACAAATACCCAATTTCTGTTGGATTCCAGCAGCCCGTCGAGGACTCTCCCAGGAGCAGCAGTTGGTAGAAAAAAGCAGAGGCATGAAAGCCTCCTCCCAGACACGTTTAGCAAATGCTTTCTTATTTTCATGTTTCACGATGATTTACTGAAGCATTCCAAGTGCCTCCCGGCGACCCGTCCCGCGCCCCAGTGCTGGAGATAAATGTCCTTGCCGACTCCCCAGCATTTGCAGATCTGGTCCTGGCCCATTTTTTTGCTGCACCCCCAAGGAAATAAGAGTGTTGTGTATTCTAGGGAAAAAAAACACTCCTTTCAGAGCCTCCCTCTTCGCGGCCTGTGCAGTGGGGATACTGCCGGTGGCCGGGAACAGAGTGGCCTTCTGTGGGCCACTGGCCGCAGACTGGCTGTCTGCAAGGGGAGTTCCTGCTGCCGCGGCCTGCTGCCAGACCCCTCCTGCTCGGCTGGGAGCTGAGCTGCAGGCTTGGGAGCCTGGAGTGGGATGAGCCCAGAGCAGGGAAAACAGGCTCTGTCGCTCTTCCCTGAGTGGACTCACGGCCTGGCCTCTGGGCCTGTGCGTCCCCGATGGCTCTCCAGGCAGCGGGCGCAGAGCAGCTGGCCTGGCTGCTGGCCGTTCTCCTGAACCAGAGGCCTGTGGAAGCGGAACCCAAAGCGAGGGCGGTGGGTGGGAGGACTGTCCACACTCCTTTTCCTCCCCAGGGGGCCTGGAGGCCTGTGTGTCCTGGTTCACCCGGGGTCTGCACAGGGCTCCCAGGATCTTGGCCTGGTTCCGATCGTTGGGTTGAATTCTGATAGCTTGTTATTATGATGCCTCTCTGCTTCATTCAGAAAACTGTGAATTCATTCTGAAATGGAGAAAATATTGTCTTTATGTCTTAAAAATGCCATGATTCTTGCTTGCAAAACAACTAAACCAAACAATCAAAAAGCAAAAGCAACCCCTCTTCCTCTCCGCAGTGACCGGACAGAGACGGAGGCGTTTCCTCTTTCAGGAGGATGAATTAGACGCACTTTTCCTGTTCCTCCACGAAGCACAACTGAAATCAGTGGGAGTCAAAAGTCTAATACACGAAGTGAGAGTCTGACAGTGGAGGCAGGCAGGTGGACAGGAACCGAGAGGCCCCTGAGAACAACACAGAGCAGGGCAAGGGTCCCTGGTTTCTCTCTGCCTCGTGCCCCAGACCTGGGCCGGAATAATCCAGAAGCTAAAACGTGGTTGAGGACCAGGGAAGGGAGCCTCGCAGGACAGAGAGCTTTTAGACAATAACCTGATCCTGCCTAAACCCACCAACACCAGCAAATGGCCCAGAGGGAGCCCAGCTGGAGGGGCCAATGCTGAGTCATCTGAGTCCCAGGAGACTGGGGAGCAGGGCAGGATGAGCGGAAAAAGAGAAAATGTGAGAATGCAGTGTGTTTTCCTTCTCTTGTTGAGTTCTCCAAATGGTGTCTGACAGTCTAAGCAAAACTTATGAAGCTTCTGGGTACAGTGTTATACGGGAGAAGAAATATTTAAGCCACTAATTTTTTTGCGTGATGGAAGAAAAGGGGGTATAAAGTGATGTAGGTTTTCTACACGTGACATCAGTCCTAGTGATGGCAGGGATCTCTATGCACCCACCCCTGGAGGGGTATACCAAGGAGTGTATTTCCACTGGAATTCTAAAATCAAGTTTAAAGGACCTATGAAAAAGTGAAATGTTAGTCACTCAGTCGTGTCCAACTTTTTGTCATCCTACCTGGCTCCTCTGTCCATGGGGTTTCCCCAGGCAAGAATACTGGAATGAGTTGCCATTTCCTTCTCCAGGGGATCTTCCTGACCCAGGGATTGAACCCAGGCCTCCTGCATTTCAGGCAGATTCTTTACTTTCTGAGCCATGTGAATTGACACTTATTTCAAAACAAATATTTGCATTTAGCTAAAATATGGTACTCTGACTGTTGCCAGTCTTTCAATCCCTGCTTTTTGGGGGACTCTCAGACTCATCTGTAGGGACCATGGCAGAAGGAACACTATGTTTTCTGAGTCACTAGGGAGCTCTCACCTGCAAGCGAACCCTTGATTCGACCATCATACAGTGAGAATTTCAGAGGTCAATTCCTCCGATACTGCAGGTGTATCAGCATCAGGCTGCCTCCTTCTCTCTGATCTTTCTCAGCACCCATGTCACAACATTCGTGCTGAGTTGGCAGGTCCAGAGGGAATCGAGGGGTGATGTGTCTTTCTCTTAGGAGACAAACTTCTGTTTCTAGGAGCTACCCTGATCTGCACTCAGTGGTCAGTGTGGGTGCTGAGTGTTTCTGGTCTAAGTGGTGGCCATGTGAAGGACGGTGGAGCCTGAAGTGTCACCTGAGACGAGGAGGACCAGGAGGGGCTTGATGTCAAAAGGACTGTTCTCAGTCGAGGTCATGCCTTACGTTTGGTCCTGTAGCAGCTTCTTGGGTGAGCAGGTTGACAGCTCAGTTTAGGCAAGAGAGTGAGTGTCACAGTTGTTAATTAACAGCCTCATGGGGCCAATGAGTGCAGGCCTGGGGTCTGAAGAGCATTTAAAAACAGAACTGTCTTTACTTTCAGAAGCCCCACTCTAGACAGGGGTTATTTTGTGGATCTGCGCTGTCCAGGTAGGTTTTTTTTGTTACATTATTTAATTTGTTGCTTAATTATCATTTGACAGAAGGGATGGCTTTCGGCCAGTGGGACAACTTGCTCCCCATATTGGAATGGCCTTCAGATGCCTGGCAAGGTCCTGGGACACTCAGCTGTTCCAAACATAGGCTTGTCCTCTGGCCCGCTAGTAGCCAGGCAGCGTGGGCATGGGTGTAGGACCTGGCCGGGGCTCCCAACCCTGCAGGATCTCTGTTTCCCTCATGGTCTTCGAGGTTTGTGGACGGCGCACTGACTGTCCACGGATCCCCACACAGAAGCTCCTTCATGACAAATAGCTACTTGTTTATAAATGTGGTCACAGATTTCTCTAAGAAGAATGCCAAGCTGTAGGATGCCTTTCTGGCAGAGAGAAAACTAGAAAGCGTGGGAAATGTGGAGAATTTCCTGACTCTGCATTCTAAGCAGAATACTGCACTTTATCCCACCTGTATTCTGAGCATTGCCCATCTTAGTGATCCCCGAGGAAGTGCTGGTTGGTTGACTTGTCCCTGGTATGCAGTAGGCACTCAATTAATGTGTGCTGGGCAGCTTGGGGGTGGGCCTGGCATTTCTCTTGTAGCATCTAGTTATTATAGGGGCTCAGAAGTGCAGACTCTGCAGACTAACCCTCATTTAAAAGCAGCAAAACCCAGAGTTAACCCAGTTTTCTCTTCTTATGCTCTTCAAAGCATTTCTGGTTTGGCTTTGAGCATCTGTTCTGGGGAAGGGTTTGGATGAAGTTGTATTTTATCTGTCATTCCTCCCTGTCTTAGGTCTGCAGGGAGGGCCCCCAGTCCCTGTGGGTCTCTGCCTGCCGAGACTAAATAGTGCCCATTGTAGATTTAAAATATGCATCAGAGTCTCAAAAACAAGAGGAGCAGGAGAGATGCTTCTAAATTCTCATCAATGTCTAAATACATTAAAAATATATATATATAATGAGTGTACGTGTGTGTGTGCATGTGTGTGCCTGCATTACATGCATGCATTTATGTGTGGGTGTATGCATGAGCATGCGTTCATGTGTGTGTGTGTGTGTGTGCGTGCCCGAGTAGAAGGGACAGCCCGGAGACCTTGCCAGTGGCTGCAGTCACCATTCCCTGTATCTTGGTTAAAATATCACAGCACAACCCATAGGGCATACACTCACATCGACTTCAGAGCAGTTTCTTTCTGAAAGTTTTCACACAAGGAAAAGTTGTTTAAGGCTCAGCCAGGTTGCTCAACATATTATGTATTTATTCAATTTTATTTATTTGCTTTTAATTTCATAGCTCCTGGGACCTCAGGCTTTGGGCTTATTCCTAAGAAGGCCCAGTGTGTTTCTCTGAGGTTTAGTTCAGGGTGGGAGAAAGTTCTCAATAAATGGGGGATTCTGAGAAGTGTGTATGTTGTTGATGGGCGTTGAATAGTATTTGCACCCATCTGGGAAGATTCTTACTTCAAAACTTGTTTCTCATTTTGAAGCCACAGGTCAGGCACTGTGACGGAGGAGTCCCTCGTCTCTCTCCATCATGTGTGATGGCCTTTGGCTTGGTCACTTCCTAGTTATTTAAATGAGAACCAGTTATTCATCATTATTTTTATTTAAATTAGTTATTTAGATGAGAACCTGCAGTGTTATCAGAAAGGGACTTCTCAGGGGGTAATTCTTGAGGCAAGCCAAGGAAAGAAAGAAACACGTCAGAATCAAGGCCTAAAACGAATTTTACACAAACGTTTCTACTCAAAGGATAGAAAAGTATGTATATATGTTTTCAAAGATATACGGATTTTTTAAGATTTAAAAATAATTGTTAATAACTCTAGAAAATGGCAGTGTATCCATTTTACAAACAGCGGGTGTGAGCCGCGTGCTATGGTGCAGCCTACGGGGCGGTCTTCTGGGCTGTGCGCAACTGGCCTGCCCTGCCCGATCCTGACTCCCTCAGGCCGCTACCGGCTGTGTAGAATACTGACTCCCTGATTTTGTTCTAACAGTCGTCAGTTCTACCTTTGGGGCGTGTATTGAAAAGGCCTACATTGACCCAGAGAGTAGTCTGGACTTCAGACTCCCCCTCAGCCTGGGTTCCGGCCTCGGTCCACGGGCGGCCTCGTCCATCCAGTGCGCGAGGCTCCGCGCGGCCAGCGGTTCCCGCCGTATGTGTTCGGCCCGCTCCTCTGCAGAGACGCTGGGGCTGTGACGGATCTTCTGTCTCGGGAAGGCGGGGCCGCGGCGGAAGCTTCCTCGGATGCGGGGCTGGGGAGGTGCAGTGACCAGCACAGGGCCCGGGGCCCAGCACGTGACTGACACACTTAGCCCATCACACCCAGAGGCTGTCTGCTCACCTGGCAAAGTAATGCCCTCAGGAGGTGACATTCCAATCCAGAGGTAATGCAATTCAAGTTCTAAACGTTTTCAGACTTATCAGTGTCAGGATTCTCTTTATTGCCAAACAAAAACAATGTGGAAAGTATGAAACTGAAAGGCCACCGCTAATAAAAATGACAATTTGTATGTCATTATTCAATAATTCTGCCATCACTTTAGCAGTCAGTGTTTAAAAATATCTTTCTACATACAGAGAGGCCAAGTTTAGTAGCGGTTTTAATAGGCCCCATAACTACAGTTTTTTCCTGATGTGGCTTCTTAAGCTGTAACCTTTTACTCAGCTTATAGACGATGTTTCAAAAAGTTTCATAAATTCTTAAAATTGTTTCTCTTCTATATCTGTCAGAAGGTTAGGAAAAATAATGCATATTCAGGGTTGTATGTGAATTTGTATACAAATGCCAGGAAGGAGACGTGTGTGTGTGTGTGTGTGTGTGTGTGTGTGTGTGTGTGTGCCCGCCCTTTTGAATTGTAAAGATGTTGCATGGCTCTGAACCTCAAACTTACTCCAGGTGTTATGACTTTGGGGTTATTCGCAACTCTGACTGTGTGTGTCAGCTGTCTGATCCATCATCCTGCTTATTGCAGTACCCTGGTAGAAGCTTTAGTGAGCTCTTTATAACCTGATTCATTTCTTTCTTTAGGGCTATGCAGCAATTTGAACAATCCTACAAACTCGTTTTGATGAGGTTTGAATTTTGTATGCATTTTCAATAATATTAAGCCATGAATTCTTTGCACATAAAAAAGTGTTTTGAAAACTGTACACTTTCTGGTATTTTCTATTTCAGGTACACCCCAGGCAGATACCCTGGAACTATTTTTGCAAACTTGTACAAATTGCCTTGAGGACGAGGCGTTTTTCCTCCCACTTTTGGGAATGTTTTGCCATCATTTCTTGCCATTGACTTGGCTGGAAAGTCAGCATCCATCCTGTCATTTCACATATTGTCACCGTGTCCACAGCAGTGAACATTTTAATTTAGTTAATTTAATACAGCTAATTTCATATTAAGCCAATCAGTAGCCTCATGTCCATTTGTACAGTGATTTATTACTAATTTTGCACCCCAGATTTTCAACATATTTCCTTTTTTTCTTGCTTGTAAATGAGTATTTATGTATGTTTGTATTATTTATTTATTGGCATATAGTTGATATACAATGTTGTGTTAGTTTCTGCTGTACAGCAAAGTGAATCAGTTATACATATACATAGTTCACTCTTTTAGATTCTTTCCCCATATAAATTATTACAGAATATTGAATATTGTTCTCTGTGCTATACAGTAGGCCCTTATTAGTCATTTATTTTGTATACAGTAGTGTGTTTATGTCAACCTCAGTCTCCCAACTTATCCCTTCCCCCCTTTGGTTAACCCTAAGTTTGTTTTCTACAACTATGACTAGATTTCTGTTTTGTAAATCAGGTCATTTGTACCTTTTTTTAGATTCCACATATGAATGATGTCATATGATATTTGACTTTCTCTGTCTGACTTACTTCCCTTAGTATGATCATCTCCAGGTCCATCCATGTTGCTGCAAATGAAATTATTTCCTTTTTATGGTTGAGTAGTATTCTGTTGTATGTATGCACCACATTGTCTTTATCCATTCATCTGTCAGTGGAGATTTAGGTTGTTTCCATGTCTTGGCTATTGTAAATAGCGCTGCACTGAGCAATGGGGCGCCTGTATATTCTTGAATAATGGTTTTCTCCAGATATATGCCCAGGAGTGGGATTGCTGGATCGTATGGTAGTTCTATTTTTAATTTTTTACAATATATTTCATATACAATATTGGGAAAATGTAAAGCTGACAACAAGCGTTAAAAGTGCCTTTCAGTTGATCTTGATTTACTTTAGACGGTTGTGTGCCAGTAGGTCTTTACACAGACCGCTGGGAGGTAAGAATGTACCTGGAGAAAGTTTTACTCTGAGAGCAGCAGGGTGAGGACATGGACTCTCCGTGCCTGGTGAGCAGGCACTCGGTGGGGCTGAGCTGGGCAGGGACCAAGGGCTAACAGGGTCCCCAGGTAACCTACCAGGGTCCCCAGGGTAACCCACCAGTATCTCAGGGCAGTGCACCAAGGAAATGCACAGTTTAAATGCTGTAACTCGAGTATATCAATTTGTTTCAACATGTCAACTAAGAAAGGCAACTGGTTCTGTTGGAATCAGGAAGGGCTGGGGGATGAGATCCAGGTTCAAATTCTGCTTCTACCACTTCTAAACACAATGAGACGTTTACATTATTAAAATTCAGTTTTAGTTGATGGATTGCATTTACCAGCCCATCCCAAATTTACAGAGGTTGGAGTATCAAATAAAGGCTGGTTATGAAAAAAACACATAAAGTTGGAGTAGTTTATTATTAGTAGACAGAATTTTCTATTTTATTAATAACAAAGTCTCTGAATATAACTGCTTCTGGTAGATACTTTGTCTTTAGATGAGCATTTAAGTTGTTTACATTTTGTGGGTTATTTTCTTTCCATCGTAGACTTGAGTTTATCATAGAAACAGAGCTAGAGTGGTGGTTGCCAGGGACCAGGGGAACAGAGAGAGACTGGTAGAGTGTATAAATTTCCAGCTTACAGGCAGGATAATTTCTGAAGATTGAATATAAGATGTGGTGACAACTGTTGATCACTGTTTGTATCACTGAAATTTGCTAACAGAGAAGAACTTAAATGTCCTCACACATGATGATAAACGTGAGGAGACGGATGTTGGTTAACCATGTGTGGGAAACCCTTTCACGGTGCACACGAGTATCAGATCATTGCAGTGTACACTTTCCATATCTTACAGTTGTGTCAATTATACCTCAATGAAGCTGAACTTTTTAAAAAAAAATGACTCAAGTTTAAAGATCAGAAAAGAAATGAGCAGTACTGAGACTCCTTCAAAGAACTGATGTAAAAATAATCTTCTCTGTTGTATTCGCTCTTTCTTTCAAAAGTTCTGTTCTCTGGACCGAGCCGAGGAAACAGGCATCAGGGACCAGACCAGTGCTGGGAAAGCGGGACGCAGCTGGCTCCCAGGATTCACGGGAATGTCGGATCTTTCACCTCTGCCGTCTTTTCTCCCTCCTTCTTCAAGCACTGAGGTAAATTAAATCCTGTGTCCTTGCTTCTCCAGTTCAACAGGCTCCCACAATTCGTTACCTTCTGAACTTTTGCTGTTGACCTTTGTGTCCTGGACTCAGGAACAAGGGTGTAGGGAACTGCAGAAAAAACACCATTACATTATTTTGCATCTTTCATTTAAAGAAACCCTCAAACATGATGTACTTTGTTATTACCTTAAAACTTTAGGGTGAAGTTAATAGAACTGAATTTATGTAATTTAAATTAATAGATTGGTTTTTCAAAATGTAGTGCATCTAAGTGGCACGTGCTACGGGGACTCTGAAGGAAATGGACATTTGGCTTTCAGATACTGTGATGCTGTGGACTGGGCCAAAGCAGGGCCCTGTGGCTGTGTTTAATGTCTGGGTCCTCAGATATACGTCTTCTACTCCACAGCAGCAGAAATACTGGAAAATTCACATCTAGTTTTGGGGGACTACGGAATGGAAACTGTGTCTAGCTGTTCCTCTTGTTCAACCACAAAGGGTGTGGATTGCTGTTTCATTACGGTCTGTTTGCTGGGTCAGAACCCTGTCTCTGCAAGGGAGACAGAAAGTAAGGGCTGTGGCGTGCAGCCACCAAGTTGATGTGTTTGTTTTGTGTAATACAATCAGTTCAGTGAGAATTCTGAGCCATTTTGTCAAATGTGGCCACTGTTTACTTCTGCTCCAAATCTTCACTTCAGGGCTATTTCCCCTCCAGCTGGGGAGAGGGTCTCTGCTGTGCAACCCTGGGCTCTCAATAAACTGTCCCAGTTTCTGGGCATCCATGCACCCTTGGCACCTGCCCCATCCTGCCATGGTGGGGACCCAGGCCCCTGTGGTCTCCACCACCACCCTGAGAACAGTTTCTCCTGCGTTTCCTCAACACCCCACACCTGGCTCTGCCACCTCTGCATCTGGCTAGCGCCACCACCATCCTGGCACAGCCTGCCCGCTCCCTCCAGGTGTGCCCCAGCTCTGAGCTGGCACAGCTTCCCCAGGTCATGCTCTGCCAGGCAGCCCGGGGTCCTATGGCTCTGCGGATCTGCCCTCGAGACACATGCAGGACGCTAAGGACTATGCCCAGGCCACCTGAGCAGGTAGTGTTCTAGGTAAGCTGGTCCGCTGGTCTTTCTTCAATTTTGAACACCCCCACTTGGAATAATCAGATGTTCTCCTCCTGAGATCAGATCTGCTGAGGTGATGGGTGGCTCTTAGCGTAGTCTGGGCTTTCAAGGTGATCAATGGGAGACTCCAGGCACTTGGCGTTTGGCAGTTTGTTGGGGGTGGGGAGGGGGAGGTGCTGGAGTCTCTGAGGGCTGAGCTCTGACTGCAGGGGGTGGAAGGAGGCTGCCCCTCCCCGATGGTGGGGAGAACGGGCAGGAGTCCATGAGATGAGTCTGAAGACAGACGAGAAAACTGGTATCCTCAGGGGCTTTGTCTCCAAGCCACGCGCCTCCCTGTGCCCCAACCCCAGCTGCCAGGAAAAGTGGGGCAGGGGGTATAGGAGCCTGATAAACAAGTGCAGCTGTGGACTGAACTTAACTAGAGCTTTTCCTGAGCCATGATGTCTGTCCTCGGAAGGCTAAACAGCAAAGGGCAGGCAGGCCTGAGTGGATGTAGCTCTGCTCCTCGGAGATGGGGTCTGAAGGGATCTGCCAGCCCTGGGGGATGAGTATCATAACTAGGAAGAAAATGTGCGCTAGAGGTTTGCCCGGTGAGCTCTCGCTCATGCTGGGAAGCACATCTATTCTGTGCTCAGGATTTCTCCTTTTACTGTCCATAGAGCTGTTCACAGTGGCCTGATGTAATCGTGGTCATACTTTCCTAGTGTGTCGGCGCCTGGAGTGAAGCTGTGCATACAATCACGTGCTGACTTACACGTTCTCTCCAGATTTCTCATTTGACAAACTCCCACTTACAAAAAGACTATTCTTTTGCCCAAAGGGCCAGAAAATTTTGAGAAATACTGCATTTGTCTGCCCTGATCATAGACTGTTGGTTTTCAAGAAGATGCAGGAGACATCAGTGAAGGTTTTGCTCAATGCCCCAGTTATAGGCACATACTCAGACTCTGCAGCCATCAGGAACCTGGCAGCTGTGTGCACATCATAAGCATGAACCCGTGTTGCTTCCATGCCAGCGCTCTCTTCCAAGCCCTTGTGTGTGCACCATCCATCCTGCCTCATAACTGCCCTGCTAGTCTTAAAGCAACATCCTCCTCAGACACATGTGCTTGAAAGTTTGAAAGTCAAAGAACATGTGCAAAGGAGAAAGCAGCTGATCTCGATTGTCAAGAGGAAGACAGTATGCACATCATGACCACAACCTAGACAGAGGCTGGGAGCCCTGGACTGAAAGTACGACCTGCACGTTCCAAGTGTGTGTGGATTCAGGCTCTCGGCCGGTGCAGCAGCAGCCTGTATCCAGGGACAGGTGCAAACAGACCTTCTAGCTCATAATTGCTACTACCTGAGTCATCTTCTTGATGGAGACTTAAAATGGGCAAAGTTTCTCTCACTGTCCCAGGAAGACACTGCCAACAGGTGATGTGTGGAATTAGGACCCAGAAGAATGAACAGAGATCAATGAATGGAACTGGAAGATCCCATTCTGGTCTTTTTGCTGCCTGAGCCATTAAAACTCTCTTTTTTCTTAAAATTATTGACAGTCATCCCCTAACTTTGTGGAAGTTCAGCCGCTCACAGGTGCTGTAAGAAAATCCCTCGGTGTCACCTCATTTCCAGGGTCGTGTTTCCTTTCTCCCACAGGCGCCTCCAGAGTGAGCCAGGCAAAGATGATTGCATTCCGCTGGTTGTGTGCAGCCTTTTTCCAGCTCTGTGGCCTGTGGTGCAGTAATTCACTGTCAAATGCAATACGTTGTGATTTCCTGCCTAATTCAAATTTTATGAACATTCTGCAGTCTTACTCTTTTGTTTCTCTGCTATTTCTAGCATTTTTCAAATAAGCGGTATTAGAAGAAAAGAGCATGTGCAAATGAGGCTCGCTCACTGTTGCCGTGTCCTGTTTCTGCTCCAAGTGCTCTTGTTAGCCCTGGAGCATCTTCTCTTTCTCGTCTGGAGAGAAAACCCGAAAATCTTCAGGCCTGAGAAGCTTGGGGGTCAAACATTTAAGAAAGAGCCTCCATAAAAATATTTTGATAAAGAGCCTCTCAAAGCTCTTTATACCTTTTTGAGAGAATCGTTTCTTTGAGTCAGTGAAGGCAGACTTTGTTCAAAGCTCCTCATAACTTCTCGAGACAAGAAAATCACTCTAATAGCCATGGAGGTAGCTGCTGGAAAGACCTCTGGCTTGGAGACCATCACGGGGTTTACTCGGCGCCAACCGAGGGCTCCGGTTTTAGGGGGACTTGGCTGGGAAGCAGACTCACCCCAGGTACGCACTCTCTACCTGTCCCCAACTTGTGTGGCAGCACCACTCTGTTCATCTTGTCATTACTTCACCTGGTTCCAGAGGGGGCTGGTGGGGACAGGCAGCCCCTGGCAGAGTGGGCAAAGGGGCCCGATGGGCTGGCAGCTTGTGCCCAGCACACTGACGATAGCTTCTCAGACCTGACTGGGGTGGGCTCTTGGCTGAAGCCACAAAGGTGGCACAAACATAAGATGACAGTGCTGAGAAACCAGGTCCGGCCCAGCAGTGCCCACAGCGGAAACAGGACTGGGTCAGCCTCTGAACGGCCACTGTCTCCTGGACACAGGACCATGGAACTTGGACTGAGAGAAAAGCGTGACACTGATTTTTTTTTTCCCCTGAAATTTTTTCTTCTTTTCATATTGTGGATTTTGTTCAGGGGAACACTTGTAAAAGTTTCATGAGATAATTTATTGTACAACACGTGAAATAGATAATATGTTCTTTTTCTTGCTAAAGCTCTTACATCTCTTATCTAGACTCAGTGAAACCCCTCTGCAGTATAATAATTAATTACTTTTTAAGACTCTTCTATAACTGCATAGTTGCACATATGTTCATATATACAGAGAGTTAATATCTGCATGCATGTAATTTCAAGGAAGAAAAGTCTTCTAACCACATTTATAAATTGAAGGCAGTAAAAGAAAGTTGTTTAGCTAAGTTATCAGTGTCTGGCTCACAATATGGGAACCACTTCAGAAGTATTTATGAAATGAATAAATACAGTCACCGGTGGGGATGAGAGGAGGCATAAGCATTGCTGTTCTCAATTGAAATTATTCTGCGGTGTTTATTTGATGACATAGGAAAGCTTTTATGCTAAAATAAACACTTAAGAGGGTATATTTGCAGGAAGAAAAAGCATTCTACTTATTAAGTGATTTCCAAGGGTCTAGAATCTCACAGGATAGAAAATGTAGAGACTGTTACTCGAGAAAGACACCGAGAGGCTCTAAGTTATGCGTTTGCTGAACAGCTTCTTTTTGACATTAAAACAAAATAAAGCAAAAAACACTGTAACAAAAGAAAGCTGAGAAGCAGGCAGATGGCAAGCAAAATGCCCCTTGTTACTTAAGGAGCTGTTTCCATGTACTTCCTCTGGAGCACGTCCGCTAAGCTTGACTGCATATGACAAAAATTAGAAAGATGCAGTTTTACTGCCTTCCTTCCTGGTGCACTTGGTTTAAATGCGCTACTTCTGTTGGAATCTCAAGTTTTTGCATGAAAAGGAATCTAAAGCATGAATGAAAAGGTTGACATGGAGGTGTGTCTGATATACAGCTTAGTGCCTTCAAGTGTGAATGAGATATTTCCTGAGGGATGGAAGGAAGAAACAACTTTCATTCCTTCCACTCTCTGCCCTGATGTGAGGACACCACCCCAAACTCCTCCATCCGAGCCTGGTAGTCATCCTGGGAGCCTGCGTCCTTGAACCTTCTGCCACATTCCAGTTCCGCCAGCAGCTTCCTCGCCACCTGTTACTCAGCTTGGTGGGGGAGTGGCTGTGTGCTTCCTACAGAACACATTTTGCAATGATGCACAAATGTCCTGTTGTTTGAATAATGCCATTTTTACTAGAGTGTAAGCCTCTTGAAGGCAGGGTGACTTGCTCTCTGCTCTATCTCTAGCACTTGGCACAGAGCTGGAGTGCATAGATCGTGCTCCATACATATTTAAAAATGAACAAATGAATGAAATCACCATAATATTTAGGATTAGTCACAGTGGCCGTGGCTCTCACTTCCTCGGGCTCCAACAGAACTGCCTCAGCTTATGGGTCCTAGGCCCTGAGTCTGTAAAAAGATCTTGATTGAAAACAAACTGCAGTTCATCCTCCTTAGTTGGTGAAACATTAAATGTCTTCCCCCAGAGTCTGAGACTCATGTGAAGGTAACTACTTACACTACTTATACTCAGCATATACTGGAGATTGTAGCCAGTGCAGTAAGAAATGTAAACAAAAAGCATATGATTGAAAAAGAAGAAGTAAAATTATTTCTTTAGCAGGTGATAAAACCTGCCTGCCAGTGCAGGAGACAGGAGACAGGAGACATGGGTTCGATCCTTGGATTGGGAAGATTCCTGGGAGGAGGGCATGGCAACCCACTCTAGTATTCTTGCCTGGAGAATCCCGTGGACAGAGGAGCCTGGCAGGCTATAGTCCATGGATTCACAGAGTTGGACACGACTGAAGTGACTGAGTATGTGTGTGTGTGTGTATGTAATTTTTTCATAGTCTTTCCCCTTACAGGTTATTACAAAGTATTGAGTGTAGCTCCCTGTGCTGTAGATTCTGAAAAGTTTTGTTTCCATAGTTTTCCTGTCTGCACTGTGTATGTCTGTTCCATGTGCTTCCATGACCCAAGCTGCTCCTTTTGTGAAAATCCTTACATTCCTGATTCCTGTTTTTTTAAACAAGTGTATATATCTTTCTAAATTCAACTTTATTTATCCTGCTTTTTTTTTTTTTTAAAAGAACTGCATCTTTTTTTTCCTAAACTCCAGACCCCCTGTCTGTCAAGCCCAAGTGATCCAGAGGCAGGTGGATGTCAGAGGTGCCTATATTGCTCTGCCCCCAGCACCTGGAGTGGGCGTGGCCACCAGGGAGGCGATGGGTGGCTCCTTCCCCGGTAACGCCCCCACACGCTCGCAGGTCCCCTGCGGTCTAGCCCATCTTCACCACACACACCCCTTTGCGACGTCACAGGCCTGGCTGGGGCACAGTCCCCGCCTTCTGGGAACAGTCTGAGACACATGATTCTTCGTTGGGAAGTGCCTGGTGGTGTGTGAATACTTAACAAGGTTTCGCTGAAGGAAAAAAGGGCGGCAGGAACGCAGGCAGGCAGACTGCTCCGTGGAAGCCGCCAAGCAGCCCGGTGGAGACGTCCTGGAGCCCCGTGCTGTGTGGGAGGAGCTGGCGGTCCCTTTCTCCTCCGCGATGGCATGTGGAGGATGGCGTGCCCCCAGCACACCCACAGTCATGGACCAGGCGGCCATCCCCCACCGGCGGAGCTGGTTCACTCTGCCCGAGTCATGGGACACGGGGGTCCCAAGCCCGAAGGGGAAGAAAGCTGCTTTCTCCCCCTGAGACAGTTCTGTCAGTCTGGTTTCGGCCTTGGCCAGATCCATGCCGTTCTTTGGTAACCCCTGAGCCTGGCACAGTGTGAATTTGCCCAGAGGTCAATGCCAGGTGGGCTCGGCTTGTCACGAGTGGGGTGAGGGAAGATGACTGCCTCCCAGGCTGCGTGGGGACCCGTGGTGAGGACCACCAGGTGAGGAAGAGTGACAGGTGCCAACGTCTCCCGAGACACCAGTGAAGCCGTCCGAAAGAAAATGAGCAACTTTTGAAGCAGCTTTGGCTTTCCCCCGGTGTAGTCTGTTAGATTAATTATGAGGATATTTGCCCCAGTTTTGACTTACCGAAGCAGTAATTTCATATACTTTACCCTAATCTTTATTTTTAAACTTGTTTGTAAGTGCACTTATTGATTGTAACTTATTTATTGATTGAAGCAGAGTTGATCTATAATATTATGTTAGTTGAGTTGGACACGACTGAGCAACTTCACTTACCCTAATCTTTACTTTTCAGGGGTGAATGAACTCATGGAATACTGAGCTGTTTTAAGGCTTAAGAAAAGCTGCTTTACCTTAGAAAGAGAGAAAGGAAGAGACTAGGAAAGAGTCACGTGTCAGCACACAAGTGAGCTCATGTCTTTTCCCTGCGTGTGGCTTGCAGGGAGCTCCGAGCTGGGGCAGGAAGTTCAAGCGCAGGCTCTAGGGATCAGGGAGCAGGTGGGCTCCCTGCTTTTCTGCCACCCTCCTGGGTCCCACCATCCTGTCTTCACTTCTGACTTGGTTCCTGGAGTCTCAGGGGGGTCTCGAGCAGGGTGGGCGGGAGCAGTCAGGAGTGCCAGACCAGCCAGGAACTGTCCTGGTCTTTGGGTGGTGGTGAGGCTGGGGTGTGCCTGGCGTGTTCCCTGAGGGCTTCTGACGTGGGGCCTGCTCACGGTGGGTTACTGTGAACCGTGCTGTCGCAGCGCACCCGGCAATTTCCATTTTGAGTCACTTTTCATCTCAGAGTGAATCATGCTCCGCCTTGCTTTCTCAGCCTTTCGTGCCTCCAGGCTCCAGGTTCTTGGGTGGGACACTGTTCTGTGTGAGGGGAGCAGTCAGCAGGAGCCCCTTCCTCAGCGGCCAGCCTTCTACTCCCCTGGGCTCAGCCGTCTAAGCCCAGGGGCTCAGTTTTGCAGGCATGGGGGCTCAGCCATCCAGTGTGGCTGGGGTGGCCCAGCAGGCCAATTGCAGACAGGAACGCTCCCCTTTCCATCTGGGTTTTTCTCTTGACTTAAAAACTCAGAAGCTTGCCCCCCAGGCTTTGTGAGAGGACCTTTTAGTGTCCCTGTGCCTGGGTGTGGGCTGTGCTCTGTCATCAGAAACGTGAGATGCCCCTAAGAGCAGTGGTCAGTGGGCTCAACCACAGGAATCTCTGAAGCTTTTTCCTTTTTCTCATGGTTCTGAAAAGCATATACTTACCAAGAATTTGGCTTTGAGTTTCTGTTGTTGCTTCCAACCACCCTTCTTTTATTCTGTTCCTCTCAGTTTTGAGCCCACAGACACTGGTCAAAACTGAAATTGCTATTTGTACAAGGAGCTGCAGACAGGAATGTGCGGGGCTGGAGCACAGAGGGCTCTTTGTGGGTCCCAGGCTCCGGTGGGTGTGCCGGGCGCGGGCGGGCCTTCCCGCGGAGCCTGGAGGAGCCTGGATGGGCCTGGCCCTGGCTCGGCCTGAGGCAACTCTTCCAGACCCGGCCTCCTCGGGGAGCAGGACCGGAGCCCAGCCCCGGAGAGGATGTGACTAATCCCTGGATCTAGGCGCTGCTGCCTGTGCCCCAGAGTTTGGCCGGTTCACAGGCTCCTGGGTTTCCCCAGGGAGCTGTTGATGCTGAGTGGGGAGCTTGTTCATGCTCTTAGCCCCCAGCTTTGTCCTCCAGGTCACTCAGGATGTGCCCGGAGTTGGAGACAGGGGACATAGCGTTCAGGCTGGGGCCCTCCCCTCTTCTCCCTGCTCTCCACTCTTCGAACCCTGCGATGACATTCTGTGGGTCCTGGGGTTCCTCCAGTTTCCAGGGTCTTCAGGGGGTTGTGTGCTGAGCGTGAGGAGGGCTGAGTGCTGGGGAGGTGGCGGCTTCCAAGTGGGAAGGCCTGGGGCACAGAGACCTGGGGACGACTCTTCCTCACCTGCCCTGTCCCCGCATCCTTTGAACCTGACTTTCTCTCTTGTTGTCCCTGCCCCTCGTCCTTTTCCGGGTATTGGGATCTTAACCGTTTTCAGAGGCCATATACTTCAGCAACTGTTGAGGTCGCTTAGGGCACCATGATCTCATATCTGCTTCCCGTGGTGCCCAGGGTGGCCATCCTGGTGCCTATACAGCAACCGGAGTTCCGTTAGGTGAGGCCCCAAGTCCCCGCCTCCCCTGTAAACCCCACCTCCCCCGTAAACCCCACCTCTGTAGACCCCGCCTCCTCATAGACTCCGCCTCCCATAGACCCCGCCTCCCTACAGACCCCACATTTATAGACCCCACCTCCTCATAGACACCTCCCCACAGACCCCACCCTGTAGACCCCGCCTCCCTATAGATCCCGCATCCCATAGACCCTGCCTCCCCACATACCCTGCCTCCCTACAGACCCCACCCCCGTAGACCCCGCCTCCCCATGGACCCCGCCTGCCCACAGACCCTGCCTTCCTACAGACCCCACCCCTGTAGACCCGTTCTCTCTATAGACTCCGCCTCCCATAGCCCACCTGTCCATAGGCCCCGCCTCCTCATAGACCCCGCCTCCTCATAGACCCTGCCTCCTCATAGATCCCGCCTCCTCATAGACCTCACCTCTTCATAGATCCTGCCCCCATAGACCCAGCCTCCCCATAGACCCAGCCTCCCCATGGACCCCGCCTCTCGTAGTTCCCGCCTCCCCTGCAGATGGGACATGGGAAGTGCTCCATCTCTAGCATCCAGGTACCCCTGAGGTGGCAGCATCCTCGAGGACCCACCCCAAGGAAAGACCAGATTTAGCGGCGAGAAGGCATCTCAGAGGCAGAATGAGCCTCCAGGCATATGGCAGAGGGTGGAGAGGGTGGAATGTGGTTTCCTGGCCAGAGGTGGGGTGTGTGCGTACACACACAGACACACAGACACATACACATGTGCACATGGACCCCAGACTCCTCGCTGGCTCTGAGATGCACAGAGGGAGGAACCCTGAGTGGGGGACACACATGCCCAACTGAGTGTTGCCCACTGGGATCTGGGATCTGCCATTTGTATAAGAAGTCTGGACCCCTGAACTCTGGGGGGACCTGGCAGCAGGGGCGCTGAGTGGAACAAAGGCCCCTGGATGCATGCGGGGCTGCATTTTGTCAACCTGGCGTCACGTTCCTGCCGCAGCAGGACAGATGCCCGGCCAGGTGGGGAGATTCGATCTGCTCCCCGGGTGCGTCTGCACCTGGATCGTGTGATGGGAGCAGGTGCTGAGGCCCCGCGGCTGCAGGAGCAGAAAAGGGAAAAGGCCAGACCCTGGAGCAAGCGCAGCGGAAGCTCGGGGCCTCCGGGGGCAGCTCAGCTTTCTCAGTGAAAGATCTGAACTTTCTCATGGCACAAACCTGCGTCTGGGGGGACTGGGGGTGGGGAGAGGGTGGAGTTCAGCATCTGCAGATGGTCCCTCCAGGGTCTAAGGTCTCTGCTCCTTCCCGTGCCACGGGTGGGGGCCCTGAGGTGCCTGGTCACCCTGGGGCCAAGGCCGGTGCTGCTGGCAGTGCCCAGCAGGACCTGAGGTCAGGTGGCCTAGCTCTGGCAGACTGGTGGCCTGTCTGTCGTCCACCATCCGTCTCCCAGCACAGGAGACCTGAGTTTGCCCCTGGCGGGGAGCCTATGATGGGTTTCACATCCTGCCCCCTCCCTTGAGGTGGCCCAGTGTTGGCGGCACTGAACAATTCTCAGATCAGAGCTCAGAAATTGCCCAGTTGTTTCTCTAGTTGCTGTTATTCAATCCCCTCTAATAACCACACATCTGAGGTTTTGATCTCTTTTTCTATGATTTGTTTTTTTCTCTTTTCTTCCTTTTTAAAGATTGCACATATAAATGAGATTATACAGTATTTGTCTTTCTGTGTCTGACATTTCACTTAGCGTAAAGTCCTCAAGGTCCATCTGTGTCATCACAAATGGCAGTATTTCCTTCTTTTGTATGGCTAAATAATACTCTGACACACATACACACTCACACACAGAATGTATACACACATATATGTCACAAGCTGGCTTAAAACTCAACGTTCAAAAAATGAAGATCACGGCATCCAGTCCCATCACTTCATGGCAAATGGAGAAACAATGGAAACCATGACAGACTTTATTTTCTTAGGCTACAAAATCACTACAGATGGTGATTGCAGCCATGAAATTAAAAGATGCTTGCTCCTTGGAAGAAAAGCTATGACCATCCTAGACAGCATACTAAAAAGCAGAGTCATTATTTTGCCAACAAAGATCTGTCTAATCAAAGCTACAGGTTTTCCAGTGGTCATGTATGGATTTGAGAGTGGACCATAAGAAAAGCTGAATGCCGAAGAATTGATGCTTTTGAATTGTGGTGTTGGAGAAGACTCTTGAGAGTTCCTTGGACTGCAAGGAGATCAAATCAGTGAGTCATAAAGGAAATCAGCCCTGAATATTTATGGAAGGACTGATGCTGAATCTGAAGCTCTGATACTTTGGCCACCTGATGCAAAGAACTGACTCACTGGAAAAGATGCTGATGCTGGGAAAGATTGAAGGCAGGAGGAGAAGGGGACAACAGAGGATGAGTTGGTTGGATACTATCACCAACTCAATGGACGTGAGTTTGAGCAAGCTCCAGGAATTGGTGATGGATAGGGAAGCCTGGTGTGCTACAGTCCATGGGGTCACAAAGAGTCGGACATGTCTGAGCGACTGAACTAAATTGTTTATTCATTCATCTGCTGATGGACACTTAAGGTGCTTCCGTGTCTTGGTTATTGTGAATCATTTTGAGTTAATTTTTGTGGTGGGAATAAAGTCTGTGTCTAGAGTCATGTTTTGCACGTGGATATACAGTTGTTCTAGGATCATTTGTTGAAAGGACTATCTTTTCTCACTGAATTGTCTTTGCCCCTTTGTCAGGGATCAGCTGACTACAATAAAAAACTTAGAAAAGTAGGTTGAAAACTGTGTCTTTGTCTGGTTCCCTTCCAGGCAGTGAGTGCTTTCATAAGTCTGATTTGTTCTTAAGCCTAATAAAGTTAGCCTGGGTACCCAACTAACACAATCAGCTATATAGTACTGTACTATCATAGGTTTATAATATCCTTCACACAAATAACACATAAAAAGCTAACAAACACAAAAAATTAAGAAAATATTTTTAAACCTTACAATACAGTACTGTGAAAAGCACAGTACCACAGAACAACAGTTGGCATATAGGGGCTGGCATCAGGTGAACAGGCAAGAAAAGGTATTGACTGGAGGAGGGAGAGGAGGTGGGAAATGGTAGAGCCAAATGATCATTCACGATAGGAGACAGAGGGCAAGCTGAACTTGACTCATGCCTGTTGTTGATGGCATCAGTTCTGGTTCCTTATTGGATTCAATTCTATCTACCCTCTTGAAAAAACCATCCAGTGATGTCTGGGTAGTAGCTATTTTTTTCTCATCTTAGATGACATGGTGCACTGGACCGCATTCTGAACAGCTGCTGCAAATTTGTGCACCATTCTGCATTTGGGTCCTGAGTCTCAAAGACTAACAGCACCTCTTCAAATAAAGAAAATCCCCTCGCCATTTCCTGCATTGTGAATCTCTTCTGTTCCTCAGTTACTTTCTTCCTCTTGTTGCTCTATTCTCTTGATAACTTTCACGCTTGTTTTCATCATTATCGCTTGGTGCTTCTTAGCAGTACCAGCTACACTACTTTTACACTTGCTTCTGGACATCGTGGGCTTGAAATAAAGCTGTCATACTACTGTACTCTGTGTGTGTGTGCTTATTCATTCAGTTGTATCCGACTCTTTGCGACCCCATGGATTGAAGCCCACCTTGGCTCCTCTGTCCATGGGGATCCTCCAGGCTAGAATACTGGACTGGGTCTCCAGGTCCTCCTTCAGGGATCTTCCCAACCCAGGGATTGAACTCAGGTTTCTCTCATTGCAGGCAGATTCTTTACTATCTGAGTTACCAGGGAAGCCTGCTGGTAACTACACAAAAAGTACACAAAAGCACAACGACTTATAGAGCATGTGACAATGTACGCCAGACACGTGAACTAATATATGTGATTGAACAAGCTTAAATCTTGGAAAGTTTGCAACTTAAAGGTTCGTAAGTAAGGGACCTACTGTATGTTTGTATGGGTCTGTTTTCAGCCTGTCTATTCGGTTCCAGTTCACCCATTTGTCCATCCTTTCACCAACACCACACCATCTTGATTCCTGTAGCTTCAGAGTAAATCCTGAAGTCAGGTATGTCCATTACCAGACTTTGCTCTCTTTCTGTCTTGAGTTTATTATTTCAGATCTTTTGTCTTTTCATATAAACTTCAGAAGCAATCTGTGAATGTCCACAAAATAACTTGAAATTTTGTTTGGAACTGTATTTGGCATGGCCTTTTTCAAGGGCTGAAAGAAAAGAATTGTCATCTGCAAACTCTATAGCTACCAAAACTATTCTTCAAGAATGAAAGCACATGTTCAGACATATCATATCAAGACATATTTGGAAGAAGTAAAAGCTAGAGGAATATGTTTCCAAAACATAGTGGCGCAACCATTATGGAAAACAGTCTGGAGATTCTTCAAAAATTTAAAAATAGAACTACCTTAAGACCCAGAAATCTCACTTGTTGGTATAAACCCAAAGGAAATGAAAACACTGTTTCAAAGGGGTATTTGTGTTCTTATGTTCATTTCAGCTTTATTCACAATAGGCAAGATGTGGAAACAACTCAAGGGCAGCCAATGGATGGACGGATAAAGAGGATGTGGTGTATGTACAATAGAGCATGAGCTGTGAGAAAGAAGGAAACCCAGCCATTTGCAACAACGTGAAAGGAAGGACCTTGAGGATGTCACACTGAGTGAAACAGCCCAACAGAGAAAGAAAGACACTGTGTAATATCACTTACATGTAGAATCTGAACAAGGCAAGTGCTTCCCTGGTGGCTCAGATGGTAAAGAATCCACCTGTCAGTGCAGGAGACATGGGTTCAATCACTGTGTCAAGAAGATCCCCTGGATAAAGAAATGGCAACCCACTCCAGTATTCTTGCCTGGGAAATCCCATGGACAGAGGAGCCTGGTGGGCTACAGTCCATGGGGTCGCAAAGTGTCAGGCGCGACTTGGCGACTAAACAACAACAGCAATACGTTGTACACTAACGAACTATCGGAAAGAGAAATTAAGAAAACAATCCCATTTAAAGTTTCATCAACGAGAATAAAATACCCAGGAATAAATCAAAATAAGGAGGTAAAATAGTATCTCTCATACTTGGAAAGATAGAAGACAGGGATGAAAGAAATTGAAGATGATACAAATGGAAATATATATTGTACTCATTATTGACACTTGGTATCATTTTTAAAATATGAGGAGAAACTAAACTGGAAGGAGTGTTGCATCTTTTGAAGCAAAAGATGACAGTAACCTGCAGGACAGCACAGAATTGGTGTTGGCCTCAAGGGCTGCCTCCCGCCATCCTGCATGACCTTGTGTAGGCACCTGACCCTGGAGGTGACAGAGATGTGCTGAGAATGTGGACAGGACAGCTGTGAGCTCCGAGGGGCCTGGCAGCCCTAGTCACCAGTGCTTTGAGGCACAAAAACTGGTCCTTCTCTCACCTGTTTCTACCCAGGCAACCATGGCAGCAAACCCCCCTGTTTTATGCTTTTCTTTTGACATTACTGACCTTGATTTTTCACCACATATTCCTGATTTTACTCCAGTTTCTACAAACTTGCAATTTTCATTCCCAGTATGTTCATAGGCTCTTGACCATTCTGGCTTCATCTTGTATTTAATTGCTGTCTTCTTGGAGACAGAATGATCAGCCAGGGGCCAGTAAAGTGGATTGGCTAAACAGTTTAGAGACAGACTTTCTACTGCATTACTCTGATATAATACCATATTTTCTCAAGACACGTAACACTTCCACTTTATAGACTATTAAAAAGGAAAATGTGCTTCCACTCAGGTGGTTTCCCGTGTCCTCTCATGCGGGCACGTCGAGCCATCCATCACTCTTTGCGAACGTTCCCAAGTGGAGATAGACTCATGGGTGTTTGGGAACATCCATCAGGCCATCGGTGGGGAGGGAGGGTGGGCCTGAGGACTGACATCCTCTGCTTTATAGCTGAGTATGATTTCTCAGGATGTAACAACCCACATTCACTCTGGGGTGGATTTAAACTTGCTATTTGTGGTGAAGAGGAAAAAGTGGCGAGGGCCACAGGTCCCCCGTGCCCAGACAGGAATGAGGTGGGTAGCTCCAGCAGGAGTGTGGTTTATGGGTCCCTTTACCTTCATTCTACAGGAGTGCAGGAAATGTGTTGTCTTATTCCCACTTCTTCATCCAGGTTGTAGGAGGAACTTCTGTAGAGACAGCTCCTGGAAAAGCCCTGACCAGTGGTCCTCCCTTTGGAAGGGCTGAGTGAGAGGAGAGTGACCAGCTGTAGTGCAAGAGATGGGAGTTAGATTCCTAGACTGGGAAGATTCCACATACTACAGAGCAACTAAGCCCAGGAGCCGTGACTACTGAACCCGGTGTGCCCTGGAGCCCGTGCTCCACAGCAAGAGAAGCCACTGCAGCAAGAAGCGTGTGCATTGAAGCTAGAGAGTAGCCCCTACTTGCTGCAACTAGAGAAAATTTGTGCAGCAACAAAGACCCAGCACAGCCAAAAATAAATACAATAATTTTTAAAATTGACCTAGAAGAATGTTCCACATTTTAAAAAAACTTAAAGAAAAAAAAAAAGAAAAGAAAGGTGATACAACATGAATAGTATGAGATCGTCAGCTTTTAAAGCCTTAAATCTTCAGTGAGGCCAAGGCCATGTACACCTACTGCCCTCCATTTTGCTGTATGATGCCCCATGTAGACAACATGAGGTGTGCAGAGCCCTACCCAGCCGTGCCTGGTGGCCCTGCCAGCCTCTCTGGCCTCGGTATGCACTTGTTTCCAGGCTCGTCTCAGATGGGGTCTTCACAAGTCACTCTGTGAAATTCTTCTTCGCCTGTCCCCACGGGGCAGTTGACCTCATGGGAGGCTGGCAGCCTGGGGTAGGGATGGGGCTCCGGCCACAGTGGGACCAGGAGAGCACGGGGCAGGGAGCTTCAGGCTATAGTGGAGGAAGTGGGAGGCCCCTCACCCCATGCCAGACCTGTGCTGGGTCTCATGTACTGACCTTGTACCCGGTGGACCCCCCTTCCTGCATCCTTGCTGACGCCCCCACGGCTGGGCATGCCATCTGCACCCTTGGCTCGATGGGCAGGGGGGCTGCACAGCCGCTCAAGGGCCACACTGTGATTTACAACATCCCACATTGGTTCCATCTTTGGGGAAAAACGGGAGAGGATGAGACATAAAGAAACATTATTTCCCGAAGGTGGATCCCATTTCTTTAACCATTCATAAGTCTCAAAAAATAACTTATGACCATTTGGGGGCTGATATTATATTTCAATGACTTTTCCAGCTGTGACTGCTGCTTACATTCAAAAGCATTCTTTCGTCCCTCCTCCCCCTCCCCCTGAGCGGGTACCTCCAGCCCACGCACAGAAGTGACAATGGAGCCAGGGGTCAGCTGTGTCCGTGTGCGGCTGGGGTGGGTGATACCATCACGGGGGGTGAGTGTCAGCACTCCCTGCATGGGGTGACGAAACTGTCCTGTTCATTTTGTTCTTATGATTGATTAAATCTGGCTTTTGTGGGCCCATAAAAAGGGAGGCAATGGGGCAACTCTGGTTTCAGTGCAGACGTGAACTGCCCTTGCAGGTGCTTCACCCTGAGAATTTCTGCTCAGTCACCTGCTGGGAACGGCTGTCCTGTGATGCTGTGACACTGTGTCTGGACCTGGCTACAGAGGAGGGGACCTGAGAGCATCAAACACACGTGGGGACCATGGTGAGTCATCTATTCCCCCGCAAGCAAGGGCCTTCGGGGAAGCATGGAAATAAGATGAAATTACATGTTTACACTTTATTGGAAGAGACCAAAGAGTATAGTTACTCACTGAATATTTTTAATTGCCATACGGAAGTATCATTTAGCATCATTATATTAGCTAATTAAAAGTTTTCTTACATCACTGTTCTAAATTTTGTTGGAAACACAGAATTTCCTGAAATTTATGCATTTCACTTTAAAACACTCCTGAGAGAGAATCGAGAGCCCAGAACTAAACCCAAGCATGTATAGACAATTAATATCTGACAAAGGAGTCAAGAATAATGAAAAAACACGGTCTCTTCCATAAACTGTGTGCTTGGTTGCTTCAGTTGTGTCCCACTCTTTGTGACCCCATGACTGTAGCCCTCTAGGCTCCTCTGTCCATGGGGATTCTCCAGGCTAGCATACTGGAGTGGGTTGCCATGCCCTCCTCCAGGGGATATTCCCAACCCAAGGACTGAACCCAAGTCTCCCACATTGCAGGTGGATTCTTTACCGACTGAGCCACAAGGGAAGCTCATAAGCAGCACTGGGAAAACTTGATATTTACATGTAGAAGAATGACTCCATCTTACACAAAAATTAACTCAAAATGGATTAAAGGCTTAAATGTATGACCTGACAGCATGAAACTCAGAAGAAAACATAGGGAAAAAAAATCTCCTTGACATTGGGTCTTGTAATGTTTTCTTGGAAATCCCCTGTAAATCACAAGCAATGAAATAAAAAATAGACAACTGGGACTGAAAAAAGAAACAAACAAACTTCTGTACAGCAAAGGAAAACAGCAAAGTAAAAAAGCCTGTGAAATGGGGAAATATTTGCAAACCATGTATCTGATAAGGGTTATTATTTAAAATATGTGAAGAACTCGTACGTCTAAATAGCAACCGACCAAATAATCCAATTTAAAAATGAGCAGGGGATCTGAATAGATATTTTTTCCAAAGAAGACATACAGACGCCTGCAGGTACCAGCAAAGATGCTCGACATCAGTAACCATCAGGGAAATGCAAATCAAGACCATGATGAGATACCACCTCACATCTGTCAGGATGGTTATCATCCAAAAGACAAGCGATAACAAGTGTTGGCGAAGATATGGAGAAAAGGGAAATCTTGTACAATGTTATGCTTTCCAATGGTATACAGGAGAGTTGTTAAGAAAGTAGACCCTGAGCTCTCATCTCAAGGAAAAATATATTCTTTTTTGTGTGCCTGTGTGAGATGATGGATGCTCACTAAACTCACTGTGATGATCATTTCACAATATATGTGAGCCAAACCATCATGCTGTACAAACGTACATGGCGCAGCATATCAGTGATTCCTCAGTAAAAGCGGAAAAAGTAAAAAGCAAAATCTGTCCTACCGTCACCTCTAGCCCTTCCCTTCCTTCCCTTCACTGCTGCTCTCTGCACTCGCTGCCCCTTCCTCTCTTCAGATCATCAGACCCCCTTCTCCACCCACCAGGTGAACACACACCCAGGCCCTGAGTGACTGGGAGACCCAGCCCATCTGAGGATGTGCAGGGGTGGGCTCACATCCTGAATCTCTGGGCGCTGGGCATCTTCTATCACTCTCACAGAGCATGGGAGCATGGAACAGCACGTGGCTGTGAACTTGGGTCTGAGCCACAGCCAAATTCCGCTGTGAACGCACAGATTCTGAGCAGGTGTGGCAACAGCTGACCTGGGAGCCCTGGCCTGAAGCAGATGGCCGATGCTTTGGATGCAGGGAGCCTGGTCACAAGCACAGTGATGGCTGCGGGCCGGGCCGGACCAGGCGGCTGAGTCCATGCCTGGGAGCCGCTCCCCAGTGGAGCCTGGCCAGGGCGGATGGCTGCCAGACAGCCGAGCCGATGAGTCAGCCCCGGAAATAATCCGGCCGTGACCCATGGGGAGAGCAGAGAACAGAAGGGACAGTCAGGAGCAACAGGTGGGCAGGCCTGCAGGAAGGGTCAGGGACTCGCAGCAGGTGGCCAGGCAGATGGAGGAGGAATATGGACATGGGCAGGTGGGCAGGACCCCAGTGTTGGGGGTGGGAGTGGAAGGATGGGCAGATGGGTGAAACCCCAGTGGGGGGGATGGGCAGGTGGGTGGGACCCCAGCCGGGTGGGGTGATGAGCATGCACCGGACCTCGGCTGGTAGGGGACACACAGGCTTTCCTCCCAGTGCTGACCACAGGTGCCCAGTGTCCTGGCCCATGAAGGCCAGTGGGGCCAAAGTGCTTCTTTGTTGTTTTAGGTTATTGATCTGTTTTTTAAAGAAAAGGGCTTGGGCCATGAACAATATTCACTTTAATAGTTTAGGGCTCCTTGGTGTGATTTTCAAAACGCCAAGGGGAAGCTCAGAGGATCGAGTTATTGCAAAGAATGACAGCAGAAGTGTGTGGGAAGGGTGGCTGGACGGCGGCCGGGGTGAGCGTTGAGCGCAGGTGCTATGGCCGCAGGGAGGTGGGGGTGGGAGGTGGTGGATCAGCCTGCCTGGGCTGGAGCTCAGGTGAGCACCCGGGCCGGGTCCACACCTGCCCGGGGGCAAGGAGGCTGCATGAGGCTGGGGGCGCCAGGCCCTCTCTGGGAAGGGGGTGCCACCTGGCCTGAGTGGGCAGGTCCTACCTAGCACTGGGGGTACGGCTGGGTCAGGACTTTGGGGTGCACAGCCTGAGCGGTGCCTCTGCTGCCCCCCTGGAGCCCTTTGGGGCCATGCACCCCTGACTGGGGTGCAATTGGTCTCCATGCGAGTCTCGGCATTTGTTGGAGCTTATGATCTGTAGTGAGCGCCACCTTGGGGGACTGACTTCATCTCTGCACTAAGGCTGGGCCAGAAGACTGGCGGGAGTTACTGGAAAGATGTCCTTTCCAGATGCTGACACAACCCACCCCCCGATGTTGAGGTCCCAGGCTGGGCCTCCTCCCTCGCCCTCGAGTTCTGTCTGCTTCAGTGCGTGTCCCCCCTAACCCGCCTAGGAGGAGTTGGTCCCGGCTGCTCTGCATCCCTTGTAGAAGCATCAGGA
The DNA here is from genome assembly GCF_014754425.2 of Oryx dammah. NCBI lineage: Eukaryota > Metazoa > Chordata > Mammalia > Artiodactyla > Bovidae > Oryx > Oryx dammah. The sequence goes on from NW_024070203.1 coordinate 31,993,138, forward strand.
ACAGTGCAGGGCAGCGAGGGGAGACAGGGTGAGAAGGGCGGAGAGCTGGTCCTGGGGTCAGGAGGAGAAGGGGGCTGCAGGAAGGGATGGGACTGCGGCGCACACATTTATCTGCCACAGGTGTGTTCTGTCTTTGACATCTGGAGTTTGTGTTCTGTCTTTGACATCTGGAGTTTGTGTTCTCCAGTGGTACAACCTGGATACAGCATGGTGCAGGGAGAGCTCTAGCTTTGGGCTTTGCTCTCTGAAGGGTCTGGCAAATGCTGCAGCCAGAAAGAGGTCAGTTTTCCAAAGAAGGAGGGGCAGCTGGACAGTTCTGGCAAAATAACCCCCCTCAGGGGCGTGTGCTCATTTCTCTCCTGAGCCTGCTGCCACTGAAGGAGCCATCAGATTCTGTGGGGACACTAGTGGGATGTCCTGACCTTACTCTGAGGGTTCACTGGCCCCCTGACCACTCCAGGTGGCTGGAAGGACAGGGGTCAGGCAGAGTCATGCATTTACTGCAATTTGGGGAAGGTGCATGTCAGGAAAAATTAGGACACAGAAGCTGTGAGTGGAAAGAGGCTGCAGAAACATGGTGGGGTTCTTTGCCTTCTCCAGACTCTGCAGAGGAATGGCCAGGAAGGCAGGGACAGTGGCCTCATCAGAGCCCACTCTGGGAAAACACCCCACCCTCTCCAGAGTCACAGGTGTGGGCTGGCCAGTGCCCAGCCACGCGGCTTCGCCAGTAATGTGCCCCCGCCTCCTGTGCGTTTGTCCCGCTGACTTGCCATCCAGGATCTGGTTTTAAAAGGTATTTTTACAGGATATCATCCCATCACTGCCTTCTTAAAGGTATGCAGCATTGAAGAATGCTATTGGCTATGTGTTTTATAGCATGACAGTGAATAAATGCAAATATGTTTGTACCTCTAGTAATGGCTTGCTGTTTTCCTTTACTCATAACAAGGGGTTCTCAGGGTACATGAGAGGGAATTTGAACAAGAGACAGACCTCAAGGGAAGCGGAGTTTTCTCAACAACCAGAAATACTGGAAGTTGAATCTTGGATTAATTGTCTGAATCTTTTGAAAAATTACTGTTTCATTTACTCATCTGAAAATCATGAAATTCTACATTCTCTTGAGGGTGTGAGTCAAATAAGCAGAATGAAGTGGGTCAAACTGTCTGGATTTCTTGGGAAGAGAGGGCTGAGGAGGGCCTTCCTTCTGAAGACTCAGTTCCATGGGGGGAGGGGGAACCCCAATTTCACAGCTGCCCAGCCCCTACCCGCTAGCCATTCACGCTGGAAATGGTACGAACTAGCGACATACAGATATGTAGCTTGGAGACTCGAGGTGATGGAGTCGAGACACCCCTTTGTCTTGTCACCTAACTTCGTTTCTGTTTAAGAGAAGACCACCATATGCTTCTTTAAAGGACCTGGTCCAGACGATATAACCAGTCCTTATATGTGGCATTCTTCTGTGATGTCTTGCAGCCCAGGTCATCATTTTATCTCTAATCTGATGATTTGTTAACACTAAACTCACTAAAACGGGGTTTTACTTCCAGAATTTCAATGTAGTTATGACACTTATATACCTCTTAGCTAAGCGTCTACCATCTTTTTGTCCTATTTCCACCAGTATTTAAGAATATCAAAGGGTGATACGAATGAAAGGTGATGCTTGGTGTCAACGCAGGCAAGGGAGGAGAAGAGGAAAATAAATAGAATGTGAACAAGATGAGAGAGGAGCAGAAAAAGCATTCTTTACGTCATGTGATAGGTGTTGACACCAGCTCCATCAGCCTGAGACCTTGGACCATTTGCAGCGAATGAAAGGCTGTAGAGAATCTGAGTGGTTTGGTAAAGGACTGAGGGACCAAAAGATGGACTGAGCGTCAGTGAGGACCTTGCTGTCAGCCCAAGGGAGGAGAGGGCTGTGGGATTCTGGGAGCCGCGGGTAGATAGGAGTGAGTGTGGGCAGACTGGACACGAGTGTCTGTCCTCAGGACACACTGGTCACTTCACAGAGTTCATCTGGGGCTGTGATTGATACAAGGTTCTGTCTGCAGCTTCTAGACATGTAGATCAGTTTTATGATTTTTATACTTTTAAAGGAGTCAGATCAAATTTCTTTCTGAGCCACAGAGTCTATATGGGAGTACTTTATTCCCAAATTCTTGCTGGATGCCCAGACACCCTTTATGTTTGCATCTCAGAGCTGGAATTTTTATCTTAGAGATGAGTATGTTGAGAAAGGGAAAAGAGGAGAATCCAGCTGATTGACCTTTGTATGCAAGTTTAGCCTGTGTTGGAAGGAGATTTTATATATATGTATATATACACACACACACAGCTATAAATATATATAGCTTTTTAAGTTTATTCATTTTTATTTTCCACATAGACAATCATGTCAACTGTGGACCAAGCAGTTTTATTCCTTCCTTCCATCTGGATTTATTTCTCCTGACCCCTCTGGGTCAGGCTGGCTGGAGTTGGCTGGACTTGGGTCTTTCCCCTCCCCCAGGCCATTCAGCTCTGATAAACCCCAGCTGGTTAGACACTGGTTAGCTAGTTTTCTCTGCGACCAGGCCTTGTTAAGAAGAACAGAGTGCTCTGGTGTTCTTCAGAGCTCTCTCCTCCCCCTGCCCGAAGCCTGGGGGGACTCGTCTCTGGTTTTGCCCGTGGGAACCAGTTGGGCTCATAGAGGTAAACCCTACCACTTTGTGGGGCCTGCGGCCAGGTGCCCCTGAAGCGTGAACCCTGAGACCCACGCCACGATGCTCTCGCTGCTGTCTGGGTCCCACCCCGGGCCCACGGCTGGGTCCGCTCCTGTGGCCCTGCTCTGGGAGGGTGATCACTGTGCCCCCACCGGGGACCCAGGGCTGCCGCCATCCTTTGGTCTGTTGGGTTATCACTTCTTGTGAAGATGGAGCAGTGACTTTCAAGGTCTTTGCATGGGAATCGGAAGCTGGAAGGCCCGGGAGGGTTTTTACGTGAATTCCTGTGGTGGGTCCATTTCCTGGTCCTCGCGAGGGGATGCCCCGCTTTCCCAGCATCTCTGGATGCGCACTGAGCGTGGGACTGGAAGTGTGATAACAAGTGCAGTTCACAGCGCCGAGCACAAGTCCCTCCTTCTTTCCTTCCTCCATGCATGGGATGCGGCCTAAGTGCAGGCTCCATTCTGGATTCTGGAATAAGTGAGGAAACAGACCAACTTGTGCACCCTCAGGAGGTGCCCCTCTGGTGGGTGATGGTCAGAGCCCACAGTGAAGCAGGAAACAGAGTGCATCAGGTAGTGACGCCTGCCGTGAAGGAACTGGGGAGACAGGTGCTGGAGGCAGGTGCTGTTCGGACAGGACAGTGACAGTGTGTCCCCCAGGATGGTCAGTGACATGCATGCCGCTCAGGATGGCTCAGACTGTCCTGAGGGGAGCTGCGTGTATGCAGGGAGACTGGTGATGAGGTTCAAGAATTCACATCAAGACAGCAGTGTTGGCTTGGACTGGAGTGGAAACAGTGAAGGCTGGTGGATGGGGACAGACTCTGGACAAATGCTAGTGGTGAGGATGGAGGTTCCCAGCTGTGAGAGGGAAGGGTCAGGGCTGGAGCAGCCATGCGGGTGGGGACGGGCAGGGGCGGGCTGCCCGCGACATGCCTGCTCAGGTGGAGGAGGCTGCGTGTTGATCAGAAGTTTGGAGAATTCTGTCTGTAAACATCCATCCAGTCACACAGCCCTGTAGATAGCAGGCCCCTCCTTGCGTGTGCAGATGGGATAATTTCAGATGTCCCTCTGAAAACTACCTTCAGCATGAGTCCCCGCAAGGCTGGGCTCCAGGCCTGAGCTGCCCACCCTGCTGTCTTCGGCATCTGCCCCCGGGTCAGAACACACATTGGTTCTGAGTCCCAGATTGGCTCCAATGCAGCTGCACCCTTTTCTTCCCTTTAGGGGGATGGGAGGGCCATCAGACAACACCCGCCTCCGCCCCCAGCATTGCCAAGTCACCTGACTTAGGTGCCCTTGGGGTGGTGGCTGCAGAGGACGGCCCTGCGCCTGCTGGCCTGGACCAGGGAGGGTCAGCCCTGGGCATACTCGGCCGTGTCTGGAGACGTCTGGGGCTGTCGTGCTGGTGGGGGCTGGGTGTTGAGGACAGAGGCTGAGGAGACTGTTGACCACCGTGAAATGCAGGAAAGCCGCACGAAGCATCACCTGCCCCAAAGGCCAGCAGTGTTGGACCTGAGGAATCAGCCTGACCTGAGACAAGGTTGCTGCTGAGCCTTGTGGAGGGGAGATGGGCACCTGGGCCTCAATCATGTCTGGGAGACGGGGAGGAAGAGGGGTGCCCACGCCTCCTGCAGGCCTCGCTGCTGCTCATGACCACGTGAACCTCACTTTTCTCCGAACCACTGGGCAACCTCCTCTGGGCCCTCCTTGTTCCCGCCCCGTAGGTGCCCCATGTCCACTGAGGGGCAGTGGGACCCCTCCCCGCCCACTAGATGCACCTGAAAGGGACGCATGTCTTCCTCTGAAGCTCAAGCTCTGTTTAGGGTCCACCCTGGAAAATGCAAGGGAAAGACGGGGCTCTTGTGGACATCCTGAGTGGGGTCTCTCCTAGCTGCCCCTACAGCAGGCCCAGTCAGACCCCCAAGGGCTGTCTTCATCCCCCCTGGCTGGGCGACTTCTCCCAAACCAGATATAACTCAGGTGGTGGTGGTGTCCCCGGAAGCCTTGGGCAGCCGTGGGGGTGAGCCTGAGCCGACTTCACTCCTCTCTGTCTCTTAATGGTTAAAACATGTACACGGCAAGACCTTCCTTCTATTTCTATTTCTTTTTGGAGTAATGCCGTGATGGGCACGCGGGGCCTGGGAGAGGCTCTTGGCGAAGGCTCAGGGCATCTTTGAGGCAAACCCGCAGCCTCCAGCGCTACATGTGATTCTGCAGATGTCAGCAAGCACCCAGGACGTGTGCACTTGTTGGTTGCCTCTGTTTGTGTTTGTACTTTCTCGTTCTTCACTGTGTTCTCTGCTTTGCTGTGGGCACGGCACTCTTACCATCCGAAATGGAAGGAAACAGTTTAATAACTGTCCTACCCATCTCTCCCGAAGCCATTTGCATCTCTGTGCTATTAGCTCAAATTCAGCTGAAGTCATTTCCCACTGGGGTTATTTTCCTGTTGGGTCAAGATAAACCCAACACTCTGGGCCCCTCTGGGCTCTAGGCACCCCACTTCCTCTCTCCAAGTTTCAAAATGTCAGACAAATCGCCTCCAAGATCAAGAGAAATCAAGTGATGAAAACAGCTCAATTTGGGTGAATCTGAATGAATCACACAGAGAAAAATACTAGAATTTTTTTTTCAGGATTTTATGACTCTTTCCCTTTTCATTTCCTAAGAATTCTCATCATGCTCCTCACTATCATAAAACAATAATACTCTTTCTCATAGAAATGAGATTTTTATATTCAGGTTGGCCCAAACCCCCAAGTTAGTTGTAATTGTAGATGTCATCCAAATTGTAATAGACATAAAAAATAATTAGACTCCCAAGGATAGTGTCTCAGAGACACAAGAGAGGAGGGCAAAGGACACAGGGTGCAAGAAGGGGGGACGTTTGTGGTGACTCTGTGCCGAGCCCTATCTCTCATCACAGCCTGGGTTTCCAAGTTTTGGAGGAAAACCACTTTTTAGAGATTTATGCCTCTCTGTCTCTGTCTCTCTTAGTCCTTCCTTCTATCTGTCTTCCTCCCTCCTTCTCTGTCTCTATCTCCCTTTTTTTTTTATATGGAAAAAAGAATTTTAAAGGACTTGAGATGACATGTTCTTTAAATAGTTTTACTTGTTACCTTGGATTTGAAAAGAACTATCACCCTAAGCAGCACTGGACAGCATCTGGTAACAGGCATCAGCATCCGTAAAGGAAGAGGGGGCCAGGTGACCAGATGGGCAGTGCGGGGGCTCTGAACAGGAAGCAAGAAGAGGAGGAATTGTTTAAAATCCCCAGAAAGAAAATAACACGCCTATCTCAGGGCACTCAGGACAAATATTTGACTAATATTTTTTTTATACAAAAATATTACCTCTCACACGATTTCATTTCTATTGTTTAAATTTTTTTTCAAAGTTGAAAGCAAACCAGTGCTTCTCAGTGTGGAGAAGTGGAGCTTGTCATCAGTCTCTGAGATGCTGCAGATGGACTTCTCCTTGAATAGCTCAGAACTCTCAGCATGTCCGCATGAGCCCACAGGGCATCGGAGTGGCGGACAAGCACTCTCTGACTCTCAACCTGTCAGACCCACGTGATCGCTGGATCAAGGAAATTCTTCAGAGAGGCCTTCATTTAGTAGCTATAATTACAATAGACTGCAATAATGCTGGGATAGTTTTCTAAGAGACTCAGTTAAACTTTATGCTCAAAGAATTGCATAAGAAGTGAGATTCTGAGAGCAGACTTTTTATGTACAATCCCAGTGTAGGAGTTTGGGGTAATGGTGGACAGATGCAAAGAAAAGGGGCATATTTCTCCCATTGGAGGAAGCGGGGTTCCATAGGCTCAGGCCTGGGGAGGACCACAGGTGCCCAGCGGGCTGAGCCCCTGTCCCACTCAGCCCAGAAGAGTGTTCTGGCCTGGAGGCAGGTGGATAGGAGTAAAGCAGCATCTCAGGCGGGAGGTCGGCATAGTCAGCCATCAGCACCCCCTGTCAGTCCCCCTCCCTACCCAGCGTGCTGGCCTCCTCAGCCGGGAAAATAAAGCTCCAGAATGGCTGGAAATGCACACTTTGGCCGTTGAGCAGAATGAGAACTCTGCTGAAACACTGCCGTTTTCCTCAGTAACGGAGATTCTAAGTTATAATAAATGACTTTCCATTGCACATGCCTGTGGGGATGAACTGGTGGAGAGAGGAAACAATAAACACGCGACTGAGGAGGGACTTTTAACAGTCAGGTGCTACATTGGAAAAGACCCTGATGCTGGAGAGGGGGTGACAGAGGATGAGATGTTTGGATGGCAACACCGACTCAGGGGACCTGAGTTTGAGCAAGCTCCAGGAGATAGTGAAGGACAGGGGAGCCCAGAGTGCTGCAGTCCATGTGGTTACAAAGAGTCAGACACGACTGAGTGACTGTACAGTAAAAACAACCCTAAACTGGAGACTGGCTTCCACCAGATTTCAGCTCAATTCTGTGCAGACCTTAAACATTTGTGTGAACTTTGATAAAATCTGCTGAATGAGACACCTTCAAATTTGTGTAGACCAAGCACATTACAAAAAGAAAGTTTTGGGGAGTTTTGAAGCTATCTTTGTGAACAATGACTAATGATAGGAAAAGGAAAACGGTGGTTGGCAGGAAATACCCTCATTGCCGGGTGTTTTTTTGGCATTTTTTTGGTTGGCTTGAAATATTTTCTTAATATTACCTATGTTAGAAAATATCTGTGTGTGGTTAAACTTAGATTTATCCATGTGTTCTTTCTCAGTTTTCATCAGAATCTGTGTTTACAGAAAAATGCAGGTATAGACGGCACCAGCTCCATGCCTGAGCTCTGCTCCTCACTGATCGTTTTTAACTGGGAGGCTAAAGGTGGGAGGGTTCTGAGCAAGAGACCTGGAACTTGCTCAGCTCGACACTCTCCCTTGACAGAGGGCTGTGCGATCTCTCCTAACTAGCATCCTTGCCTGGTCTGTAGCACATCACACGGACCACATGAGGACCCCTGACAAGGTTCCAGAAGCCTGAGAACTCTTAGCTCTGGTTGTTTCTCTGAAAAGCAATAAGCAGTTGCCGCCCAGAAAGGCCCTTAGTAACTTGGGGCAAGGCTGATCCCTCTCTCTTTCTCACCAGGCCAGAAGCCACCGGGGAGCCTGGGCCAATTCTGTCGCAGAATAGTAAGACCTCTGAGAACAGTACCTCCGCCTGTGATTTTTATCGCTGTCACCCAGATCGCCCATCAGAGACTGCACGTGTCCCTCTCCGTGCTTCCTCCCGCTCTTGAATAATCCCTCTCAATGTTTTGCGTGTGTCATCTGTAAGCCCCGTTTCATTGGCTACAGTAACTCACGGCATGAATGCATTTGCCCATCACAGTCTGATTCTCAGCTTCACCTGTGCACACTCGGATCCATACAGCTTCATTGGTTGTGCTGCTTCACCCCCCACCGAGGTCACAGACCCACACGTCCCCTCCCGTTGCAGAGCCCACAGGACACCCACCCCTCCTGCAGTTCCCACCTGTCGCCTCCATTTCCAGCAAGTTTAAGTGCTGTGAAAGTGGAATGTCTAAATGGCTTGGCCTCTTGGGCTGGGGGACAGGTGAATGTCTGGTTGTATGAGAAGTCCTGCATGCCTGCCTCACCTGACGGGCCACGAGCCAAGCCTGAGGGGACACCCTCACCGTGGACAGCAGTGTTGTCGCTGTTCCTTATTTTAGCTGCTCTGGGAGGTGACCTCTCACTGCGGTTTTCATGGGCATTTCCCTGAGGGCTGGCCACGTCCTTTTTACCATCTGTGGATTGTCTTCAGTGAAACATCTGTTCATGTCTTTCATCCAAAAAATTTAGATTGTTTGCTTTAACATTTAGTTTTGAAAGTTTTTTTTTTTTTAATATAGTCTGGGTACAATCCTTTGTGGGTTATGGGTAAACATTTTGTACTCCTCAGATGGACTTTCACAAAAGCTTTTGATTTTGACGTTGTCCAATTTATCAGCTTTTTTTTTTCCTTTGTAGGTAATGCTGGTGTGTCAATCTAATTCTTCTTGACTAGCATAGAACTCGAAGAGTTTGTCTTTATTTTCCTAAGAGTTTTGTACTTTACATTTAACATTTAATCTTGGTACCCATTTGGAGCTAATTTTTGTGTGAGGTGTATGCTTTAGATCAAGATTTATAATTTTTGCATATAGGTGTCGAGTGACCCCAGCACCATTTGTTGAAAAAACTGTCTTTCTGCCACAGAGTTCTTTTTGCATCTTTGTCAGAAATAAATTCAGCATATCTGTGTGGGTCTGTATTTGGGTTTACTGCTCAATTCCATTGGCCTGTGTCTTTGTCCCTCTGCCAGTCCCACACTGTCTTGATTACTGGAGCTACATAATAAGACTTGCTGCTGGTAAAGTGAGTCCTCTCACTTTGTCCTTCAGTGTCAAAACTGTTTCATCTGGTCTATAGCCTGAGCCTTTCTACACAGATTTTAGAATAAGCTTGTCTGTGTCTACAAAAATCCTTGCTGGAACCTTGACAGGAATTACTCGGAACTACATCTACCCTATACATATGTGTATGTATTTATGTTTATGTAATTGTTATATATTAGCATATAATAATATATAAATAACATTTACATGTATTTGTTTATTTTTATGTGCAACTCTCGGGATAATTAACATCTTCACCATGCTTTTCCTTAGGCTGCTCCCCCATCACCCCAGGAAGGTCTAGGAACAATTATTTGCATTTCCTCTCCTGTCACCTAAATATTCCCTTTATGTTTGGAAACACTCTGGAAAATGATCACAGCCAATTGTGCAGGGCCCCTGAGGATGGTCTGTGCTGCTTCAATGAAGAACCTAAGGGTGAATGACGGGAAAGGGTCATGCCGAAAACTCAGGGCTGTCACCACCAGCTCGGGTGTGTGCCTCTTTGGCTCCCTGACTCCCACGGTATCGGGTTGGGGAGGCTGGAAGCTGACTGTGGGTGGATGGGACATAGACCCAGAACCCCGGGGCTTCATCCTGGAGCCGTGAGCCCTTGGTGATGTCTCAGCTGTGTCCTCCCACCCACCAGCTCGTGTCATCACCTCACTCTGTGGAGGTCCTGAATGTTGACAGGAGAGGCAGCCTCTCCAGGATGGGGGGTTATCAATGGGGCGGTTCATGTTCTTAATGTGAGGACCCCATGCCCACTCCACCCATTACATGACTGTGGAAGGTTCTGAATCACACTCACGCTCCATGTCTATAGACGCTTCGAGACCCCGACAAACGAGCGTGGGCAGCTTGTCTCTCGGTTCTGAAGTTGGAAGTGCTTTGCAAACGTAATTCAAAACTGCAAGAAGCAGGTGAGCCTATCTTAACAAGCCTGGAGCTGTGCTGACCCAGGACACATGGGTCCACTAATGACACAGGAATTCGGCACCGCTTGTCGTGTCTTTCAGATTGTTTCCACCTAGAGGGAATTCCTACCGACTTTCTAGCTCTGGATGGTTTGCACTCTGCTATTGGGGAGAGAACTCCCTCCACAGTGCCACTCCCCCACCATGGATCGGGGCCCCATGGACACAGTGCGGTGTTTGTCGTCACTGCCATCTTTCCAGGGGTCTGTGTCCAGTTCCCCACCCCCCATCCTGCCAAGTGTTTTCCTGGCTGGGCTGCCCCACCTGTCCCCCGGAGGCGTCCTTGGAGAGAAGCCGTCAATCCACCTGCCCCTCCCCCACAACTCCTCTGGGTAATTAACCTCCAAACGCAGCAAGAAAGGGCCTGAGCCAACCGCCAGGCATGTCTGGGGCCGTGGCACCTGTCCTAACACGGGCTTGTGAATGCTGCCCCGACACAGGGCTCCCAGGCTGGAATGCAGCCAAGAGATCCGATTCATGTAATTTAAAGAGCAGTGTGAGTGACGAACTGCGCAGGGGTTTGAAGACAGCAGTCCACATTGAGTTGCAAAATCCATTGAGGTCCCACTTCCTGGGTGAGTGAAGTGTCTGGCCTCGGGCAGGGCGAGCCTCCTGCCGCTCGACTGTGAGCACCTGGAGGGTCCGGGACAGACGTGGGGTGGGGGCAGGGTCCCTGACTCCCTGGTCTCAGGCAGCAGGAGCCCACGTGCACCTCCCTGCAGGAACTCACCTGCCCCATCAGGATCTGCTCCGCGGCTTCCCCGACCAATGGTTGTAAAACAGCTGAGAAGTATTTTCTAAAGCGTTTAGCGGGATTGAGCATATGTCGTCCTCTTGCTTTTAAAGGATAATGAGCAATTAAAGGGGACTCCATGGACAACGGTTTTGTGTTGGCCATCAGCTGTTTTCACTGGCCAGGAGGAGGAGACGGGCATCAAGGCCCCGAGACGCCCGAGGCTCGGGCAGAGGTGCAGGGGCACTCAGAGCTTCCAGGTTCCATTCACATCCTGTGCTCTCTGGCATGCATTCCCCGTCTGCTCTTGAAGGCTTTCATTTTCCTGAAATAGGCTTCCCTCCCTGTTCCAGGCAGGTTGAGACTTTCCCTCCTCCGTTCCCTGAAGGCCTTGCAGGGACCACGTGGCAGGACTGGGCTGGAACCTCCCCTGCATCCTCCACCCATGCAGAAGGGGTTAGGTGTCTTCAGTGACCAGCAGTGCTCACACACTGAAGAAAGGGGCAACGCTGAAGTCTGATCCTTAAATATTGATGTGCTTAAGTGCTAAGTCTCTTTAGTTGTGTCTGACTCTGTGCGACCCTATGGACTGCAAGCTCTCAGGCTCCTCTGTCCATGGGATTCTCTAGGCAAGAATACTGAAGTGGGTTGCATGCTCTCCTCTAGGGGACCTTCTGGATCCAGGGATTGAACCTGTGCCTCTTATGTCTTCTGCAATGGCAGGTAGGTTCTTTATCACTAGCACCACCTGGGAAGTCCCTTAAATATTGATACTTGCTAGTTAATTTAACCTATATCTCACAGTCTTCAAACTTCAAACCCAGAGAACCAGAATAGACTCTTTCTCAAAGAAGACACACAGATAGCCAACAGGCCCATGAAAAGATGCTCCACATCACTAATCACCAGGGAAATGCAATCAAAACCCCCGTGAGACATCACTGCACACCTGTCAGAATGGCTATCGTCAAAAAGTCCACAAATAACAAGTGCTGGTGAGGATATGGAGAAAGGAGAACACTTGTGCACTGGTGGTGGGAATGTAAATTGATGCAACCACTTTGGAGCATCCTCAAAATACTAAAACTAGAACTATCATATAATCTCGGAGAAGGCAATGGCGACCCTCCAGTATTCTTGCCTGGAGAATCCCAGGGACGGAGGAGCCTGGTGGGCTGCCATCTATGGGGTTGCACAGAGTCGGACACGACTGAGGAGACTTAGTAGCAGTAGCAGCAGCAGCCATATAATCTAGCAGTTCCACTCCTGGGTATTCATCCAAAGAAACGAAAATACTCTCTTGAAGAGATGTCTGTATCCATACACTCTTTGCATCATTATTCACAACAGCTGAAGTATGGGAAAGAACTAAATAAGTAATTTCTAAAGTGAAGTGAAAGTTTTGAAAACATAGCTTTTGCATAGAACTCACTCTGCAGAGTGAGTTCACCACGGACTGCTGACTGTAAGATGGTTTTCATTGTTGTTTAGTTGCCCAGTCTATTCTCACTTTTTCTGACCCCATAGACTGTAGCCCACCAGGCTCCTCTGTCCATGGGATTTCCCAGGCAAGAATAACGGAGTGGGTTGCCGTTTCCTTCTCCAGGGGATCTTCCCCACCCAGAGATCAAACCTGCACTGGCAGGTAGATTCTTTATGACTGAGCCACCAGGGAAGCCATATAAGATTGTAGGTTGAATCTGAATTCACCTCTTATTTATGCAGATTTTCATAACACCTCAAGCACATTAATGAAATTAAAATGGAATCAAAGCTTCAGTGACCCCTCAGCTGTTGTAACACAGCTAAAACAACCTGCCACTTTGCTCCTGTTAACAGGAGGCCAGCTCCTTGGTTTTGGCTTCAGAGGAGGAGCGTTGCCCCAGTTGAGTAGCAGGAGCTGTGAGTTAAGCAGACAGGGGCAGGTGTCTGGTTTTGGACACGTTTTTCTCTGCGGTCTCTATAGCACGTGGTCTGGGTGGTTGTGGGCCCAGCTGGTTGGAGGGACAGGCACAGTGCAGCTTGGGCATGGCCCAAGGAGACAGGCAGGAGACTGAGGTCTTCATCAAACAGAGAAGACAGAACAGAGACTGAATTAGAGTTGAAAACATTAAGAGATTTGAAGTGACTTGGTGAAAAATTCATTTGCCACACATTGCATTGTCAAAAAAAAAGAAACTGAAACAGGGTCAGGAGTTTACTCATTAAAAGTGAGGGGCTGGGGTCCTGTATTCACTTCCTGGGTAAGAGTTAACACCTCTCGTAGGTCCAGCCTGTTGTGAGAACTGACCGGTGTGTGGCAAAGATGAGATTTCCGTCAAACTGTGCCTTTAACCCAAGATGTGTTGCTGGGTATTCAGGGGAAATTGAAAGAGAGGAGGTGGAGATTGTGATATTTTAAATACATCAAAAAATTAGGTGTAGGGATCTCACCGATGGTCCTGATAATCTGCTTCCTCTGACTTAGGAAGCAATTCGTTAACCTCTCAGTGGTTCATTAATGTAATAAATCCAACCTTGACATTGCAGAGTAAAAAAGCGTTTTTAAAGGAAACACAGGTATTATGCTTTTGGTAACACTGGATTTACTTGCTAATATATTGTTTAGAGTCTTTATGTCTGTCCATGGGAGAGATTGGTCTGAACGTTATGCTGTGTTTTTTGGGCTTTGTTTGACTGTGATGTGTGGCCTGTGGGATCTCGGTTCCCCCAGCAGGGGTCGAACCCGTGCCCCTGAAGTGTAAGTGCAGAGTCTCACCCACTGGACCACCAGGGAAATCCCTATTTGCTAGGTTTTGGTATGAAATTTATGCTTGCCTCATAAGATGAGTTGACCACCAGCCTCTTTTTCCTCTTCTTTGAGAAAGTTTGTGTAAAGATTAATGTTATTTCTCCTGAAACATTTGGAAGAAACTACCGGAGGTGGAAAAATTATGCAGGCTCAATCCAGGCCTGACCTGGTTCTTTGCACTGAAGAAACTAGCCTAATGTCCGTGCCCCTCTGTCTCCACATCTGTAAAGTAGGTTTTATACCTACTTGGTTTATGTTTACACTCGCTGTGGAGATAACAAGTCCCCCTTGCCTTACGTTGCCTGTGTAATGCTGCAGAGTTCCTTGGAAATATGTCATAAGCCTCTGTGAGGTCCTGTCTGCTTTACTTGAGGGAGAGAGTGAGTAGATGGCAGAGTCAGAAAGTGAACTCAGAATCTTGGAAGGTGAACGTGTCCTCCGATGGAGACAAGGGGCCCTTGGGAGCTAGCGGGTGAGGATGCTGATGGCCTTCTGGTGGGGTTGAGTTGTATCTCCATAATTCTGCCAGGTTCCTGAAGCTGGCACTATCCCCTCCTGCCAAGAAAGGGCCCCGTGGGGACACGTCCAGCCTCCTGGACCCTCACAGGCTGAGCTGTCCCCTGGAGTTTGTGTGTACGGACTGCAGGACCACCGACGCTCCCTCTTTTGTGACTTTCCTCTTTTTTTTCTGTGTTGATTTCCTACATCATTACATGTCAAGCCAACCACACACCTTTCATCTTGGGGTCTGCTTCCGGGAGACCTTGGTAGGCTGTGCATCCACTCAGGGCAGGGCCACCTTGGACTGGGGACAGGGTGCCCCGTGTGGGTTTCCTCCTCTCCATTCCTTGACCACCCGAATACAGGCAACTGGCCTGGGCGAAGCCCTGGTTGTTAAGGGATGTTTAGATTGAGCTCAGACTTGATTTCAGTTGGAGTGCTCCATCTTTAAACAAATAACAGCTGAGAAATTTCCAAATGGCTTGTTTTCAACAACTTGTAAACTATATCTACAAATGCAGTCTGCAGAGGAATTTGCTGCACAGAAAGAGGTCTCTTTGGTTACTTTGGGAAAAGCATATACTTCACTCTTCATAGTGTAAGATCTTTGAAATCAAAGCCCCCCTGCCGCCAGGTTTCCCTGCAAACAGCCCACGTTCACCAGCTAGCTGTGACGCAGCCTGAGAGGGGCTGTTCCAGAAAGTGTATACTGGAAGAGGGTGGGGGGCTGCAAGGCAATGAGGAGACTGCTGTTCACTTGGTTGGTTATCTGCTCACGGAGCATTTACTGAGCATCACATGTACGAATTGCTTTGTTTTACTCAAATTGCAGGGAAGATGATGTGTTGTAGTTTTCAGGGCTCAGCTGGTTTGATTTAAGGTTGATTTATGTTGTCTGATTTTGTTCTGTCTTATTTTCTGACCCACTAGTAAGTCAACTTGGAGGGGCAGTCACCCTGCAATTCGTCCCCGGACCAGAGAAGCGAGGGGGTTCCTGCAAGGGGGACAGTTTGGGGCCTGCGTAGACCTTGCAGGGAGGAAACAGCCCCTTCCACTGTCAGGGTGTGTGTTTGTGTGTCCATGTGCCTGTGTGTGTCTGCATGTCTGTGTGTCCCTGTGCATGTGCGTCTGTGCCCACGTGAGGTGCCCTCCTGTTTTAGGATGGGGAGGCAGATCAAATGATGCATGGGTTGTAGTGAGTTTTGGGCTGACAGGATGCAATTTGGGCCTTGCAAGTGGGGGCACAAGTCTAGAAGGGGAGCCGGCGGCTGTCCCCAGGCCCAGGGGTGTAGAGGATGGGACAGTGGCCAGCCCAGGTCACAGTTGGGAAGTGGCAGCTTGTCCTCAGACTGGCCTCATGTCCAGGCATATCTGCACTTGGGACATGATCCAGCAGAGTCCTGAGAGTTGTGAGCCATGGTCCCCAGGGGCAGACATGCCTTGTCTTCGTTATGTGTTTGGCTGGGAGTGGTGACTCAGAGGGCGAAACAATGACAAGGTCTCATCCACCCGAGAGAGTGTCAGAGGTGCACTCTTCCAGGGGCGGGAATGTGCGGGAGACTTGGGGGTCTGCAAAACCGGCTGAAATCGTTGGGTACCTGTCACTACGAGGGTCATGTCACAGAACATGTTTTCCTCTCCAGCCTCTCGAGAGGTAATGTGTGTTGATAATGTGGAGTCACTGGAAGCATCTACATTGTTCATCTGAGGAACATGATATGATTTACAGTATCAGCTGGACATGAGCAAGATGCGTGAGAACCCTAGAACTCTTATTCTAGTACAGTTTTCCTTTTAAAGGAGAGTAAGAAAGTGTCACTGTTCTAAGGAAAAGAACCACGTTGACTTTCAGTAATTTAATAAAATCACTTGATTCTTTTTTTGGTGCTGAGCTAGACAACATGCCAAGAAGTGTAATTAAGTGAACCAAGAGACACAAAGGGGAAGAATAGACATTTGTTCTGAGCAGGTGTTACGCAAATCTGGACGCACGCTGTCCACCAGGCGGGCGTGATGCGTCTTGTTGAGTTTGGTGCAAAGAACAGGCTGTGGGTCACCTGGGGTAGCGGGGGGGCTGCAGAGCTCACCCTCTAAGAACCGTGATTGTTTACAAGGCCGGGCTTCTGGGCTGGGCATATAGCAGCAGCACAGCTAGACCTGGAATGGAAATAAGCCCTAATCACACGAGGACGTGTTATAAGGCCCAAACGTGTTGTCGTGTGTTGATTTGGTGTTTAAATCAGCATGTGTATGCATGGTTCATAGGATCTGAGGTTGCATGACAGCCTTGGGAGAGTTAGATTTTTTCCAGCACTTTCTGTTGCCATGCTAATTAGCTAGAATTGCTCGATCTAAGCAATTACCTTCTTTCTCAAAGTGGTGCCTTCCTGTCACTTGCACTGTAGGTCGGGCCTGGGTAGTTCACGTTCTGTCCTGTGGGGGTTACATCTGGACTTTTCCTTCCAGGCTATTTACTATGTGGATCTGGGTGGGAGGACACCCTGCACAGGACTCGTCTCCTGGCCCCTGGAGGCCTGGGATGGGGGTACCACCAATGCCCTGTCCAAAAGAGGCCCTGAGATCTGGTGTTGGAGCTGCCAGATCTGCCTGGATGAGTTTCTGGGACCCGATGGAGTGCTCTGAGTGAATTCTGCATTTCTGCCATGGCCGGTTATAAAGTATTCATTTCAGAGTAGAGTGTCTTGCTCCCGAACATTCCCTTCCAAAATGTCTTTTAGTGTTTGGCAGGTGATGTTATTGACTCTGGGACCTCATGAGAAAGTGGTAACGGACTGGGGTGAGCCCAGACTGAGCCAGAGTGTATTTCAGGATCATCCTCCTCTCAAGGGAAGATGGACGGCCAAGTACATGCATGTGAACAGCAGCTGGAGGGCTGCTTCTGGGGCCTCCTTCCAGGTGCTTGGGAGGGAGCAGGGGTACTGGGGGCCTGGCCCTCTGCCTAGTCCCCTGACTTGGCCTCTTCCTGGGCAGGAATGACCGGGATCTTTCTCCCAAAGTTTAAGCCTCAGGTGCTGGAGGTGACAAGCAGCTGCCCCCTTTCCTTGCTGTGGAATTTAAACAACCTCAACCGTGCCTCTATGTCCTTATCTGGAAAATGGGTGAGATAAGAGCATCCAGTGGCTAGAACAGGAAGAACAGTAAAATGAAGGCTGGTTATGCTATTATTTGGGCTTCCAGGGTGGCTCAGTGGTAGGGAACCCACCAGCCAAGGCAGGAGACACAGGAGATATGGGTTCGAGTCCTGGGTCAAGAACATCCCCTGGAGAAGGAAATGACAACCCACTCTGGTAGTCTTCCTTGGAGAATCCCATGGACAGAGGAGCCTGGTGGGCTACAGTCTATGGGGTCACAAAGAGTTGAACACAACTTAGTGACTAAATAGCAACCACAATGTTATTATTTACATCATTATTCTAGGGAGCAGCGTCTTGTGATGACTGATTCTGGGCTGCAAACACATTCAGTAAACTCATGTAAATATAGACAGTCCCCGACTTACAATGATGTGTCTTAGGACTTTTGGACTTTATGATGGTGGGAAACTGATAGATATTGAGTAGAAACTGTACTTTGATTCTTGATCTTTTCCAGCATTAGTGATGTTCGGAAGACACTCTCTGAGATGCTCCCAGGTGGTCTGAGGTTGCCTCTGAGCCCTCTGAGCACGCTTCACTCAGGCCGAGCTGAGCTGTGATGTCTGGGAGGTCAGGGGTGTTAGATTCATTTTTGACCTACGACCCTTTCAACCTTCAATGGGTCAATCAAGATGTAACGTCATCCTTAGTTGAGTAGCATCTGTGCAGTTAATTATAGCCGTCTCCAAAACTAACCCTGCACTATTGATCTTTAGATCTTATGATAGATAACATTTAAGTTCAAATGTGCATTATATTTTTAAAAATACTTCATATGAGACAACATATAATAGCTTTCAAATTATTAGATTATTCTGTTTGATTTAATAGACTTAAAAACTATATATAAATATATATACATTGTACATTCTATCCATCTGGAAGGTTAATACATAGGAAATTCTGAGAGATTTGTGCATAAAGAAATCTAAAATTTAATTGAGTTGAAAGATAAGCTCTACTAGTTGGAACTAACTACACAGGTATGGTTCATACTCCATTGATATTAACTGTATTTATATTCAATTTAACTGGAGAGTTAAAAGATTGTTAATATGAATACTTGGACACTAGAAATTACTTTTTCTTCTTTTCCTTCCTCCTCCCGGAGTCCTGAAAGCTCTGGATTGACTTCTGTATACAGAAACAGTCTTAACTCCTGGAGGGATGTTAGTGCATCCCCCACAGTGCAGATGAAGATGCTGAGGGAACATGGGTTGAAGCAGTAGAGAAGGTACTGCTTCTGTGTCCCCGAGGCCACAGCTCATGGAAGGCAGAGGGGGAAGAGGAGCCAAGGAGATGAGGGCCGTGTGGGAGGTGCAGACGGGCCACCTACAAACAAGACCTCAGTGCATCTCCCCACATGGCCGGTGGGGAGGGTGTGCAGAACAGCCCACGATCTCCTCCAGCCAGGCAGAGTTCAGGGCTTGAAGCCAGCAGGTGCATAGACCCTGTGGACGCAGGTGTGGGAGAGGAAACCATCCACAGGTAAGAGTCCTGCACACTCGCCCAGCTGTTGTCATGGAAACCATGGCTTTCCAGACCACCGTCTCCCTATCGTTAACTTGTGTGTGTGTGCTTATGGTTGGGTGGTCACCACGAAGTGAAACAACAACAGTTCACATAAGAGGGTGTGAATTCAGAGGAATTAGTTTGCAGGCTTATTTCTTGTGGGTTCTGGGTCGTACAAGGGTCTGATGTCGTAAATTCCTACACTGATTCTTATAATGAAAAAAATCTACTGTGGGGATAAAATCAGCATGGCATATACAAGGAAGTTTTCAGAAAAGACCAATTCCTCAGTCTTTAACTGTGTATTCAAATCTGATACACGACGATGGACTCTGTTTGATAGCCTCCCGATTGTGGGATAGAGAAGACATTGGGTTAAAAGGTGATCTTTTCCTGCTGTTTCCTTTCCTCTGATTCTTTCTGTCATAGAGATGGTGGTGAGATAGAGTGTATCTTGTGTTGGGAAGTAATAAGAGCTAATGTTATCTCTGTATGAAAAACAGCAGAAAATATCACCACAGAGACTCAGAGCAGAGCTTTGGGGCTGTGTGCTCCCAGTGGAGAACATGACGGCTGAGGGGAATTTCCAGCCCGGGGACACATCAATGCTGACCTGCTGCCCGAGTGGGCACCCTGGTGACAAGAAGGCTGCAGAGGTTTCCTCTGCATACCCACTTCCAGGCTGCCCCCCGTCACCCTCTGCTCTCAGAGAATTTTGAATACAGAGCAGTTTCCTCTAAGTGGAAATTCCCTCAATTCCTCTTTCGATCCTGAGTTGCTGCTGAGGCGAAGATGGGGGCTCCCTGGCTACACATGTTCCTGTCTCCCTGTCCCCCTTAGGGCCAGCTGTCTTTTCCCACAGCTTTTAAAATAATTTCACATTAATGTTTTGATAGCAGCTCCAGAAGGATAGGCTGGTGTCACCAGCAGAGAACATCCATATTTGTTTTGATGGTCTAGTTGATAGCATATTACTATCTGAAGAGAACTCACTATGGTTTTCATAACACTGGCTAGTTTGGGTAAAGTACAATGTTTATTAGAATTTTTCTTCTGATATGATGCCATTGTTAATGGCACAGGCTGCAGGTCTTCACAGATCTGAGCTCAGTTCCTGCTTGTTGTTGTTAGTCACTAAGTCCTGTCTGACTCTTTGTGATCCCACGGACTGCAGCACATCAGGCTTCCCTGTCCTTCACTATCTCCAGGAGTTTGCACAAACTCATGTCCATCTCATCCTCTGTTGCCCCCTTCTCCTCCTGCCTTCGATCTTTCCCAGCATCAGTGTTTTTTCCAGGGATTCGGCTCTTGGCATCAGGTGGCCTATTGATTCCTGGAGCAACTGCTTATATGTCTGTGAGAATGTGGGCGAGTTACCTGCATTCTGAAACAGGATGATGAGAGGTTTTATCTTGCTGGATTTTAGGAAATTAAATGAGATAATACCTATAAATGGTTGAGCACGGATGCTGGCACATCACAAGCCTCAGTGAACATAAGAGAATGACAACAAAACCTGTCCTACTTTCCTGCTGTTTCAGTGACCACCTGCATCTCCACGATGACGCTTTATCATGACCAGCATCGTCGTCGTCCTCACGATGCTCCTTTGTCTCCAGGGCAAGTTCACCCTCACACCCTCACTGCTCCCTTTATCCCTAGTGGTGCTGAACTCCAGCCAGAAAACCTAAGCTACTTTCCAGTGATTTCTGATAGTCTAGGGTAAAAAGAGAAAAAGTGAGCTGTGTGCTGGTGAAAGGGGAGGCACACCTGGATTTCGGGTCGTATACACAAAGCCCCGCACCTGTCAGAAGTCAGCTGTGTGACCCCAGCAGCTAAACACCCAGCCTTCACTTCCTCATCTGTGGAAATGGAGGGTAAGACCTGGCTTTCCAAAGAAATGAAACATACATGTTGTTGTGTTGATTAGCTGCTCAGTCATGTCTGACTCTTTGCAACCACATGGACTGTAGCCCACCAGGCTCCTCTGTCCATGGGATTTCGCAGGAAAGAATACTGGAGTGGGTTGCCATTCACTTATGCAGGGGATCTTCCTGACCCAGGGATCGAACCCTTATCTCCTGTACTGGCAGGCGGGTTCTTTACCATTGGGCCACCAGGGAAGTCCTAACGTACAGGGAGGACGTCAACATTCTAGTTCAGGTATAGGAGGGTTTAGTAACAGTTGCTTCCATCCATCCATCTGCCCATCCGTGATCTGCTGAGTGACCTCTGTGGAACTGAGGAAACATCAGGGACTCTGGAAGACAGATGTGCCAGGACACATCTGATAACAAGGGGATAGAACAGACTGCGACAGGCAGCGTGGCCGCTCTGAAAGTGCCCATCTCCTGATGCCTGGAACCTGATCCCTGCACGACAAGGGCCTTAGGAAATGTGAGTGTCTTGAGATGGAGAGATCCTACCGGGTTGTCCTGGGAAACGTGGTCAAACCACAGCCTTGAAGAGCAGAGGGGCTTCCCCAGCTGCGGCCAGAGAGATAGACAGGAAGACACAAACAGGCAGGAGGAATGTGAATCATGAAAGGGCAATACTGACTGACTTTGAAGACAGAGGAAGGGGCCGCAAGCCAAGGCATGCGGGGAGCGTAAACACGGGGGTGGCAGGAGCCGGAGTCTCCGGAAGTGACCAGCTACTCTGGACTTGGCCCAGTGAGGCTCATACCTCCTTGCCTCCACGGCTGCAGGATAAAGTGTCTGCTGTTTTGAAGCCCTGGTATCTAGTCCTTTGTTCTGGTAGCAGGATGGGGAGCAGATATGGTCAGTGGGGGCAGCAGGTTCAGACACAGTGAGGAGCAGGGCCTCTGGATATGAGCATGGTGATGGCCAGTTCCCCTGTGAGTCCTGCTGTCCCACATGGCGTGATGTTAGCACAGGCTACCTTCCCCTGTACTGCCCACTGCCCACAGCCATGCAGAGGAGCCCTGGCTTCGCTCTTGGAACTGTTGGAGAGGGAATGAAAGCTTTCAGCCTGCCTGTGGGAGGCCTCCCTGCAGAAACCTTGGGGCCCAGTGATCACTGCAAACCTTGAAGCCCAGGGAAAACATGTGGCTAGCAGGGCTCTGGGCTGGGATCACTGGACCACGGATAGTGGCCGATTTCTCCCACCAACACCCGCAGACACCCAGACACCCCCCACCTGCCTCAGAGCCTCAGGGCACTCAGGCCAGGCCTGTTGGCCTCAGCCACCGTCAAGCCTGCTTCCAGTGTGATCCTGAGGACAGAAGGGCTTGTCTGTGTGTTCATGCACATATGCATGTACTTGTGTGTGCCCACGTCTCTGTGCGTGCATACCGGTGTGCATTTCTGGCCCACGTGCTGTTCCCAAGGCAGACAGCTCTAGGGGGATGTGAGGGCCAAGGCTGTGGGGGCCCTGTGGCTACACCTCCCATCATGTCTCAGCTGCTTCCACTCCGGAAGCTTTTCCTGGAGGGAAGATGAGGCCTGAAGGTGCAGATTCCTTGTGGGTAACAGAGCAGGGCTTCCTAACAGGCAACGGGGCACCAATGTTCACAGACAACAGGGGACTGTAGTCCTGGAGCAACGTGGGCGGTGGGAAGGAGGGTTCCGGGAGGGAGGGCTGGGTGTGGGGAGGACTGTGGTGGGAGGAGCCGGCAGCTGGAGGGGAGGGGGGCTCAGAGCCAAGGCCCAGCCACGACCACACCCCCTTTCCACCTGGTGGATCAGGTGACAGGTGACTGCTCTCCTGCTCTTGCCCTCACAGGTGCCTGCATTCCTGAGAGCAGCGTCACCTCCAGGTTGGGTGGGGTGGCTGCCCTGCTTCGTCTGGGCTGAGTCAGCCTCAGGCCCGCCCTACGGCCTCCTGCCCCGCCAGGCGGACTCAGTTGTGAAGACCCGGAGGTTTGGGTGAGCTCTGAGACGGACCAAGGTCTGCCCCATGCCTTCTGACGAAGCTCTTTAAGGTTTCCAGTGACATTACCATAAAGAGCCAGTGACGTCTCAGGGAAACCTGTGTGAGGGTCGGAGGTCTGCACGTGCCGCAGAGGAAGTCGGGCCCCCAGGGCCTCCGTGAGCCGGCAGCCCCTACCGTGTCCAGCGTGTGGGAGCAGCTGGGGTGCTGTGTGCACAGTGGGACCCCCGATGGCTCTGAGTTCCGGGGTGTGGGTCGACGCTGCTCATCTTTCCCTGGGGGTGGTTTCTGAGGTCCTCATGCTGGGGTGCTGCGTCTCCAAACACTTGGTCCAAGAAGAGACACTGTCCACACTGCCCCAGGGCTGTGGGGCCTTGCTTATCCCTGCACCCAGATAACACCGAGGTCATACGGATCCAAAGGCCATGGTAGGAAAGGGAGGGCTGCAGGGCCCCAGCCTTTCAAACAACTCTGAGAGATACGACCAGGCGTGGCATCCAGCCCTGCCTGCCACCCTACCTGGCCTCCATTCCAGCACAGCCTCTCACCTCCCTGAATGCTTTGCAAGCACGCCTGGGCTCACACTGCTCAGTTCTGCTGTCTCCCACCACATCTTGGTCACCTCCCTCTTAATCCTGAGATGTTTTCTTAGTAGACTTTCTTATTTAGAGCAGTTTTAGGTTCACATCAAAACTGAGGGGAAGATGCACGAACTTCCCAGGTACCTCCTGCCTCCTGCCCCCACCCCACCCCCGCAGCTTATCCCCCGCTGCCAGCAACCCTACCCGATGATGCATGTGATACATCCATGGAGAGATGATGACAGGTCATCACCCAGGTCTACGGTGGGCCACACAAGGGCTTGGTCTTGGCGGTGCATTCTCCATGGTGTGGACAAGTGTGTAATGCCGTGTCTCCATACTATGGGATTTTCTTCAGCCCCAGATCCTGTCTCCTTCCCACCGAAGTGCTCTGTTTGGTAAACTGTCACCTTGTCTGTGAGCTCCTGGCCCTCACCCTGGTTTACTGATTAAGCCTGGTGGGAGTTAGAACAGCATCACTTGAGCCAGCTGCCATCTGGGCTGATAGTCAGAAGGTCTGAAAGTTGACTTTCCTCTGTCATCCTCCCCAACCCATCACTTTCCTCACCTTCTGCTGGTTTTTCCTCCAACAGGCAGTTTTGTTACTTGGGCCATCAAGACTACAGTCCCTTCTGTTGTCCATTACACTCTGTAGATGAAGTCTCCAGTGTGGTGGCCACTTACCATAGATGGCTATTTCATCCCCATCACTGCAGGCTCTTCTCTGGGGCAGCTTGCCAAATATTTAAAGGTCACTGTATATCAGGACCTTTTAAAGGTGGAAGACCGATCAAATTTCCTCACTCACCGCCCTGGACAATGCGTTTTAACACACTCACTTTTCTTTTTAATGTCACATAGTCAATGAATTGGGCTTCCCTTGTGGCTCAGCTGGTAAAGAATAATGGATTGTCTGACAGCAACATTTTTCTGGCTAGAGAGTGATCATTCAGTTTGGGTAGCATTTTCTTTCTTCTTCTTGTTTATCAAACTAAACGAAGAGTGTTAAAACCTAAACGGTGTTTATGCACGAAGTTCATGCATCGGAACAGATGAAACTTCTCTGCTAAAACATGGGAGACCAAATAAGAACAGAGGCCATGGACGGATTCCTGGGCTTGGGGGTCGGAGAGGAAAGTTCAGACGTGTTTATTATCAATTTGTAATTATTTGACTTCTGCTTTCACAGAGAAGCAGAAAGAGGCCCCCCTTTTAAAGGAAGATGTAATTCACTGCAAGTTCAAAACTATACCAAGCAGAAACAGCTGTGTCCACATGTTGCTTAAAAATTATTTTCCAAGTAGTGACACTGAAATTAAACTTCATGTTAGAAAGAAATCCACAGAGGAATGAGCACCAGGGGTTTACTCCAGGCAGAGCAGCCTTTGATTCTCAAGAGCCGCGAGGTGGAGAGGGGGCTGGTGTGGCCTTGATGCCAGCGGCCCCTCAAAGGCGGGAGATCACGGTGGTCGCATAGGGCAGGGGGTCGGGTACTCCCATTGACCACAGTGCCAGTCTGATGGCAGGGGGAAGGTTGATACATTTCTGAAAACTAGCTGGCATTCTCTTCACATTTGATGTCCCTAGAGTTAGGAGATTGGGTCATTTTTTGTATTTTTTTTTTTTCTTAATTAGGATTAGTTAGTTTCCTCAGGCTCTGTACTGGATTTGCTGTTTGTACGAGGAGGCTGGTCGAATGTGCCCAAAGCAACAGACTCGTGCCCCGTCTGTCTGCAGAAAGCTACCACCCACCCTGGGTCCTGTGGGATAGACAGGCTGCTGAGCAGAAATGCCCAGGATATGAGGTCAAATGTATCTTCCACATAGCGGCCCCACAGCCGCTTGTACTCTGTGGTTCTGCAGGCCCCGTGAGGACCAGCAGACTCGGGTGATGTCACATGTGGTTACTTAATGGATGGTAATTTGTAGGGTTTGCAGAGTGAGAGCTTCACATGATGCTTCAGGTCCAGCCTTTCTTTCCTTCTTTTTAAACTTACTAGCCTGCGGACTTAGTGTTTCCAGAAACACTAAAGCCCGTCTCCTCTATTCCTGGCCAGTGTGTTTGAGCTCCGTTGTCAGTAAATAATTGGCTCCATTTGGTGTTTGCAGATAGTCCAAGAGAGGAGGGAAACAGAGGCATGGGGACCTGGTTTCACAGGAAAACAGCCCAAACTTGTGAGAAACAGAGAAGAAAGCACTCCCAGGACACCTGCTCCAACAGAACAGGTCCTGGCTTTACCCGGTGCTGTCTGATGAGCAGCAACATTGCTGAACAGAATCACTGAATTTTAACCACAGGGATTTCGTAGCTGATAAACGCATTGTGATCTCAAAGTTGATTCATGAGTGGGTTGTTTGAAGGTCAAAGTTCATCTTCTTGTGGAAACGATGTTGTCAGCAGTGGCTCAAATGGGGAGGACCCTGCGTAACCCTCGGGGAGTGGAACTGGGCTTCAAGGGAGCCTGCCCTCTGCCTAGTGCCAGGCCAGCAGCTGGCAAGTGGTGGGAAGGTGGGACCAGACCACAGTCCTGAGTCCCTCTGACTGCCCCCAGAACAGATCCTGGGAACAGCCACCTGGGAAGGGGGTTGTGAGGGGCTCCCTGGTGGCACTGATTTGGGATGGGTCTCACCTGAGTGGTTCCCTCTGTGGAGCGAGCACCTATGGTGGGGCAGCTGTGGCCATGTCCCCGGCTCCTGGGAGAAGGGGCAGCATCTCTGAGCCCCTCTCTGCTCTTTCCTGTCCCTCCCCCGCCTCCCCTCCCCCGCCTCCCCTCCCCAGCACCCCCCCATCTCCCCTCCCCTCTGTTCCCGTGCCCTCAGAGCACTCTTCTGAAGCGGGAGGTGGAGGGGAGCGGAGTGGACCTTGCATTCACACATCCTCCAAAAAACAAAGATGAAGAAAGAGAGAGAAACGGTAGAAATGAGTTATTTGCTAGAAAGTTAAGACAAAATCTGTACCCAGTGTAGATGAGAAGTATATCTTAAAACAATAGGTAGACAGATTCTACAACGATTATTCCTTATCTCGCTCTGATTTGTTAGAGACCCGGTGAAGGGCCCGGTGTGGCCTGGTCCCTTGGGTGGACGTGATGATCTGTATGTCTTGTCGTGCCCCTTCTCTGCAAGGGCTGTCCGGGCTCTTCCAGGTGAGAGTGGAGAACATCCCAGGTGTGGGGGGTTCCAGGCAGCGCTCCGAGCCTCCACGCAGGACAAGGGGGCACTGAGATGGGACCACCTTTGGTCGGACTTCCTCTGTGTGTGTGGACTGACCAGGATGACCAACAGACGCCAACACAGAGCTGAGTCTGACATGAGGATCAGCTGAGAAGAGCTTTAAAGTTGTCATCATAGAAGTGCTTCCAGTACAATTTCAAATCCTTTTGAAACTGGTGGAAAGTAGACATGGAAATCCTACAGACAAAGAGAAGTTAGAGGTGGACATTCTAAAGCAGACAGGTATAACCAGGAAAGTAAAACCACTGTTACTGAATGGGCTGAGTAGCAGCATGGAGACGACAGAGGGTAAAACCACTGGACTTAGTGACAGATCAATAGTATTTGCCCATCTGCTCAAAGGAGAGAAAACAAATGGAAAAAAAAATGGAGAGAGTGTCGGGAGAGAAAACAGCAGAAGGAGCAGCACCCATGCTGCCAGGGTCCCAGAGGGGAAGAGGGGAGTGGGGCTGGAAGCCTCCCAAAGCAGTAACAGTGCAAACTTCCCAAATGTGGAAACTGAGAGACGGAAACCTACATCTTCAAAAAGCTGAGAAAACTGGAAATGGGAGGGAAGCATGGGAACCCATGCCAGGACAGATCACGTTAAACTGCTGAAAACTAGGGGAATAAATAATGTCGATGCAGGCAGAAGACGGACCAGTGTCTTCAGAGCAAAACTGTTGCTGTGACAGCAACTCCTTGTCCAGAACCATAGGACTAGAAGGAACTGGTATTGGCGCCATTCTTTGTATGGGACAAAGATAAACATGAACCATGAATTCAATGTCCAGTGAAAATATTCTTCAGGATCAAGGGGTAAACAACTTCAGTTCAGTGCAGTTCAGTCGTTCAGTTCAGTTCAGTCGCTCAGTCGTGTCCGACTCTTTTCGACCCCACAATCGCAGCACGCCAGGCCTCCCTGTCCATCAGCTTCCGGAGTTCACTCAAACTTACATCCATTGAGTCCATGATGCCATCCAGCCATCTCATCCTCTGTCGTCCCCTTTTCCTCCTGCCCCCAATCCCTCCCAGCATCAGAGTCTTTTCCAGTGAGTCAACTCTTCGCATGAGGGGGCCAAAGTACTGGAGTTTCAGCTTTAGCTTCATTCCTTCCCACGAAATCCCAGGGCTGACCTCCTTCAGGATGGACTGGCTGGATCTCCTTGCAGCAACTTAGGTCTCCTGTAACACAGATGACTGCTTGCAAACCAGCCCTTGCTGAGCAGGTAGAGAGAATGGTCTCTAAACAGCATAGAAGTACCAGATGGCTCAGAACATCAGACAGGAAAGAGAACCACTGAAATGAGTAAAAGTGGGGCTTAAGATAATACTCCTTATGATGAATTTCCTGAATCTTATTTGATAGCACCATCTGATACGGTGCCAGGTATGAATATGGAGGAAACACTGGGGACAACTGTTTGTTGAAAGTATGAAGGGTAGCAGACAGACCCACATGGAAGAGCAGAGTCTACACGTCACTTTCAGTCGTGAAAGATATGCCAGGAGACAGAAGCCCTTGCGTGCACAGTGATACCTAAGCAGTGGCTTAGGTACCCAAGACAGGAGGTGCTCAGAAGCACCGTGAATGCATGAGTGGAATCCTAGAAGGGTTCTTGCTGCTAAGTCATTTCAGTTGTGTCCAACTCTGTGCGACCCCATAGACTGCAGCCCACCACACTCCCCCATCCCTGGGATTCTCCAGGCAAGAACACTGGAGTGGGTTGCCATTTCCTTCTTCAATGCATGAAAGTGAAAAGTGAAAGTGAAGTCGCTCAGTCGTGTCCCACTCTTCGTGACCCCATGGACTGCAGCCTACCAGGCTCCTCCATCCATGGGATTTTCCAGGCAAGAGTACTAGACTGGGGTGCCATTGCCTTCTCCAGAGGAGTTCTTGGGACTCCCCAAAAGTCAGAAAAAGGCAAACCAAGGACTGAGAAAGAGGAGACAGACAAACAGATGGAATGGCACATGGAGACCTACACACGGATGACAGCCCTCAGGGGTTTTCCAACCTAAGCCTCCAGAACTCTGGCACCAAGTCTTGACCAGATAAAGTACGGAGCAAGCTTCCTGCAAAGCTGACCCCGGTCACGGCCAGGTGGCCGTGGCCCCAGGGGCCACCCTCATAGGATGTCCAGGGTCTCACCTGTGCGTGAGATGCTGTGGGATGAATATGTGGCTGGCTTCCCCGCGGCGGGGCTGGGGGTATGAGCCCAGTGCCCCATGGTTCCAGTTCGGGGCTTATCCCCCCACCCCACTGAGATGACCCTCCTTAAAGGCAGAAGGTCACGACTCATGGGCCTCTGTGTCCTGCACTGGCTGTGGCCGAGCCATTTGCACTGAGCCTTCTGCTCATGGAGCTGGGGGCAGAGTGCTGAGAGTCCAGAGTATGGAGGCTGAGTGCGGAGAGCTCCTTCTTCCTCGCTGTGTGACCCAGTCCACCCACTTATCTCCCAGCCTTGGTGTCCCTATCTGCAGAGGGGACTGTGATATTTCATGCTCAGACTTTGTTGGGATTAAATGGAACAGTGCAGGTGCTGATGCAAGGCTGCCTTGTGGGGAGAGTGAGGAAGGGGGTGACATGGTTCTCTCTCTGTTTTTTTTATTAAAATAAGGATTACAGTTTGGTGTGTAAAGGCCAAATATTAAATCTTATTAGGAGTCACGATTTGTTTGTACTCTGCAGTCTTAAAAAAAATATCGCTGAAAGTGCTTTCAGAGAGGCCCTGGCCCTCCTGGTGTCTCATGCCAGCCTCGGTCACTGGCACCTGGTGCCCGTCTGGCCCTGGAGACCCCTGAGGCCTCAGCATCATTGCTGGTGGGGTCACCACCAGTGTCTCACTTTGAAGAATAGGTAGGAAGACTCAAAGGAAAAGGAGCGTTCCTCGCGACCTGTGGGAGTTTTCACCACTTTTTCATCCTCTTGAGGCCCCAGGTGTGGGATGCCTGCTCTCTGAGCCTTCTTGCCACCTGTGCTGCAGACGCATGGTCGGGGGACAGGCCGTGGGCTCTCAGACCCCAGAGCCTGGGTGCAAGGTGGATACTTTACCTGTACAATAACGGTGGGCTGGATGACAAATATCACAGATGGTCCTGGGACCGTGTTTGCTTCCAGTTATTGATCTACAGGTTCAAAGCACAGGCTGCTCTCCAAACACTGAGAGTCTCCAGGGATCCCCGACAAAGCCCCTTGGCCTCTGGCGTTCAGTTTGTCCTGAGCAGGCTCTGAGCTCTGTGATGATGTAATGGCATGGAGGAGGATGTCCAGACCCTTACCAGTTACTGTACTTATTCCACCTCATGTAACAACCCGAGATAGTGGGGCAGGGGAGGGCACAGGGACTGCAACCCACAGAGGGGCCCAAAGTGGTCACAAATGTTCCTTATCTTTGAGATGAAATTACTTCTTAAAAAATAACATTAAGAACAAATCCTGGATAGAAAAGCCAATAGATAAAATGATTCTAGGTGTGAAAATGCCCTTCTCCTTTGTTTCCAAGTCAATGAACACTAAACTCAGGAAAAATATCCTTTGGACACATATGTTTAAGATCACCCCAATTACTATTATTTTTATTTGGGTATCCCTTTTGAAGGTTTATTGATTTTGGTTCAAAGTTAATGCATTTGGGAGTGGAGATAAAGAGGTAAATCCTAAATTACTTTTGAGGTAATATACTATGTTGCAAGCATTTGTGCTCTGTATGAATTTTTTTTTTCCTTTTTAAATATTGCCTTGTAAGGTGAGGACACTTCCTTGCTGATGTCCTGGTTAATCAGCAAGACTGACTGCCTGGATTTATTAATAGGTATAACTCATTAGGGACTTCTCTGTTTGAGTGTTTGAGCCCTTCTGGACAAACACAGCAAGAATAAGAGTCAATGTAACAGGGAGGCTGAGACATTTTTCTTTTTATCTATAAGAGCGACCGACACAAGAGGTTGGAATGATGTGCTAACTGTTCAGTTTAGAATAAGAATCCATTGAGCTGATACATCATGTCTGTTCTTTTAAATTAGTGCAGCAACAAGCCGTGATCTTCAAGTGGATGATGGGGAAGGTCAGTGAAGACATGTGTGTGTGTGTGTGTGTGTGTGTGTGTGTGGCACACGTTGTTTTCATGAGCTTGGGTATGCTGGGCACTTGAGGGTGAGCCTCTGTATGCTGACCACTGGGCCTGAGTATGGTGAGACCCTGGGTACTACCACTCTTGACCAATGAGGTTCTGAGAGAGACTAGAGCTGAGCTTTAGCCTCAGACGCTAATTAAACTCCATTATTCCAACTGTTATTTTAAGTTTGCTGTTTTAGTCTATAAACAAGGGTACTGACTGTCACCTCAGTTTACTGTCATCTAGACACATCCTTCTCCCATGTGTATGCTGCTTAAATAAATAGCACATCTGGGACTGAGGTTGCCAGGTCCTGTGTATCGTGCTTTCAATTAAATGTTATAAGGACAAAACAAAAAAATCCTTCAAATGAAACGTGTGTTTAGTCACTCAGTGGTGTCTGACTCATTGAGAACCTTTAAACAGTAGCCTGCCAGGCTCCTCTGTGGATGAGATTTTTCAGGCAACAACACTGATCTGGGCTGCCATTTCCTACTCCAGAGGATCTTCCCCACCCAGGAATCGAACCCATGTCTCCCGTGTCTCTTGCATTGCAGGCTAATTCTTTACCCACTGAGCCGTTGGGGAAGCCCAAAAAGGTTATGGGCAGTGGCCCATACAGGGAAACCAAATGAAACCTTACTCTTGCTCTAAACAGCATGGATATTACAGAAAAGATACATATTTTCAAAATTCAGTTCAGTTCAGTTCAGTTACTCAGTCATGTCCGACTCTCTGTAACCCCAAGGACTGCAGCATGCTAGGCTTCCCTGTCCATCACCAACTCCTGGAGCTTGCTCAAACTCATGTCCATTGAGTCAGTGATGTCATCCAACCATCTCATCCTCTTTCTGTCATCCCATTCTTCTGACATCCCACAGAATGTCATCCCATTCTCCTCCCACCTTCAATCTTTCCCAGCATCAGGGTCTTTTCCAATAAGTCAGTTCTTCGCATCAGGTGGCCAAAATATTGGAGTTTCAGCTTCAGCATCTGTCCTTCCAATGAACACCCAGGACTGATCTCCTTTAGAATGGACTGGATGGATCTCCTTGCAGTCCAAGGGACTCTCAAGAGTCTTTTCCAACACTACAGTTCAAAAGCATCAATTCTTCAGCACTCAGTTTTCTTTATAGTCCAACTCTCACATCCATACATGACTACTGGAAAAACCATAACTTTGACTGGATGGACCTTTGTTGGCAAAGTAATGTCTCTGCTTTTTAATATGCTGTCTAGGTTGGTCATAGCTTCTTTTCCAAATTAAATTAGTTGAAATTTCCTATGTTATTTAAAGTGTTTCTCAAGTAAAAAAGAAATTAAAATTTCAGTTTTTATTCTGACCCTGAGCATAGTTTGGTATATTAAACTATTTCCTTTCTTGTTCTAAGTGTAGTCTTGTAGGTATAATTTTCATGTGGAATGTTGCCCAAGAGGATGAGGTATTAGCATAAAAAACTATAAACAAATTGTAGTTTTCTAAACAGAAATCGAGTCTTAATGAGGTGCTATACACTACCAGCTTGAAGATTAATTTAAGTATTCAAATTTTAACAGAAGATGTAAATATTGGCCAGATGTTTGCTGGTGTTAGAAACTTTTGGTCCATTAATTTTGTTAAGTTGGGATTAAGTTTGGGTCTAGCTTTTCTCTTAAATATTTTATATTACTGTAGATTCACAGGCGGTTGTAAAAATAATACAGATATTTCCCATGGACACTTTGCTTGGTTTCTTCCAACAGTGATCCTGTGTTAGGACCAGGGCTCTGACATCAGTACATGGAGACACAGATGTCCTATCACTGCAGCCTCCAACCACCCCTGCACCCCTTGCCCCCACCACCGCCAGTTCCCTCCCTGGCCCACTGCCATCACCAACCTGTTGTCAGTCTCCACACATTTGCCATTTCAGGAGTGTTTTAGGAACAGAGTTACACCATGCGTAATCCACTGGGATTAGCCCTTCACTTGGCACAGTTCCTGGGGCTCCATCCAGGCTGCTCTGGGTGCCAGTGGCTCATTCTCCTCTGTGGCTGAGTAGAACTCCAAGGTATAGATGGGCCCTGCGTGGTGTGTTCAGTCATTCACCCGCTGAAGGACATCTGGGTTATTCCTGTTCTGGGCTCTTGCAAGTAAAGTCACTGCAAATGTTCAGATTTTGTGCAGTCATAGGTCTCCCTTTCTCCATCGCTGGGCTGCCTGGGACTCGCGTGTGTAGTTACATGAGAAGCTGCCACATGGTCTCTAGAGGGAGGGCACCACTGGGCTTTCCCACCACATCCTCACCAGCGTGGGTGTGGACACTTCGCTTACTCCAGCTGTCACGTGCATCTTAGCCATCTGTTTGTTCTCCACACTGAATCACGTTTTTCATATCTTCTACCAATCGTCTAATTGAATTAGTTATGCCTTACTGTTGAGCTTTGTGAGTTCTCCATCTATGCAAGATACTAATCTTTCATGGCAAATATTTTCCCTCAATTGTTATCCTATCTTTTCTTGCTTTTTACAGTGTCTTTGACAGAGGCAAGTTCTTAGCTTTGATGAAGCCTAATTTATCAGTTCGTCTTGCAGCCATGAAATTAAAAGATGCTTACTCCTTG
Organism: Oryx dammah; assembly: GCF_014754425.2. Classification (NCBI taxonomy): domain Eukaryota; kingdom Metazoa; phylum Chordata; class Mammalia; order Artiodactyla; family Bovidae; genus Oryx; species Oryx dammah. The sequence continues at coordinate 32,026,336 of NW_024070203.1, forward strand.
GAAGGAAAGTTATGATGAACGTAGACAGCATATTAAAAAGCAGAGACATTACTTTGCCAACAAATGTCCGTCTAGTCAAGGCTATGGTTTTTCCAGTTGTCATGTATGGATGTGAGAGTTGGACTGTGAAGAAAGCTGAGTGCCAAAGAATTGATGCTTTTGAACTGTGGTGTTGGAGAAGACTCTTGTGAGTCCCTTGGACTGTAAGGAGATACAGCCAGTCCATCCTGAAGGAGATCAGTCCTGAGTGTTCATTGGAAAGACTGATGTTGAAGCTGAAACTCCAATACTTTGGCCACCTGATGCAAAGAGCTGACTCACTGGAAAAGACCCTGATGCTGGGAAAGTTTGAGGGCAGGAGAAGAAGGGGACATCAGAGGATGAGGTGGTTGGATGGACATGGGTTCGGTTGAGCTCCGGGAGTTGGTGATGGACAGGGAGGCCTGGTGAGCTGCAGTTCATGGGTTCGCAAAGAGTCGGACAAGACTGAGCGACTGGACTCAACTGAACTTGATTTCTTTAGAGTGATCTTGAGGACATTGCCCTGCTTGTCTTTCCCGGTACTTGCTCTGTGTCTCACAGCCTGAAGGACTCTCGACTGGCCAGCAGCAAGGGCTCACTGATCCCAGGGACATGGGGAGGCCACATGTCCACTCAGGTCCCTGGACTCTCTTACTCTGTCAGTGCAAGTCTCGTAGGTGTAACTTCAACATAGCAGATAATTTTATAAAATTTGCCTCGATCATGACGTATGATTTAGCTGCATCATTTGCCCCATTTTTATGCATTCTAAGATCTGTTCCTCCTTCTGAAGCTTCAAATGACCCTCACAACCATTTCTCTCTGGCTGGGGGACTTCGGGGTCCATTCTCCAGGGGCTGGTTTGCTGGCAACACGTGCTCTGAGTTTTCCTTCCTTCCCTCTTCATTCCTCGAAGTTACAGAAATAGCAGCTTTTCTCTGAGTGCTTACAGAAGCCTGGGCGCTTCCCTCTGCCTCCAGGTCTTCAGATCAAAAATCTGTCCTCCTGCAAATTGGTTTCTCCTCTGGTGGCTTTTAGGACTTTTTTCTTTGCTTTTAGTTTTTAGCAAGTCACCGTGTTGTAAGCTGATAATGTGATCTGTCCTGGCATGGGTTCCCATGCATCCCTCCCATTTCCGGTTTTCTCAGCTTTTTGAAGATGTAGGTTTCCGTCTCTCAGTTTCCACATTTGGGAAGTTTGCACTGTTACTGCTTTGGGAGGCTTCCAGCCCCACTCCCCTCTTCCCCTCTGGGACCCTGGCAGCATGGGTGCTGCTCCTTCTGCTGTTTTCTCTCCCGACACTCTCTCCATTTTTTTTTTCCATTTGTTTTCTCTCCTTTGAGCAGATGGGCAAATACTATTGATCTGTCACTAAGTCCAGTGGTTTTACCCTCTGTCGTCTCCATGCTGCTACTCAGCCCATTCAGTAACAGTGGTTTTACTTTCCTGGTTATACCTGTCTGCTTTAGAATGTCCACCTCTAACTTCTCTTTGTCTGTAGGATTTCCATGTCTACTTTCCACCAGTTTCAAAAGGATTTGAAATTGTACTCGAAGCCCTTCTATGATGACAACGTTTAAAGTTCCTCTCAGCTCATCCTGACATCTGATAAGTGTCCGTGTCTGTCGGTCGTCTTTTCTCCCTCAGTTTGTGATATTTCTTGGTTCTTGTGTGGCAGGTGACTTTGGAGTGTCCGCTCGATTTTGTCTATGGTGTCAGGAGCTTCTGGGTCCTATTCAAGCTGCATTCGATCAGGTCCTGGATAATTTTGTGGCTGCGGCTCCAATGACAGTTTAAATTCAGATTTCTTGTGGCCTTTGTTTGGCTTGATTGGTTTGTCTGGGGTGACTGGTACACCCCTGATCTCAATGCTGGGGTGCAGAAGGAGCCTCCAGACCAGAACTTGGGGCCTTTGGGCGGGAGGGGGTCTCAGGGCAATACCAGGGCATGGGGGATACAGGGCCAGTGTCCACTTCACATCTGCCTGTCTCCTTTGGGTTGGGAGGGGTGCAGCTCTGCTGCTGCTGGGCCCGGGGGACACTGCCTAGGGGGTGGGGGAAAAAGCTTAGGGGGTGGGGGAAAAAGCTTGGCTCCTGGGTCAGCCTGGAGGTTGCTCCCAGCCCCACAGGCAGGATGGGATGAGCAAGTTCAAATCCCTTTTTGGCGACTGGAAACTGGCAGAGAGGGAGACGGCAGTGGGCTCTCTGTTGGTGTTTGCCCACCTAGAGACAAGTTTCCAGAATGGTTTTCCGTGATCTGGCCACCCTCTTCCTGATTCTCGGCCAAGAGAGACTGGCCTTTCCTGGAATTCTTTCTGTGCTGCTTGGTTCTGGGTTGGAGGCCTGGGGAGTGCCCTTTCTCAGAGGCCTGGGGGCAGTGAGGAGCCCAGGAGCCTCCCTGTGTGTTGCCCTCCCATCCTGAGCTCCTGGGCCGAAATCCTCCTTCCTCTCACCTCTCACCTCTCATCTCAGAGGCTTGTGTTTTGTGCTATGGCTGGTTTTTACCTGGGGAGGTGGGAAGCTGGTAGGAACAGAGCTTCTTCTCAGAATCGCTGATATTCCTATGTCCTGTTTCGCTTTGATAATCAGCTACACTGATGTCCTTTGAGATGCCTTCCGATCAAACTTCGGAGAAGGCGACAGCACCCCACTTCAGTACTCTTGCCTGGAAAATCCCACGGACAGAGGAGCCTGGTAGGCTACAGTCCATGGGGTTAAGAGTTGGACACAACTGAGCAACTTCACTTTCACTTTTCACTTTCATGCATTGGAGAAGGAAATGGCAACTCACTCCAGTGTTCTTGCCTGGAGAATCCCAGGGACAGGGGAGCCTGGTGGGCTGCCGACTATGAGGTCACACAGAGTCGGACACGACTGAAGCGACTTAGTAGCTTAGCAGCAGGTAAACCAGGTGACACACTCAAGACTGAAGGTGTGTAACTGAGTCAGGGGTGGAGGAGTCTTTGGTCCAGAGGTCTTTCTGGCTGAGGGGATCTCAGTAACCAAGGGAATGGAGTTGCAACCACAGCTCACCGAGTGCTCAGGCAGCCAAGAGAGGGGCCGTGGGATGACCACTGCAGGTTTGCAAAATGTGAGTCGGGAGGAAGATGAGATGAAGGGGGGCTTTGTACTTGTGTGTCACTTGAGGGCTGGGGATGACCACGTGTGTCTGGTGGTCAGGATTCCCTCATAGCTCAGTCATTAAAGAATCTGCCTGCAATGCAGGAGACCTAGGTTCAGTTCCTGGGTCAGGAAGATTCCCTGGAGAAGGAAATGGCAACCCACTTCAGTATTCTTGCCTGGGAAATCCCATGGGCAGAGGAGCCTGGTGGGCTACAGTTCATAGGGTCGCAAAGAGTAGGACACGACTTGGAGACTAACCACGTGTGGCTGAGATGAATAAAAGGAGGATTCACTCTTTGTGCTTTGGTACCAGGTTTGTGTCACTGAGTGAAGTGGCTCCAAGCCCTCTAGGACTTAGGAACAGAGAGGCACATACACAGGACCATCTGCTAACAACACGTGGATGCTCTTGGAACAAAGTGGAATAACCAAGCACGAGAGCTCACGCCCTTAACCCTGGTGCTGCCTCCCTCTGCTGTCATTCCCTGGGGCGAGGCTGTTCCCCCAGTTTAGGGGATTCATACTAACGACAAATCTGATTGAGTTTCTCCAGATACTGTTCTACACCTTTTCCTCTTTCTTCAGATCGTCAGTCCCTCATTCTCCGTGGAAGCTCTGTTATCTTGCTCCCCGAGAAGAGAAGATATCCACTTGCTGCCACCCCGTGTCCACCACGCTGCCCACATGCTGTCTGTCACCTCCAGCCCCTGGTTACGGGGTGGGGTAGTATATCTCCTGCATGACAACAACCCTTCTGTCCCCACCCTCCCACCGACTCTCTGGTCCCACAGCTTGACCACTGTGGCCATGGGCTCCTCAGATCACCTGAGTTTGCTCTGGTTGGGGTCCTCCCTGCGTCCCCTGGTGTTCCCGCCCCTGAGCTCTGGGGGGACTGTGACTCCCTTTGCCTGACTGGCCTCATCTGCTTTTCTGCCCCTTCTTTTCCCTTCAGCTCCTCCAGATCACGCTCATGTGGATTTGGTCACAACAGCCCAGAAAGTAGCTGTTTTTGAATAAACTCCTGTGTTTAGTCGTCATGGGTGCAAAATTGTCATTTTGAAAGTCCCTGGAGAAATGGAACTTTACGTGGTAATCATAATCCCAGAAGCACGTATGCTCTAAAATAACAGGCTGTCTAGAAAATCGCCACGTTGCTCCTACAGCCAGTGCTTGAGAATCACACACCCGCCTTATAAATGAGGAAACTGAAGGACAAGGAGGGAGACGCCTGCTGGGGTTTTAGTGGTGAACCGCGCGCAGCACTTGTCATGTACGCTTGCTGAGATCGTCTGGTTTCAAAGCTGGGAAGGGAGCTGCTGCAGGAGGACTCAAGGCCGCCTGCTCGTCAAGTGGCCTCCCCTCCAGGGAGGCGGCGGGACCTTCGTGCACGAGCCTGACCAGGCTTTTCCTGCAGACCCTTGTCTCCACAGGTGGAAGCAGGAGCAGTACTAATCGAGCTGTAGGGAGGCTGCCCTGCGTTTACCCTGGATGTACAGTGGCAGTGGGAAATCATCCCAAGCTGACGAGCATTTTGCTGCCCCTGTTTGCTGCCAAATAGGGGTTGTTAGAGCTAACGAGGCTTGTGGATTCTCAGACGTGACACTGTGGATCACGAGGAGGCTTGTGTTTTATGGGTGGGGAGTTCCCTAGGAAAGCAAGGTCTCTCTCCTTTTCCAAGGAGGCCTGCATGCTCAGTCAGGACTGACTGACTCTTTGCAACCCCATGCACTATAACCTGCAGACTCCTCTGTCCATGGGATTTCTCAGGCAAGAATACTAGAATGGGTTGTCATTTCCTCCTCCAGGGGATCTTCCTGACCCGGGGATCAAACTCAATGTCTCCTGCAGTGCAGGCGATTTCTTTACCATTTGAGCCACCTGGGAAGCCCTTTCTAAGGAGGCAGGAAAAACAAGGCCGTGTGCTAGACGACATAGCTCAGCCCCACCATACACGGACTTTATCTCTCAATAAATTCTCACTCTAGAAGAGGACACACATGAAAAAAAATAATTTAATTAAAATATCCAAGTTCTAAAAAGGATAAAGTTCAGAGGTGGCCCAAAGAGAATCACAGGTGGAACACAGAGGGTGTGAGGATGGGGGAAACACCTGGCCTCGCAGGATGAAGAGGGCTGGGGACGCTGGGAGGTGGGGGCAGTGGCGGGGCATGGACAGTGGGTCAAGCCTGCCCCAAGTCGGACAGGCTGGGACACCTCCCTCACCTGTTACCGGAGGCGTCTCCCTCCTTGTCCTTCAGTTTCCTCATTTATAAGGCGGGTGTGTGAACGACGGTGCCCACCTGCTGGGCTGATATGAGGATAAGTGAGTGAGTATTTGTAACTCACTTGGGAGTGTGTCAGGCAAGGGGCATTTCGTGCAGAAAGCTTGGGTTGAAACAGCCTTGGCCACACAGCCTGGATATGAGTTGCGGAGGTCTTGCAGGCTGGGGACAGGTACTCAGACTCAGACCTTATGAAAGGGAAGCCACCAGGGGTTTCCTCCAGTGGAATCTTGGGTTAGCTTTGTGTTTAGAGGATCATGTTGGGGCAGGGAGGCCGAGGGGGGCTGTGGGAACTTCCCAGCCTCCCTGGGGAGAAGGCACCCTCCTCATTTAATCGAGGGTCTCCTCTTCTTGTCAATGCCCAGGTTTCCCCAAACTGCCAGTTTAAAGGATGTGTAGACGTAAATGCAATCTCATTACTGCAGCTGCAACACCCTCTCGCGTGGTTTTCTGTATTTCTCTGAGCCTCTAGAGAGGAAAGTTTGCCCAAAGGCATCGTTCGCCCTGTTAGAAAACTCCAGGGGCTCAGAGTGTAACAGAGAATTCAGTCATGTCCACACTGAGACAGTACAAGGACTTCTCTTTCATAGTGACATATTTCAGTGGGAAAAATATTCCCAAAGTAGAATTTTTTTCTTAAGTAATTGTCAAATTAATTTTTAAAATAAATTCTCAAATGAGAGTCCTGGTTCTTTGGGGTCCACAAACCCTAGGTCTCAGTGTCTTTCTTTTAACAGGGACCACTTTGGGGGAAGCTTGGTATTCCCTACAAAAAATTCTTTCCTTCACGTGTACATCCCAGAGACATGTGTATACACCGCAGCGAGAAATTTCTTCAAGAATGTTCATGGCAGTGGCATTTGTAATAATAGTACCTCCTGATCGGAAATAACTCAAATGTCTGTTTCAGCAAAATGGGTTTGTTTCTTGTGATATCTGCAGGCCCGGACCTAGAGTGCACAATAGCTCCGTTCAGCAGCACTGTGAATCACAGACTGAACGCTGAAACAAGGAAGGCAGTGCACACCAGAGAACATACACAGTGCGGTTCTATTTATACACAGTAACAAGCCAGGCAAACAGACTGGTGGCATAAACCCGCAGTGCGGCTCCTTTTGGTGAGAAGGCGGGGGGGTTGTCATGATCGGAAAATTGCAGGAGGAGTTTCTGGGCTCTCTGCTCTGCGAGGGGCTGGACCTAGGCAGCGGTCACCTGGGCTGCCAGTCTGTCCTTCCCTGACTCCGTCTCCCTCTGTGTCTCCCTCTGTCCTCATCCCCACCCCATACCCACATCTACATCTGCATCCATAACCACATTTTGTCTACATCCTGATCTATCTCTGTTTCTACGTTTCCATCTGTATCCATATCCATGCCTATGTTTTCACTCTTCTGTGCTTTATTTCAACTTGTGTTTTGAAGATAATATCCTAATGCTTATATGCACATTTGTAAAATTATGAAAATAAAACCTGTATATAAAATGTTGGAAAATTACAAAAAGGGTCATAATTACTGAGCTCAAAGAATACTTTATTATAATATGATAGTTAAGTATAAATTGTCAGGTCTGAATGGTCATGTTGTTGCTGCTGCTAAGTCGCTTCAGTCATGTCCAACTCTGTGCGACCCCAGAGATGGCAGCCCACCATGCTCCCGCATCCTGGGATTCTCCAGGCAAGAACACTGGAGTGGGTCGCCATTTCCTTCTCCAATGGATGAAAGTAAAAAGTGAAAGTGAAGTAGCTCAGTCGTGTCCGACTCTTAGCGACCCCATGGACTGCAGCCTACCAGGTTCCTCCGTCCATGGGATTTGCCAGGCAAGAGTACTTGTCATAATGCACCATAATTATACCAGAACTTTAGAATTATCATAGTTCAGCCTTGGACTTCTTCTCCTTTATCTCTTAAATATCTCTTTCTATTTTTTAAATAGAAAACACATTCAGTACAATGCTGGTGACTCTATTACATGTTAAATAAATGAACCAAAAAAAATTGGAAACATGCAATGCTCAGCATTGGGTCATATGGACTCTTTCTATGTATGCAGTTACTAAGTGACAAGTTAATACAGAGATCTCCATTTTTGCTGGTGGCTCAGTTGATAAAGAGTCTGCCTGCAATGTAAGAGACCCAGGTTTCATCCCTGGGTGGCAAAGATCCCCTGGAGAAGGAAATGGCAACCCACTTCAGTATTCTTGCCTGGAGAATTCCATGGGCAGAGGAGCCTGGTGTGCTACAGTCCATGGGGTCACAAAGAGTCAGACATGACTGAGCGACTAACACTTTCCAGTGGATATAGTGGATACATGTATACATGAACGTCTACGATGTGTACACTGTGGTAACAAGGGTTTGTGTTCTTTAGGTCGTAATTATTAAGACATCACAGCTGCGTGCTCATCGCAAGTTTTGGGCTAGTCTGATACTTGTGATCTAAGCAAGTTAATCACATCTAGAAGGATGAGAAGACGTGAATTTTGTGTTGTTAGTTTTACATAAGCACACACACTCACAGACACACATGAGTATCATCTCCAAATATACATACACATGATTTAAACATGAATGTTTGTCCAGGCAGGAAAAGATTTAGGCTGTAGCATAGATAATAAACCCCTAAAGTTTCTACCCAATCCATGTATGAAAATTCAGGCTTCACTCTAAAGAGCCTTTTTCTCCTAATCAGATTTGTTTTGTTCAAGCATTCTCAGGGCTCCATGTCTGGACCACTGTTGGTGTTATTGATCTTTTGATAGCCATTTTGAGAGGTGGAGAATAGTATCTCACTGAGTGACTAGTTTTGTGCTTTTATTTTTTAAACATTTTTTATGGAAAAATTTGATCATATACTAAAGTAAGCAGTATCATGAACCCAATTTCCCCAACATGTAGCTTCAAGGATTTTCAGCACACAGCCCATTTTATTTCCTGTGAGTCCCCATCTGCTCGTCCTCCTCTTCTCCTGCCCTGGTCATTGTCCTTGAGCTCGGGAACATTGTCAGCTACAGCATACGATGCACTCCATGCTATGGTTTCTTCTGCATCATCTCCTGAGTAATCCAATATGTATTCTGAGAAAATTCTCCAACATGAACAATGTCAAACCTACACACATTTGCAGGAAAATATAAATCAAGGAACTTTAGAAACCTCCCAAATTATGATTTCTTAAATTTTTTACCATTAATAGAAAGTCTTTTTAGATTTTTGTTTGGTAACTTGATTGCTAAATTCTGAATGCTGTTTGTAATTGTGTTTACACATAGTTGATATATTTTTAAAAGTTACTCTTTTCTTTCTAGGATAAAGGTGAAGCCTGCAGATTTTGCAGCATGGAAAAACAAATTATCCATGGCTCCCTTTGGAAATACCCAGTGTTCACTCTTTATTGTATTTTCCTTCAGTTTTTTTCTGTGAATGCAGTTTACTTCGTTAACATCAGACTTCATGTTCTAATATTTTTTGAAACTTGGATAATATCCAAGCTTTTTCTTTTAAAGAAAAAAATGTGAGCAACCCATGATATGCACACCCCCGCCCCTCAGGATCTAACCCTAATTACTTAAAAATTAATTTGAGAGTAACTTACTTTAGAAAGTAAATTTTTACCCTATGAATATATCTTTCAAGTCAAAGTTTCACTATGACAAAGACGTTTTTATAACTGATACCATATGTTTTTAGACGATAACCACAAGTTTCTAGATTATAATTGTAGAGTCCTAGGAGAAGGCAATGGCACCCCAGTCCAGTACTCTTGCCTGGAAAATCCTATGGATGGAGGAGCCTGATAGGCTGCAGTCCATGGGGTCTCGAAGAGTCGGACACGACTGAGCGACTTCACTTTCACCTTTCACTTTCATGCACTGGAGAAGGAAATGGCAACCCACTCCAGTGTTCTTGCTTGGAGAATCCCAGGACGGGGGAGCCTGGTGGGCTGCTGTCTATGGGGTCGCACAGAGTTGGACACGACTGAAGTGACTTAGCAGCAGAGCCCAATTCCCTAGACTAGCCAAGCACACTTCGTGAGACACTGGATGAGCAAACTGATAACTCATCACAGATTGATCTTTCTCTCCACCTTGAACCTGACGTTCTTCTCAAGTAAACTTGTTCAGATGGATAACATGGCAAAGTGCCCTGTCCTGGGGGCCAGGGGCCAGTGGAGGACAATGCCAAGTGGTGATGCCCCAGCTGAGTCATGGAGAAGAGGGGAAAGTGGGCGGTGAGAGGTGGACCAGTCTGGTTGTGGCCAGCGCCTGTGACCAGAGCCCTCAGACAGGACAGAGGGGAGGAAGTGGGCATCAGGCACTTGCTGGCTGGGAAGGTGTCCTGCACTTTTCTCCACTTCGTTAGAGCAGCTAATGAGTGGCAGGAGAGCTTGGTGGCCCCTTGCAGGGATGGTGGGGATGTTCTCAGCAAAGAAAGATGTCTCCCAGCAGCCCGATGGTGCCGCCCTGCCCAGCCTTGGGGATGGCCAGATTCAGACCAGTCTGGGGGCAGGGCTGTGGGCAGCAGTGGAGGGGCCGACTTCTCCACGGCCTCTTCTGCATGTCTGACTTCCCCAGAAGCTCAGGACAAGTGTCTTGGCTTTGGACCCGGCCAGAGGCCTTTCTTTTGGTTGTTTGTTTAAGAGAAAATTAAACTTAAACTTAAACCAGGGCTTCCCTGGTGGCTCAGATGGTGAAGAATCTGCCTGCAATGCAGGAGACTTGAGTTCCATCCCTGGGTAGGGAAAATCAGTAATCTTGCCTGGGGAATCCCATGGACAGAGAAGCCTGGCAGACTATAGTCCACGGGGTCACAAAGAGGTGGATATAACTGAGCGACTAACACTTTCACTTTTTAAGAGAAACACATATCATTAGTATGTATTGGCAGATTTATCATGTTCTTTCCAAATTAAGCATGCAAACCCAGTTGGAGGAGGTCCCTGGATGTGGTCAGGATTTGAAGAGGGAGATCAGGATAGACCTTGACCCTGGATGGCCTCCGTGCTCTTTGGGGCTCCAGGTAGCAAGTGGGGGGTGTGCACTCAGGTTTCCCAGCTGTATCTCCAGGCTCTACTGCCTTGGGAGCAGCTTGGGGTCATGGGTGGAGCCAGGGTCCTGCTCTGTGACATGCAGGTAATTTTGTCTGTGCTATTCCCCCCACCCCGAGTAATGGGAAGAATCCAACTTCCTGTTTGAAGATTTCATGAGGATAAAACAAGTGACATTGTTAAATTACTTGAATACTTTGACAATCAGCACACTTACTGATTCTTTATTATGATGTAACCAGTTGACATGTATGTATTGAGTAAGCATGTGGGACAGGAGGACATAAGCCCCAGCATACACAGCAGGTTCACACGGGAATGGGACCAGGGTCAGGGGTCTCTAAGGTCATGGATCCACCATCAGCAATACCTCTGTGAAGGTGCATCCTGAGGATGGTCATGTCCCGTGTGCAAAGGCACTGGCCTTGCCTCATCCCAGCACCTTGTTCTTGCTTGTGGTCAGTGGACAGGGTCACTGAGATGTGTAATTCAACATCAGATGAGGAAAAAAAGTATAAGGACAGGCCCACTAGCTTCTGGGCTCTGCAAACAAAGGAATGCTATTACTAGATAGTGATCTTGCAACCATTTACACTGAAAAATGCACAATATAAAGAATAAAAGCAGATATGTGCTGGAAAATCCACAGATAAACGGCGTGCTAAATTCAGGGTAAAAATGTAAGGATGGACACATGGTCTATTTCTGTGGAAAATGAAGGTAACCATTCACAGAGATAAATTCTGTTGTCACAGCATTGCACTTTGAAGTGCTGTGGCTTTGTGGGGTTTGTGAGTTATCCCATGTCACACAGGACTCCACGTGGACACTGACCTGTGCAAGAAGGCTTCCGAGGTGCCGGTGCAGCTCCGTGCAGCGTCCAATCACGCATGTCCCTTGCAGAGCTCTCTCTCAACGTGATAAATGAAACGCGTGGCGGCCTGAGAGCCTCCACGGCTGGTGAAAATCGTGCTGGTTAAAAGTTTTGAGAAGCTCCTGAAGTGTTTTCTCAGAATTAAAATGTGAACAGGAAGGGGGATTCACCCCTGAAGTTGAGTTCTGCCCTCCTGGGCATCCTTGTGATCCAGGGCATCTCCTTAGACAGCCTCAGCCTTGTCCAGGCACCTTTCAGAGTGAGGTTACAAAGGAGCTGTCCTCCCATGTCCCACGAACAGGGATCATAGCCAGCTGTCCAGCTGTCCATGACACAGTTTCCTAGAAGACCCTTGTTAGTATGGAAGAACAGAGGTTCTGCAAATATGCTGATGACAACTAGAATCTTTGGAAAACAAATTTTAAATTTCTCAGAGTCGGAACTGCAGGTAGCTGCATGGTAGTACTCATTCACTTCTGAACACTTTTCTCAAGATATCATTTAGGTTTGGAAAATCACCTCCCAGAAGGGGTGCATGTGCGTGTGCTAAGCTGTTTCAGTCGTGTCCGACTCTTTGCCACCCCATGGACTATAGCCTGCCAGGCTCCTCTGTCCATGGGATCCTCCAGGCAAGAATACTGGAGTGGGTTGCCATGCCTTCCTCCAGGGAATGTTCCCAACCCAAGGACTGAAACCACATCTCTTATATCTTCTGCATTGGCAAGCAGATTCTTTACCACTAGTGCCACCTGGGAAGCCCCCCAGAAAGGGTGGACACTTCCTTTTACACTTAGGTCCATGGCCGTGATCATAAAGGCCCTGCGTGAACCTCTTCTTATTTGCTTTTACAGCTAGGATTTTAGCAGGTTTATTTCTGACTTGCGTCTTTTTTAGAGGGTAAAGAAATATTTCTCAAGTGAATCTGAATCCCCAGCAGTCTATTTCTAGTTCTAAAATGCTATCACACTTCTTATAGATACTTGGATATACTGAAATTATTTCTTTGTCTTTCACCTTCTAACAAATGAAAGCCTAATGTGAAAAGTAGAGGTTCAGTAAGGATTCTCCATCTATACCTGAGGACCAGCCTTGGTGTGAAGTTACTGTTCCTTTGACTATTTCCCAGTGCAGGTCTCTCCCTCCTCCAGCCTGGCCCCCGCTCCCTCCCTTCAGCTTCATGTGGCCAGGCAGGCAGGAGCCTGGATACCGCAGGCAGGTGGCCGCTCACTCCTGTCTTTGGTGGTGTCCCAAACCCCATGGGGTGCAGAGCTGGTTCAGGAAACATGTGAAGCCAGCCACCCAAGTCGAATGGAAAATTTCAGGAGGGTCGAAACCCATCAGGATGGGGGCAGTGGATGGCTGAGGTCTGGGCTCAGAATCATCTCTTGGTTTACCTGTTTACCCAAAGCATTTCACCCATTCCTTCAGAAAACGAAAAAAACGGAGCACTCACACAAACAACAAAAACCAGTTGAGCTCTTCGATGGCCTGGATATCACATCATCCGTAGATTTAGGACAACCTGTGTGAGCCGTGCGACGCAGTCTCGTTTTTTCTGCCCATTCCTTGTTCTTTGTGTCTGTTTTCAGAAACCATTAAAGTGCACATGTTTGCACGGAAGTGGAAGGCATTACAGAGCTAGAAATAGACTGGGGGTGAATATTCAGATTTGTTTGAAAGGTATTTTTTCCCAGTGAGGAGGAGACGCTTGCCTTGCCATTGCTGTGCTCTGTCGCTCTGCCGACGGATGCGGGAGGTGATGGCAGGACATCAGGGGAGCTTTTGCGCTGGATTTCTGGTTGGCAGACAGCGCAGGTACCACATTTATTCTGACTGACCTCCTCACTGGAAACGACCCAACATAAATGTACATGGGCTCCTCACCCTCCCCTGCCTCACTGGACCCCGGGTTAGTCCCCCTCACACCCTCTTTCCCGGTGTCTGTCTTCACACAAGCAATGGTCAGATAGTTGGGGGTTGTTCTGCCTGAGGGCTTTCCCTGGGGAGCGTGGTGGCCGGCAGACTGCAGGACAGCTCATCTGGGAGTGGCCATGACCCAGAGAGGCCCTGGCACGTCCTGCTCTCCAGCGTGAGAACTGCTGTCCAACACCACAAAGACACTGCGAGAAGATCTACAGCATCGACGGGCCCGGGGCCAGAGGAGTCTTTGAGAAGCATCTGAAGGGGTCTACTTCCTGGAGCACAGTTTGGGGACCAGGAGCTGGTGTCAGTCTTGCCTAGTGAGCTCCGGGGAGGCTCGGAGCCTGGAAAGAAGACCAGGCAGGATCTGTCCTGTTTCAAGGAGCGCCTTTCTTATTGCTTTTCACACAGCTGGCTCCTCAATGACTAAGCTTTTCTTTGAAGAAAGGTTTGCTTGACCAAAAGAAAAAAAAAAAAAGATTCTAGAAATATTTGCGGATGCTCAGGACTGAATCTCAATGTCAGCTATTTTTTCCCCCGGCTTTGCTGCTCCTCAGACTTTCTTATGGTATTTTTGGAATGAAACCACAGATTCAGACTCCAGTATGAAATCCCAAAGCCAACATCGTCTGATATTCTTTCCCACAAGTGCGTTAGAACCACAGGGAATGAAAGGACCCCCTCTTAGCAGATCACCGAGGCAGCGGGACAGAATGTGAGGAGATGAAGGTTGCTCTGGTGATTGGGGGTCAGTAATATGGGGAGGTCGTTAGCTGGGCACCAGTCCGTCCTGGGCAGAGCCCAGGATGCGTGATTCCCTGCAAGGGGCACCTGCAGGCCCAGGAGCCATGGGTCAACGCCTGCTCTAGGCAGATGCACTTCTGCACAAATGCATCTCTGTTTCCCAACAAGGAGGGCATATGGAACATGATGACATTTAATCACAGGCCTGAGAAGGCAATCAAGTGTGAAATTAGAATATCAGCCTAAAACCTTATGTTAATATTACATTATGCTAAATTTCCAGACCAAATACATGCATTAGTAGGCATGTGTGTGTGTTAGTCTCTCAGTCGTGTCCAACTCTTTGAGACCCCATGGACTGTGGCCTGCCATGCTCCTCCATCTGTGGGATTTTCCAGCAAGAATATTGGAGTGGATTGCCATTTCCTTCTCCAGGAGATCTTCTCGGCTTAAGGATTGAACCCAGGTCTCCTGCATTGCAAGCAAACTCTTTACTGTCTGAGCTATCAGGGAAACCCATCATAGGCATAGATCTAAACCACTAGTTGAATTTAGCACAAGAAAAGCCAACAACGTCTGGTCAGTGTGCCTCCCCAGGACCTCTGCCTGCCCCGGTCCTGACCATCCTCTTGGCCTGAATTCCCCCAGAAGCCTACTCCCTGGGCTTGGTAGTTAAGAAAACTCATGCTAGAAAGATCTGTTCTTTTCCTTTGTGCTGGTTGCTCAGTCCTGTCTGACTCTGTGTGACTCCATGGACTGTAGCCCGGCAGGTTCCTCTGGCCATGGGATTCTCCAGGCAAGAATACTGGAGTGGGTTGCCATTCCCTTCTCTGGGGAATCTTCCCGACCCAGGGATCAAACCTGGGTCTCCTGCATTGCAGGCAGATTCTTTATCATCTGAGCCATCTTTTTCTTTACTTTTCTTATTTTTTTTTTCTTTTTTACTTTCTTACTCTATAACTTGCTTTGGGCAAATGCTCTCATCAGGCTGTGGGGTACACTCAAAATGAGCAGCAGGAATGACAACTTATCTTTATTTCAACATGGAAATGTGGTTTCTCCAGATGTTTCTAATGTTCCAAATGGGGATTTTCAAAGACGAGTATTGCATTGAGGCCTCCAGCCTGAGAGACTTCTCACAGTGACCATGCTTCTGTAACACACACAAACTCACACTCTCTCACACACACACACACCCAGAAGTGCAGATAGTGACTTAGTCTGTGACAAGATAGTGACAAGTCATCACAAGTAAAGATGACTTGAGGGGAGAGGCGCTGTTTCTTCCTGGATGTAGTCAGACTAGACACTGAGCAGCTGCCTTCTTTGAAGAACCATGAAGTGCATGAAAGAGCCTTAAACAATCCAGACCATCTAGTGGTGGGTGAATCATCCCCAGAGCTGGTTTCCCAGACCACAAAGCCAGGGAGGTGACCTGGGGAGACGTCGAGAGCTCACATCATAGGAAAAACCATATATGGCTGCAGCCTGCAGCATCCATGGGAGAGAGAGGGAGCAGATGGACAGAGAGACAGGGCAGGCGCACGGTGAAGGAAACATAACTTCTGTGAGAGTCACTTGCTTTTGTTTAATCGTGATGAATTCGTCGGTGGAGGGAGATGTGGGAATGGTGACCGGAGCACGAGGGTTCAGAAAATGCACTCGTCTCGACAGCAGGCTTCGCTGCCACACGGGGAAATGGCTGTTGATTATACACTGACGCATGTCTGTGCTGTTCCAGCTGCAAGCTGTCTCAGAGTACCGTTCAGGGCTTATGATAAGCTATTCCCACAATCACCAGATGACATCTACCTTGGGATAAAATCCTTCATTCAGTAAAACCTTTCTGCTCATCTCTTAGGCCCAGCCTGCTGGGAGATAAAAATGTGATTCTAGTGTCGACTCTTAAAGAATTCACCATCCAGAGAGGAGATGGGCACAGAGGCAACAGCTGTCACATGAATGGTGTGCCCTGTGTGTGGGTAAGAACCAAGGGGCAGGTCTGGGATAGTGGGAGGGAGCTCCTTGCAGGAGGCAGGACTTGAACTGAGGTTCCAAGATCCTGTAGAAGTCAGCCAGACAGACCCAGGGGAGAAGGGGTGCCAGAGGTGGGCGGGGTGCGATGTCCTGCAGGTTAGCTTGTTGAGGAAACTACCAGCTGTTCAACATTTCTGGAGTGCACACAAAGATAAACTCAATCATGTATTTACTGAGAATCAATAAAAGCCTATGGGTTTGGGTCTCAGCTTGTTCAGAGGTCGCCTTTGGTGTGCTGTACTGAGAAAACACATTTGTGTTTATGACTACGTTTTGCTCTATCAGAGGAAGACAGGAAAGCTCACTGCTGCCCTTCACCCGACTGTGAGGAGGGTGGGCTATGTCCATGGAAGCACAGCAAAGACTCAGTCTCTTGCCCAGTAGACTTGTTTGTCCCTGGAGTCGGGCCAGTGGATTGGCACTGTTCTCATACTCATTTTCATGGTTCATCAGACTAGAGCCTAAAGCCACAGCCATATTAGGTATTCCCATATAGAGAGATCCACATTTGGGCCAGAATTATTTGAACATCGCTACACAACCCCCAATGCAGACATTTTCTGGATTTTCTAAGACTCACTGATGTTAGGGGACAGGGTCTGCTAACCTTTCTCCCTGTGTTAGTCACTAAATCTTGTCCAAGTCTTTGTGGCCCTGGGACTGTAGCCTGCCACGCTCCTCTGTTCATGGGATTCTCAGGTAAAAATACTGGAGAATTGCCATACCCTTCTCCAGGGGATCTTCCTGACCCAGGAATTGAACCCTGGTTTACCTGAATTGCAGTATGTAATTTACCACCTGAGTCCACCAATCAGAACATAAATAGCCCATCAGGAAACATTATCCAATACAATTGATGAATTGGCCATGGTGTTTTGTGGAAGAAATGTCAGTTTTCTGGATCCCTTTATTTAGTAAAAGTTACAAGTGATGGCAAATGAATTCAACAGCAGTTCCTCACAGCTTCAGAGTCTTCTGTTTACTCATTCCTTGAGGAAATATGGTCTTATGATTACTGTATATGAAAAGCCCATTTGGCCAACAAGAAACAGTACTGACATGCTGATACGGTTACTGAATTTTTCTTTCATCTGATGTCTTCTATGGATTCAGCTGGTGTTTGAATTCCACTGCGTTGTGCTTGGTGGGATTCACAATTGCTGGGAAAGATTGAGGGCAGGAGGAGAAGAGGGCGACAGAGGATTAGGTGGTTGGATACCATCATTGACTAAATGGATATGAGTTTGAGCAAACTCCAGGAGATAGTAAAGGTCAGGGAAGCCAGGGGTGCTGCAGTCCATGGGGTCACAAAGAGACTTGAATCAGTGACTGAAGAATGACAACAACAACAATTGATCATGTTGAGCACTGGCAATCTCAATCTCAAAGCCAGGAATAGTTTCATTTTATTTTTTACTTATTTTTTTTTACAAATTTATTTTATTGAAATGTAGTTGATCTGAGATTTCCTGGTGGCTCAGATGGTAAAGAATCCACCTGCCAATGCAGAAAACCAGGGTTTGATCCTTGGGTCCAGAAGATCTCTGGAGAAATGAATGGCTACCCACCCAGTTTTCTTGCCTGGAGATATCTGTGGACAGAAGAGTCCATGGAGGTCACAAAGAGTCAGACAAGACTGAGCAGCTAACAGTTTCAACTTTCAATAGTCAATTTACAATATTGCTTTAATTTCTACTGTGCAGCAAAGTGATTCTGTATATGTATATATATTTCATATTATTTTTTTTATTTTTAGCTTTTTACGGGAAAGAGAGTAGAACAGAGACCTGAATACGTGTGAGTCATGTTGTCTGTCTTTTCTTTTGTGAGCAATAAGGATTAGTGGTTGGCACTTCCCTGGACTAACTGGGTTAGCTTCTAGGAAAAAGCCAAAAAGGACACCAAGGAGGATCATCAACCCCACATGGCTTTGCTTCCTTCTTTCAGCTCAGCTGCACTGGTGAAGGGCAGAAGAGAAGCTTGGGGTAAAGCCCGTAGCCTGTTGGGGACCTCTTGTCCATCCCAGGAAAGCAGGGGTCCAGCCCCCATCCCTGACTTCTGGAGTGGGTTTGCTGACGACTTTCTGATCTTGTGGGGTCATCACTGGTGTTGTGACAGCCACACACTGACTGAAGGGTCGGGGTGTCCTGCTCACTTGCTGCCCTTGTGCAACATCCAGTTGGGGGTGTATAAGGGTGGAATTCACACATTCATGAAAAAGATAAGTGAGACATCTATTTCTAAACTTCCTTTCTCAACTTTGCTTCAAGATACTTCTCTGCTGCACATCATTTTAATCCTCCTGATGGAATGAAAATTACGTTGGTTTTAGAAATCACTTTATCTTTGATATAGACCCAGATAATAGGTATAGAGCACAGGGAAGAAACCTGGTTACAGCATGGGATATGAAGCATCTGTCCTGGACTTTTCAAAGTGTTTTTTTTCTGATTTCAGAAGTGAGATACTCTCATTTAAGTGTGCACTTTATATACACTCATTATACAGAAGGTGAAAAATTTTCAAAGTTCTTGACAAACTCATCGGATGGAGAGCTTTTTGTATATTTTTATGGTTTGGGAGTCTGAGAAATATCCTTCTGACTTCTCAGGTTCTTGCATTGTTCTGGGTGAGACAGCCTGTGGGCTGCTGGGGGCAGATTCTGACCTGTGATGACCACGTGGTGAATGCTCACATCACACCGATCTTAGGTGGTCTTGTTAACTGCCCAGAGCAGGGAAGGGAGGCTGCTGAAGGGGAGGGAGCATCTCTTTCTAATAGATAAGGATAGAATCACTTTCTCATTGGAGAAAAATAATGTTTTCAGCTTTCTCCTGAGAACTGGTGTCTATAGATTGAAAACCAGGTTCAATTTGAAGGAAAAAAGTGTGCTGATCCCTGCTGTGTGAGACACTATGGCCTGCACTCCTCACCCAGCCAGAGTCAAGAATGGTCCTCACTGCGGCTGAGGGATGGGGAGCACTAGGCTGTCTTGGGTTGGGCGTCGAGCGGGGTCAGCCAGGGAGCCAGAGCCCTGCACGCCTACCCCCGCCTCCGTGCTAGGACCGCAGACCAGAACTGCCTAGGTTACAACGGAGCTGCAGCCATCGGCTCCTTTAAAAAGTCCTGTCGCTGATGTTTGTGTTGCAGGATGGCAGTTTTGCAGGATAAATGAAAACTGCTGCCCCTTCCTTGTTTAAGATCTGAAGTTGAAAAAGGAGAGTGGCTGTCTTTAAGGTCGATCAGGACGCCTCCCTGGAAAGGCACCTGGGCTCTTTCGTGTTGGCAGGAGTAGAGGACCAGGCTGGCGCCCTGGGGAGGACGCTCCCGTCCCAGGTCCAACCAGCACCCTGGCAGCGGCTCCATCCTGAAGGCCTCCAGATTTTCCTAAATTGTAAAAAACCTAAAAGTTACATTTCAAAATCGTCTTTTCTCCTAAT
Organism: Oryx dammah; assembly: GCF_014754425.2. NCBI lineage: Eukaryota > Metazoa > Chordata > Mammalia > Artiodactyla > Bovidae > Oryx > Oryx dammah. Next base: position 32,045,822 of record NW_024070203.1, read on the forward strand.
TCTTTTTTATTGCCTTTTTATTGCCTCAGGAAAGCAGTAATACAAAGACCCTTTTACGTCTTTGGTTGAAAGCACAGAATCCAAAAATTGCTTGTCTGGCTGGGTTCATGGAGGGAAATCCTTCTCTGATCAGCATTCGTCCCACAGTGGGAGCCCGATTACGGCAGACAGGCCCATTCAGGCTAGCTTACAGACGCAAGAAAATGACTTTAAAATTGTGGCATAGGAGCCAAACGCCTGGATTCTCACTCAGTTTCATTTATTATGCATTATAAAGAAATCTTTGTAGCTAAGGCCTCTATCATTTTCTTTCTCTTTTGTCCTGTAAAGTTGTTTTTATTGTGCTAAGAAGCTCCACCCCCACCAACCTGAATTTTATATGATATCAGCTTAATTTCATCTTAATATCTATTATACTATATAATATTTTAATATATAATATCCTTAAACACTATATATATATAATGTACTTTTCAGCTGAATTTCAAACTTTCTGAAAGCTGCTGTGCTATAAAGAAATTTGTAAAGAATTTGGAAGCATTCAGAACAAGTGTGTGGTGTTTCCTTTCCATTCTTTCACTGGGGGATGGTCTGCTCTAACAGTCCCTTTCCTTAGGACTGGGCTTGCTCAGCAAGCAGTGGGATGCGATCAACCGGAGAGAGTGAGAGAACGATCCTGAACTTGTGCACAAGTCCTAACTCTCATCCCATCATGAAATGCAGGGGTTCAGCCTCTATTCCCCTCCCTTCCTGAGACCCTGCACCCTGACCAGCTGTACCAGCCTAATTTGGGAGCTTGGGAGACATGCAGAACCTTCGGTCCTCTGCCAACTTTCTAATTCCGAATTTGGGGGACAATGTGTGTTTCCACTTGTCTTTTGCTGATTCCGTGCTTAGTCGCTAAATCGTATCTGACTCTTGGTGACACCATGGACTATAGCCTGCCAGCCTCTTCTGTTCATGGGATTTCCCAGGCAAGAATACTGGAGTGGGTTGCCATTTACTCCTCCAGGGGATCCTCCCATGATTCCAATGCCCTTTCAAATGGGAGAGCCACTAAGCAGCAGTGCTCTCCATGGCCCTGGGACCCCTTCTTCTCCATCCATCTTACCCCCGATGCTGGAGATACTCCACTGGGCCTCTCACCTGTCTGTGTGTCTGTCTTCAGGACACATGGAGGTTGGAAGGGCCTCTGGTCCCCAGGGCTGCTGTAGATCCAGCCATCATCCTCTCTTTCCACAGGAGACAGGATGGGGGACTATGGTCAGTGTGCTTCAGAGGGGAACAGGTGTGCATTTTGGGCTTGGACTCAGAAGATTGCTTTTATCTATAGCACATATAACTTGTGGTGATGACCAGAGCTGATGAGCAAGGCCTGAAGCACAGCCAGGAGGAGGGCAGGACCTCAAAGCTCCACAGGCACGCAGACACCACTGCCTCCACCCGGGTCAGACCACAGCATCTATCGCCCTGTCAGGGGTGGCAGGTAGACCTCCCGGTGACCACCCAAAGCTCGAGTTAAGCAAGACAGGACTAACTGCACCTGGTCAATGGCCACCCTGACAAAGGTGCCCGCCCTAGGCCAGTGCAGTGCAGCACCTCGTGATGCTCTATGGCACTTTGTATTGTGTGCATGTGTGTGTGTGTGTGCAAGTCATACGGTTGTGTGCAACTCTGCATACTATAGTCCACTAGGCTCCTCTATCTGTGGAATTCCTGAGGCAAGAATACTGGCGTGGGTAACCATTTTCTTCTCTGTGTCATTCCCCAAATCTGACATTGGTTCTTACCTTCAGGTAATTTCTGCTGAATTTACCCCATTATAATTCACTTCTTTACTTCCTTTAGACCTATAGGCTTAAGACGTGGTGATCTGTATTCTATTTTGTTTTGACACACATGGTTTTAAAATAAATTTACTCCATAAAATAAGAGGACACAAAGTGATCAGTATATGGTCAATAATGTGAAATTTGTCCTTCAAATGGTACTTAATGTAAGAAATAGGCACAAAAGATTACTGCTTCCTGTGAAAGGGTATATGGAGTAATGTTCTGAGCCCTTGCATATGGAAGATGCTCTTCATAGAGCCTTCATTTGTGATTGTTCGGCTGAGCGTAAAGTTCTAGATTGGAGATAGTTTTCTTTTGATTTTGAAGTCACTGTTCCTTTATCTTCAAATGTCCAGTACTGTTGAAATGTCTAAAGCCATTCTGATTCCATGTTCTTTATATGTGACTTAAGAAAAAAAATCTCTTCAAAGTTTAAAAAAAAAGAAGTAAGGAATCCTTCATTTTACACACAGCTGACCCTTGAACAACACAAGTATGGGTGAGGGGTGCCAAACTGCCCACAGATGAAAATCTGTGTATAACTTTAGAGGTGACCCCAGTGTCTGTGGATTCAACCAGTCATGGACTGTGAGGTGCCACAGTGTGTAGTGAAAACAATCCATTTATAAATGGACCCATGCAATTCAAACCTGTGTTGTTCAAGGATCAACTGATTATTATTATATATTCCTTATTCAATGATAGACTTAGGGAGTAAAATGATCCTGTTTAATTGTCTGTCATCCTTTTATTGTATTTTGGATGAGTTTGGCTATTATGGGGAAAAAAAAACATTTAACAGAGAAAAGAATTACTTGCCATCAGTTCATAAAAAATCATTTTCTCCTAAGAGTGCCTATTTGAAATTTTATGTAAGGATTAGTAAGTAATACATAATTAAATTAAAGCAACATAGCAAAAGTAACCTAGGAACTAGAGAAAAAATACATCAATTAATTTCCACTCGGCAGGGTGTCAAATGTCTGTAAAAGATACAAGGTAATTGGGCAGGAGAAGCCTGTACAGTTGCTCCCCAAGCTGGCTGTGAGCATTCCTAGAGGGGTCCCACAGTACTCGGATCGGAGCCCACCGGAGGGCCAGGGGAGCGGTCAAGGCTGGACCTGCCCCATCAGCCTTGCCAGTGTGGCTGGTTTTCTCCCTTTGGGCTGAAATCACATTTAAGCTTCTCTGCAGAGAGCAAGGCCTAGTCTTGCAGTGGGAGTGGAAGCAGCTGGTGTCTGTTTTGCTGTTCAGTGGCTAAGTCACATCTGACTCTTTGCAACCCCATGGACTGCAGCATGCCAGGCTTCCCTGTCCTTCACTATCTCCCGAAGTTTGCTCAAACTCAAGTCTATTGAGTCGGTGATGCCATCCAACCATCTCATCCTCTGTTACCCCTTTCTCCTCCTGCCCTCTATCTTTCCCAACATCAGGGTCTTTTCCAGTGAGTTGGCGCTTTGCATTAGATGGCCCGGAGGAGAGGAGCCGCTTCACTGGACATCTGTGTGGTCTTGTCTTTACCACCCTCAGCTTGCCTGGGGAGTGGGTGGAGCTGGGAGCTGAGTGTGGTCACAGCCTGGCACCCTAGGGTGATGTTCAAGGGTCAGCCTAACACCTGGGAGCCAGCTAGAAATGCAGACTCCCAGGCCCTGCCCCACCGCAGACCCCAGGATCACCACAGCTCACAGAGATCTGAGAGGTGGGGGCTGTGAGGACCTTAGCCTCTTTCACTGTTCTTTCTGCCACGTCTGAGTAAAAAACTCATGCATCACAGGAGAGCTCCGACTCTGCTCATCTGAGCGTCTACAGGCAGAAGCTGGAACTCAGGAGAAATATGATGCTCATTCATTGTCTTTGTTAGAAGAATGTCTCCCTATTTCACTTTGCCTGAGTCTTTCTTCCCGCTTTCTACAACCAGCTCTTGCTACCTGCTGATTCTCAGAAGCAGAAGTCCTTCCCTGGGAGGAGTAGGGGCAAGTTCCAGCCCAGAACAAATCTCAGGAGAAGGTCATCCATCCTTCTCCCCATCTTGACCGTCCCCCGACATAACTCACAGATCATCTCCCAAACAACTGGCCAAGTGGATCATAAGCAGAAGAGCCTACTTCAGTGAGCGAGTGCACAGGCTTTACCAGTGCACCGGCTCCTGTGGGCAGCAGGCTTCCCACTCACGGCTATAAATACCCTGCTGGCCTCTCTAGGGTCCCAGGCCAGGGATGCGGGGCCGTTTCCTCTGCTGATCGCTCATTGTCTGGGGTCTGGCTGGGGGCCAGGGCGGAAGGCCTGCCAGGCTCACTGCTTTTTCCGTGCACGCCGTCCACAGGGTAATGATTACTTCCTGGAGGCCTGAGGGGCCGGCCCTCACTTAGCCCAGAGCTCAGGCCCTGTGGTTGTGGACACGTACTTCTACCAATGCAAAATGAAACGAGAGGATTTTCCCCTCCGTGTGTGTCTGTCTCAGGTGAGGGGAGTCTTTCTGCTCTCCATCTGCCCCCGGTGGGAAGATAAGAAGGAGAGAAAAGCCGTCTCACTAGAGAATCCTTGCTCCCCGTGATGACAGGACACTCATTCTTAAGTGAGTTTTGCTCAGAACACTTCCCGTATCTAAACTAGGAGCAACTCCTTGGAAGTGGATGTCAGCCAGGGAAGCCTTTGACTTTTCACAATTGTAATTGCCTCATTACCCTGGAGTGTCCACATTTTAGTGGTGAAAGAAAGGATGTTTGCCTTGGAAGCCTTGTTGTCTCTGGAGATAAAAGCCGGGTGAGGAGTGTGGGTGTGAGAGGGAGCCGTGGTGGCCTTCAGAAGATGAAGTGTTAACGGCCAAGGATGGAGACCAGCTGCCTTCCAGCTTGCCAGGGTGGGGGTGGGGGAGGAAATGGCTTGTGGCCCCAGGAGGGCGCAGGGGAGCCGTGGGGAGCCGGCCCTGCCAGGCGGCCCTGCAGGAAGTGGGGCCAACAGGGCTTCTCCAGCCGAGTTGGGAAATGCCTCTGGAGATTGTTGGACGTGATTGTGTAATCCCCGAGTTACGATGGTTCCTGAGCTCAGTCCTGCGCTGTGTGATCTAGGAGTGCATCCTCTTGGGCTTCCAGAGGCCTCTGCCTGCCATGTGCCTGGGACGCGGGTGCCCATGACCCGGGTGCTCCAGGGGCCCTTCCTCCTAAGGGCAGCGGAAGAAGCAGGTCTGGAAAGCCGCAGAATTTGGGTTTGGATTTCAGTTCTGCAGCTCGTGGCCTCTGCTGCCCTGGCTCCGTTTTCCAAACTCGGAGTTTAATGTTTGTAGCTGTAAAAGACCAGCTGCCCAGAGTCACTGTGGCCACTGGAGGTAACCAGATGAGGGACATCTGACCACGGAGCAGGTTTGGCTGAGTGTGGAGTGAGAGCACCGCGGACACCATGCCCGGGACTGTCGGGCCACGGTTGTGACCCTGCGGGTCTTGTCCTCCTTGAAACTTCAGGAAACGGGGTGCTGAGGGGTTAGGTTGCAGAAAGACATAAAGCCGATAATATAAACATATAAGCTGAAAATAAAAGCTGGGACGACTCCTACTGTGCCACTCTGTCTCATACTATAGGGAACAAGGATGGATCCTGAGTAGGCTCTTTAGAACACATCCTGATTATTAAAACCATAGTTTTCAAAGCTCAGGTTCTCAGAAAGTCCATCAAACCTGGTCCTGGTGCACTTGCCCCTTATCCCCTGTTTGAAGCATCTGCCCTGTTGGCAGGAGGCTGGCATCACTAAGTTAGGAGACTCACCAGCACATTTGCCTAGAGGATCTCTCAAAAATTATCAAGACTTTTTGCAGTAAAGGGAAATATGTTAAATGTATTTTAGGTCTGCAGACCATTTTCACCAATTTCTATTATTTTAATTCACTTAATTCATTCAACAAACATGTATTAATATCTGTGTTCTAGATGATGTACTGGCTACTGTGAGTTTATTTTAAGGTGCTCTGTCTAGTGAGAGAAAAAGGTTTCAAGAAACCGCCCTTCAGGGAGATAAGCACCACATTGTAAATGATATAACTCTTTCAGAAAGATTGAATTTGGGGAAGTATTCAAAGTATGTGACATCCAAGCCAGGTCTTATGTATTACAGGATGTGCAAAGACCTCATAGAAAAGCTGAAAATTCTAAAAAATTACTGAGTTATACCTATAGAAAATCTCAATATCTTATTCATGTACTGTACTTCAAACTCATGACATTAATGAAAGTAGAATATTTAAATCATGAATGCAATGAAAATTGTGAGGACAAAGCAGAAATATACATTTTATATGTATTGCAAAAAATATATAATATTGCAAAAATATTATCACTAATTCTTCACTAGAAAATTAAACAAATGAACAGATTTTCCCCTTAGAACATAATGTTTGTGTTTTGGACACCAGGAAATGAGATGCCTGCAGATCTACAGACGAGGAAAGGAAAGCGAGCCATGTGGTTCTGGGAGGACCAACCAGAAGGCCCCAATGATGCTGCCTGCCTCACTTACTCATGTCCTTGTGAGATATTTCTACTTATTACCTGGCCTGCAAGCTTCTGGGCATCGTTTATATACCATATACACAAACTAAAGCAGTCTTTTCTTGACTTTAGAATGCCCCAGACAAGACATCAGCCATCTCTGTTACATTTATAAATTGCTCTTCAAATAATTTTGCTTTTGAGAGCTATGTCCTGAGATACGAAAAAATTAAACAGAATATGAAATTGAGGGGTTTCTTGGTCGACACACTCCCTTTTTACATGTCAGCTAAATCTTAAATGTAACACACATTGGGATGTGTCTGAGCATCTAGGGGATATGCTGGTATTGCTAATGTCTTTGAGATACTGGTTCTGGCTTTTGTTTGTATCACAAGGACATTAGAAGGAAAAATAATTCTTCGAGTTCTGAGCAAACCAGAGAGAAATGATTAATGGTGGCAGGAACTCTGCTCAACATGGGTTTGAGTCTGGATTTAAATACATAGTGAGGTGATGGTCACAGTGCCGTGACGGTGGTTTAGCATCCTGATGTGTGAGTCAATCCACTGTGTTTGGTGAGCATGTGCTTGCAGGTGGCCTGGCCAGTCTTGCCCTGTTGGAATAGGTCACAGTGGGTTTGAGTGGGGTCCTCTTCAAAATACCATAAAAAGAAACCCCAACCTTCTCTTTCTTAGCCATGCACCTGTCAGACTGCTGATTATCTTAACCCACTAGATGTGGGGCTTTCTTTGAATGACTTAATTTTCCAACCTGTGTAATTTATAATAAGTCTACTACTATAAATAAATCTTTTTCCTGATCTTTTCATGCAGATGCTCTATTTTTCTTCTTATATATCATTAATGACATTTCTTTTAAAGTCCTTAAACTGTTCTGGTGGCAGACACTAATTAACCAGTGACTGTAATTTGATTTCATAAAGCCAACACAATCAAGTCATCAAACAGAAAAAGTTTTGAAAGATATTCTTGACTATCAATAAGGTGAATATTCTTAGCACTCAGAAAGTGTGATTTTTGTTAAAGAGGCATGCTAACAAACTCCCAGTGAGATGCTGTCTTTCTGAATGTAACAGTATTATCTTAAGAGTAAAAAAAAATTACTGGCTTTGCTATAATCGAACACATAAACTAACAGTTGATATTCATAATGAACACCATTCACTTTATCTCTTATTAACAAAAGAAGCAGCTCTTCATATAGTTGTTTGAACTAATCATGAAGTAAGTAAAGTTTCTGAGAGCATACAAACGATAGGTTTTAAATCAAAAATGTTTATTGTAAAAAAGAACCTTGAAAACTGTTTTTTTTTTTTTAAAAAAGAAATGTAAATTTCACAAGTCTTCAGGTTGTTTATAGGCATTGGCTATAGACAACTTTTCACTTTCATACAAAACTCATTCAATCATATAAAAATAAACACAAATTTACATGGACTCATCAACTATACAGTTAACTAAAAAGACAGCTAGAAGGGGTGCAGTTGTGGATTGCATTTGTTGTATGCATTTAAAGTTGTTTAAGTACATCACAGAGTTTCTAAAAATCCTTTGTTGCACTTATTCCCATCTTTAGTTGATTTTAGAAAATCATTAAAAATCTTTTAAAACATAAGACATGGAGCATGCACCAGGAATGTTCAAAATAGTCTTTCCCGACTCCTGAAGGCACATACTATTTATTGGCCAAAAAAGAAGAAAAAATCACTTTTAATACATTCTCTTGTGTTTTTCCTTCTTGTTCTTTCTCTCTTTCCTTCTCCCTCTCTCCCTCAAAAACAAAGTTTAAAGTACGACAGGTAACAAAGCAGGCTTCAGTTTAAGGATGGTGACCAGACATGACACATGTAACAAAGTGAACTTGGAATACTTTATAAGGCACCTGAGATAGTGTCTGGCAGATTCTTGTCCTATAGGAAAATCTATTACAAATCCCGTACAAGGCAACACTGTTCTTTTCAGTTGAAATGCTTTGGCAGCAAAGTAAATCTTTGCATTCTTTCTTAGTAAGGAAAGATGCAATGTGCTTTTTTGCTTCATCTCAGAAGAGCAAGATTCTTGTCTTTTATCCTCTCCATCTAACGGTCAGTAAATATACGGTCATTTTAAACTTCACATGGAAAGGATTAATCTGATGCACATGGAATCCCCTGCCCTGGCAGCTGTGTGTGTGTGTGTGTGTGTGTGTGTGTGTGTGTGTCTATACATATTATTCGGGTTTGTCAGCACAAGACAAAATGCCTTAGGGCTTTTACTTGTCGCTCAGAGGTGGAGTGACAAGTAAAATGCGTGACAAGTGAACTAGAAAAGCGTCTGCCCGAGTAAACAGGGGCTGTGTCACTAGTGCGCCGCACAGCAGCCAGACTCCTCGTGCTTGTGCAGGAGGGACATCCGCGAGAAGGTTTTGGAGCAACTCTTGCACTGGTATTTCTTGACGTCCGAGTGCGTCTGCAGGTGAGCCCTCAGATTGGACCTGTCTGCGAAGGCCCTGCTGCAGTGAGAGCAGGAAAAAGGCTTCTCCCCTGGGGGGTGGGGCAGGGTGGGGAGAAAGAAAGATGGTCAGTGTTTTCAGAGGAAATGCAAATCCAGAAGAGGCTTACAGCAATCTTCACACTTTGCCAAAAGCATGAGAAGGAGCAAAACTTGATTCAAATCCCCCTTTATCAATATTTGTTTCAATGTCTGGCCCTTTAAGACAAATGTGAAAGTTGCACTTAAAAAAAAAATCAAATTTAAAAAATTAAAAATATATATAATTGCTGCTGCCAGTCCTAGAGAAATAATTTCTGTCGTCCTAGGACTTGGATTGTTCAAGCTCTCTTCTTCGGCAGGTGCAGCTAACGGCCAGCTCCTCCCCAGGTTTCCCAACATTTCCCCTTTTCCCTCCTTCTGTATTATGACTAAGCCTGGGTGAGTGCCCCTGCTCCTGGCAGGGTGATTTTGTGCTAGGAATAGAAAACTCAAAAGCAAAAACAAAACAAAAGCAAACAACGGAAAGCAAATTCAGCTCTCACTATCCAACTTGCTGTGGGTGAGAGACAGCACAGCAAGAATGTAGCTAACAAAAACCAAGAACCAAAAACTTCATCCGTCTTTCTGCCTAATCAATTGATTGGGAGAACAACATCTGTATTTGCTAATCATTGGGAGACATTTCACAGAACACACGTCCAAGCACATCTCTCCTGATTTGCTAACTGATCTTTGAGACCAAACCTCCTGAATCTAGCTTTCCAAAGTCTAAATGCTGTTTGCAGTCTCGGGAGCAGAGGCTGTGAGCAAGCAGTGGAGCCCTTTGTGCTTTGACGACTTTTTGAGTCGTCAGGAAGTAGCTAAAACTGAACATCCATCATCAAAAGTACTGTGTCACCACTTAAGGCAAATCGGACAGCCAGCCCAGAGCTTCCTTCTGCTGGACGGCGACACCCTGACTATGTGTTTCTCTTACCAGTGTGAGTTCTGATGTGTCCTTGCAGTAACCAGGGTCTGGAGAACGCCTTGCCGCAGATCTTGCAGACACAAGGTAAGGTGTGCGTCCGAATGTGCATCTTGAGGGCGCCCAGGCTCACGTATTCCTTGTCACAGTACTTACAGCTGAAGGATTTCCTGGACTGGGCGTCACAGTGCAGCTGCCTGTGTTTGCCCAGCCCTGAGAAGGTCGAATAGGTTTTATTGCATAAATTGCACTGAAACTTTTCAGCTTCGATGGCGTGGGAGTCTGAAAGCTTGGACTGTAGCCTTTCTTCTTCGTCGCTAATGGGGCTCTCGGAGCCGCTGTGGTCCTTGGATGAGGTGTCGGACGGAGGAGGGGGACTCACGCGCCCCAAGGATGCGGGGTATCCGGACAGAGGGGAGAGGCCGGCGGGCAGCGGGGCGTGGAAGGGAGAGGCGGTGGTCCACACGGCGATCGGGCTGTAGGCTCCCGATCTGAGGACCTCCGGCTGCGGGATGACAGGCACGGGGTAGCCCTCGTAGAGACACGGGGAGATAATCACTGCGGAGAGAGGAGAGGAGCGGGGCGTGAGACAGAGGGCACCATGAAAGCGCAGTGAAGAGCCAGGCTGCCTGCTCAGGGAACGAGGAGACAGACTCCCCAGGAGCAGGCAGGCGCTGGGAGGACATTAGTTTTCCGCCGCTGCTGCTCGGGGTCACTGCGCTTAAGGCTCATTTGTGCACCACCACCCCCACCCCCGGCCCCGCACACGAGCGAGTGTGGGGGGCTGCCCGACCAGCGAGCGCAGGGGGAAACCTACCCACTTTCTAAAGATACAGAAAAGTTCTCTTCCATCTTATGCGTGGGGTACTTGCTTTGGCTCACGCCGGTAAGTACAAGGATTGGCGTAAATCAAGCCGCTTTCTGGAGAAAAGGAGCCTTATTACATGAAAAAGGCAATAATTCAACGTTCACGCACTGCCTCACCCAGCCTCCACGTCCTCATTATGCAAGTATGTACACGCTGCGGAACGTGACGTCGCAAGAGCCCAGGGAAGATCTCCTCGCCAGCTCAGAGTGTGGAAGTTTTGAATTAAACCCGAGCCCGAACGATCTGAGGAAGGACCGCTCTTTCGGGAGCAGACAGCCTGGGTGTCCAGCTCTTTCGTATCAAAGTCGAGCGGCGGCACACCCCTGTCGTTACCTATTTACAGACTGAGATGCGGACATCTGCACCTCCCCCTTACCTGTGTGTGTGTCCAGCTCGCTGTAGTTGGGCTTCTTGGAGGCGTTGAAATGCTTCTTGACCAGGAAGGAGCGCGGCATCCTGGCGGCGGCGCGGGGCGCGGGGCGCGCGGTCCTACAGCATCTCTGCCCCGCAGGTGCGCGCGCGGCGCCGCCAGGTCGCGGGCTCCTCGCGGACTGAGCCCGCGGTGGCGGCGGGGAGGCCTTTTTTTCCTCTCTTTCGCGAGAAGGGTCCAATCACAGCCGAGAGGTTCAGATTTCAGCTCCTCCCTCTGGGCCAGCTGTGAGCAGAGGAGGAATCTGTTGTCAGACTAAATTATTCTGGTTCAAAATGGGCTGTGCCCCGGGCTTTCAGTGGAGAGGAAAAAAGTGCTTCAGTCTTTTCGGGAGAGGTCGTTTTCCTTCCTGAGCGCAGAGCCGGGCGTCCTTGCTCCGGGCGCGCTAGGTCCGCCGGCCCGGCCTGGCTTTCAGGTGCGGGCTCCGCGCCGGCTGGGAAGGCTGGGCTCTGGGCTCCCGGAGCCTCGCGGCTTTGGAGAGCTTTGGCGCGCACAGGGACGGAGCAATTCTCTCCTGGCTTTTGAAAAAGGAAGGTAGCGGCGAGGACAAAGCCCCAGTGAGTGAGCCGCGGGCCTGCAAGGGGGCAAGCCCGGGTCGAGACCCGCCCGCTTCGCGCGCTTGGGGATGCGCTTCGTGTCCTGGCGGCTGGGAGTGGGGGTGGGGGGGCGCTTCCTCGGGAAATAAAGCGGTCGTGTCACTTGTTAATTTTGGGGCTTGAAAGAAGCGCTTTGTGGCCCCCGAAGGACCCACGTCCAGGGAGAAGCGGGCCCCCCAGGATGAGAGGGAAGGATGAACTAAGGTCCCTGTCGTGGGAATCTGGAACCCTTTCCCAGAGGCCTCTGAGAAGCGCTTCTATCTTTTCATGCATCACTCGTTTTTTTTTTTTTTTTTTTAATGGAAAAAAGCCTGAATGGGCCGTTAGGGACAATAGTTTCAAACATTTATTTGCTTTCTGTGGTGCTGTTTTTGTCAGTATAAAGTCACTGCATCATCTCTCTGCCACTCTCCTGTGTGGCGTTTTTAAGGAAAGGGTGCCTCCTCTGTAGCGCTTGGTTAAGGTTCTAAACTACCCAGGTAACCAGCAAAAACACCTTGATTTTGTGTACGGTATTGAGTCTAAAAATACACTAACGTGGCTGGTTGTAAAAATGACATTTCAACCATGTTTTCAAGCATCTCTTCTCCTTTCCACCTCTTGCTTAAAGATTAAGGAAAGAACAAATTTGCAATCAGACCACCCTACCCTTGATTCGAACAGGTGCTGGGAGAAAAAAAAAACAAGTGGAAAAATAACAGTTGAAGTCAAGACTTGCAAGAGGAAGGCGCATGTCTGGCACATAACTTCTTAATCTTGCGGTGAGGCGGCACGGAGGGCGGGGCCCCAGCTGCCTCCGCTATTGTGCAGGATCCCTTTACCTTCCTCCCAACAGTCACTGGTTCAAACACCAGAGAAAGGAATTTAGATGAACATTTATGTTGAAAGAAGCAGTTTTCATGGGTGCCAGGAAAATATGAATATGCACCAGAGTCCTCCACAAACCCTGAACTGCAGGATAACCCAGACAGAGCAACTTTGCGAACTTCTGTTTTGTGAGGGAGTGGCTACTCACTCCAGTATTCTTGCCTGGAGAATTCCATGCACAGAGGAGCCTGGCAGGCTACAATCCATGGGGTGGGTTTCAAAGAGTTGGACTCGACTGAGCGACTAGCACTTTCATTTCAGATTGGCTGGTTTATTGGGACAGGAGCTCTCCTCATCCTTCCCAGCCCGCTTCCTGCAGGAGGCACTTTCTCATGGACGCGACCCCCTTGAGAAAACCCAGATGCCAATGCGCTGACTTCCTCCTTCAGCTCCACCCAGAGTCTGCTCAGCACAGTGAGGGGGCTGGAGGCATTCTGGTGTTTGTTTGTTGGTCGATAATTACGGCACAGGATGACCTGCTCAAGTGTGTATGTGAACAGTCTGCTCTAAGAGTTGAGCAGTATTTCACTCCTCAAGGGAAAGCCCTTGAATCTGGGTTACAGATGCCTCATCACGTGGACATCGGGCAGAGTCGGGACGTGTTCCCGCGCCTGCTGGGCGGCGAGGGTGTCAGGAGCCTGTCTGAGGCGTGTTCTCGCACAGGTCTGCCAGGCCTGTGTGAGGTCCGCTCTGCTGCAGGAAGGGCCAGCCCCAGGTGAGTCAGGGCACAGGTGTCCCGCTGAGACACCTTGGGGCTGGTGAGGATGGCAGGATGGAGGGGAGCATTGGGACACCCCCACCCGCAAGAAGACCCACTGCAGGGATTCTGGTCAGACCTGTGGAAGTTCCTCTCATGTGGGCCAGAAACTGGCCCAGTCACTGCCCAGGACAGAACCCTACATGGAGGCACGGACCCCTGGCTTCCATGTGTCACTGGGGCTGTCACTGCCCAGCACAGAGGCCTGCATGGAGGCAAGGACCCCTGGCTTACACATGTCATTGGGGCAGCACACTCCCAACCTGGGTCTTGTTCTGCAAGAAACCAGTCCTGGGCTGATGGCTTAGGTGGCCAGGAACAGTGAGGAAGGACACTTGTCCTGAGATGTTACTGACTCACAGCCCAGCCAGGGAGCAGCTGGGGGCACAGGTGTGCCCCTTGACAAGGGACAAAGTGGAGACAGGCTCACGGTGGCTCTGCTGTGGGGCAGAGACGTGAGGGGAGGGTGGATGGTCTGAGGGCAGTGTCCAGGCTTCCTGGCCCCAACTCCCCAGAGAATCTCGGTTCTCCTGGAGGAAGTGGGGCTCTAACAATACCCGCCCCGTGGCTGAGTCCCACTGGCAGGAGTGCCTCGCCTTACCTGTGATCTGTGGGGAGGCCCACATCACTTGGGTCCTTATTCATCACGAAGTTTATTAGGCAGGACCTGGTGTGGCTTAGCAGGCAGTCTCTGCTCTGTTTTCTGAAGAAGCTGATGGAGAAGACTTGTAGACAACTCTGTGACTTTGTTGGGGGCCAGCCCTTCCCCATGGCTCCCTGTGCCAGTGGGGTTTCTCCCAGACCCAGGCTTTTCTGTGAAAGACATATTCTTGCCTTGCCAACTCGGGGAATAAAGTAGATGCATGAGGTTTGGGAGTGCATCTCAGGTCTGTGTACTTTGCAGGAAGATTTGTGCTCAGGTAGGTCCTCAGGTATGGGAGCAGCAGTACAGATACTGAGCTAAGGAAATGGGGTGATTCCAGCTCCAGAAGAAGCCACAGCTCAGCCAAGGCAGAGAACCAGCTCCTGAGACCACGGCGTCTTTTCCGACTTCAGTTTGGGCCATTCAGTTTGGGTGTGGGCGGGGGCGGGATTACCTTTGTTGAAAGACATTCAGTCACGGAATGTCGCTGGTTTGACTGTGATATCCAGAGAATATTAGAGCATGCAGCTGACTTCTTAACTATTTAGACAGTAACAAAGTGTCGTGATACTGAACTTTGAAGTTTGAATGACAAACGTGAGCGGCCTCATGGTGTTGTGTGTATATGTGTTGTTCTAACTCATGATGGAACTCAGCTTTAGGTAAAGTCAACCAGCCCCTGAAAGAGAAGTAAATGTTTCCTTGGATTCCTGGGTTTCTCTGTCTGTAAATTATGTTCGGTACTCTTCCTTTATTTCTTTTATGGTGATTTGGGGACAAATATTTCCCAAGGCAGAAGGGAGACAATCAGAATGCTTGTTGGGTTCTGCTAAGATGTTCTGAGCTTCGTGACAAGCAGGGTCCCTTTCCTCCAGGGATGTGGATGGAACTCAGGTACACACGTGTGTCTGCTCAGGGAGGTCAGCGTGAGCCTCTGTGTGTGTGTGTTTGTGTGTGCGTGCCCTCAAGGGAGAACTGGGGTAAGGAACCATGGGGAAGCGTGCTGTCTGCAAACTCTGTCCTGTGTGGTATGTCGGTGTTTGTCCTTCCTGGGTGTCCGGGGCCTCCAATACCAGTCTCCCAGCCACAGGTTCTGTGTATGTCCATCTGGCTCTGATGTTGTGGTCAGGAGACACCACAAATGCTGTGCATCTGACACCAAACAGAAAATCTTGCTGAGCGTGGGAGCAGCATGAGATGCATTTTGTGTTGAATCCCTTGGATTCTGACCCTCATTTCCAGCTACGGCTTTCGTGTCCCTCTTGCCTCTGGCGGCTGCCCTGCGGTTACAGTGTCATTCAAGGTCAGACATCCGGGCCCCCAATGTCCTCTCTGTACTTGTGGCCTCTGCAATTAGAGGAACAGGAAAGACTGCAGAGAGCGGGTGTTTGGCCTCAGCTCCGCGGCTCCGGGATCTGTGGGTGCACAGCGACCCCTGGTGAGTGCCTGCTTTCCTTTCCAGACTCTAGCAAGTCCTGTCACCTCCCGATGGTGGACCAACAGTCTGTGCACCCAGGACAGGAACTTGACCTCATTTTGTAATTGCCCCAGTTTCAGGAGACTGTTATTTAAACCTTGACTTTTTTTTTTTTTAAAAAAAAAACCTCTGTTCTGAATTAACGATGGCTTACTTGGTTTGTAGAAACACAGGTGGTGTTTACAGATGCGTTATATCCCTTACATGTCGGTAGGCAGAGTGATTGTGGTTGATCCGGGCTATCATGAGGAAACCTCATATTGGGACTGGGAACTGAGTGTGGGAGGGGCTGAAGCACAGGAACTGGGGGTCCGAGGCAGGACTGTCCCTTGCTCCTTGGCCCTGCCCAGGTGTGGACCTTCTCAGCCTCACTGGGATTAGATCTGACACTGCTGGTCTCCAGATAAGGCACCCACAGGGGTCTTCACAGTGCCCAGAGCCAGGCCACCTTGTGCTGGGATGTGATTCATCTGCACACTCTCCTCCAAAGCCTTTAAAGGCATCACAATAGAAAGAATGATCCTCAACTTCAGAACTCCTGTGCATTTAGCATCCTGCCGTCCTCTGTCCTCCCCAGCCCAGGAGGGGGTCTGGCCTAATGCCTCTGTGAGGATGCCATCTGCATGGTTAATTTCAGTTACCTCCTCTCCTCCTGCACATCAGATGTCCCGGCGCTACGCAGAGATTGCAGGAGACAGCAGATGCCGCTGAGATGGCAATCGTGCCTCCACCCAGGAGAGACCCTCACTTGTGGAAAGAGAGGGCAGAGGGACTTGGGTTCTGAGTGTAAAGGAAGACTTGGACCCTGCACCCCCCAGCGGAACAGCCTCTGTGTAAGGGGCAGCTTACAGGGCAAGGAGCACAGCTCAATCTGGTCTTCCCACACCCCAGTTTTTGGTTTGCTCTTTATGATCACTGGCAGGGAGACTCCCCTGGACACTGAGCTGTTTTGGGGGAGCACTTCAAACAGGCTGGTCTGGCTCATGAGTAGGTGATACTCATGGATATCATGACACACGAGGATGGGGCTGTCTCCGAGGTGGAGACATAGTTCCTCTGCCCTGACACCTGCCAAAGCACCGGACAAACCTGTGTTCTCATGAGACCGGCCACGTGGGTCGTGGAAGGCCCCCCAGCCCCACCCAGTCCCTCCTGTGGGCCCCTACAACCATGCTGACCCCGTGGTACAACACAAACATCCTGCAGTTCTTAAGAAGATGATGACGTATATTTGTCCAGTTATGCTAAGGAAGAGGAAAGAAACAGGTTCCTGGTAGCCATAACCTTTAAACATGTAAGCTGAGGCCAGGTCCCTGATTCTGGAGGGCTCAGTCGGCTGTCCCTGTTGTCTCCATGACATGGAGACTCCATTCTGGCAAGTGTCACCCCTGAGCCCCAAAGAAGCCCCAACTTGACACTACGATGTTGAAAGTCAACATGGATGATGCCCCAGGATTAAGCAACGAAGGAAAGTGGGTAGGTGCCCTGTGAGGAAGGCTCCCCAAATATAGGCCCTTGTGGGCCCCTCCCTAGAGAAACCTGCTGGGAGGAGGCAGGGCTGGACTCCTCCACACAGGGGTGGAAACCCAGTGACTGCAGGGCCCTACAGGAAGTTTAGTGCACTGCCCACTTGATTCCAACCGGTTTGGAAGCTAGTCTTACGTGCAGAGGACAAGATGGTTGGATGGCATCACTGACTCAATGAACATGAGTTTGAAAAAACTCCTGGAGATGGTAAGGCACAGGGAAACCTGGCATTCTGCAGTCCACGCGGTTGCAAAAAGTCAGACACGACCGAATGGCTGAACAACAACCTATTTGCTGTGCAATCTTTTTTAAGGATAGGATTGTGTGCTGCTTTCTTCCCTTTGTACTTGGAATCAGTTCAGTTCAGTTCAGTTGCTCCGTCGTGTCCGACTCATTGTGACCCCATGGACTGCAGCATGCCAGGCCTTCCTGTCCATCACCAACTCCCGGAGTTTACTCAAACTTATATCCATTGAGTTGGTGACGCCCTCCAACTATCTCATCCTCTGTCATCCCCTTCTCCACCCACCTTCAATCTTTCCCAGCATCAGGGTCTTTTCCAATAAGTCAGTTCTTTTCATCAGGTGGCCAAAGTATTGGAGTTTCAGCTTCAGCATCAGTCCTTCCAATGAATATTCAGGACTGATTTCCTTTAGGATGGCCAAAGTATTGGAGTTTCAGCTACAGCATCAGTCCTTCCAATGAATATTCAGGACTGATTTCCTTTAGGATGGACTGGTTGGATCTCTTTGCAGTCCAAGGGACTCTCAAGAGTCTTCTCCAACACCACAGTTCAAAAGCATCAATTCTTCGGCTCTCAGCTTTCCTTATAGTCCAACTCTCACATCCATACATGACTACTGGAAAAACCATGGCTTTGACTAGACGGACCTTTGTTCGCAAAGTAATGTCTCTGCTTTTTAATATGCTGTCTAGGTTGGTCATAACTTTTCTCCCAAGGAGCAAGCATCTTTTGATTTCATGGCTGCAGTCACCATCTGCAGTGATTTTGGAGCACCCCAAAGTAAACTGTTGCTGTTTCCACTGTTTTCCCCATCTATTTGCTGTGAAGTGATGGGACCAGATGCCATGATCTTAGTTTTCTTAATGTTGATTTTTAAGTCAACTTTTTCACTGTCCTCTTACACTTTCAACAAGAGGCTCTTTAGTTCTTCTTCACTTTCTGCCATAAGGGTGGTGTCATCTGAGTATCTGAGGTTATTGATATTTCTCCCGGCAATCTTGATTCCAGCTTGTGCTTCATCCAGCCCAGCATTTCCCATGATGTACTCTGCATATAAGTTAAATAAACAGGGTGACAATATCCAGCCTTGATGTACTCCTTTCCCTATTTGGAACCAGTCTGTTGTTTCATGTCCAGTTCTAACTGTTGCTTCCTGACCTGCATACAGATTTCTCAAGAGGCAAGTCAGGTGGTCTGGTATTCCCATCTCTTTAAGTATTTTCAGAGTTTGTTGTGGTCTGTCAGCAGAGAGGTTTGACCTGAGACATCCTTGTCCCACCCAGGGAAGGGAATTAGCAGCAATTATTGGCACAACAAATGAAAAACCCTTCACCAATATAATTCCTAACCAACCCACTATACTAATAATTTCTAACTCCCCAAAAGAATTTGCCTTTAGTAAGTCTAAAACATCTCGTGCCTCTCAGATTGGGAGGCTGTAAACAATCACATGTGGCTGGACGAACCTATACAGTTGGGCTAGATAACCTTCAGAGGAGTCCGTAAGCTGAAACACTCTTGTCACTTCCAAGAATTTTTATTGCCTTGGAGCTGCACGTTTACTCCTTCTCCGAGAGAAACGGTTATGGGGGAGAGCCCCCCGTAAAGTCAGAGGTGTAGGTGAGAGCATAAAACAGACTCTGGTTTTGGGGTAGATGCTCAGGAACAGGGGGTTTCCTGAAGCTTGATCATGCCTTTGCGTATGCCAAGCCTCTTTCCTCATGACCTTTGCCATGGGCGGAGCTCCTCACGCTGGCCCCCGGTGGTGGTCTACACAGTCAAAGGCTTTGACATAGTCCATAAAGCAGACATTTTTCTGGAACTCTCTTGCTTTTTTGATGATCCAACAGATGTTGGCCATTTGCTCTCTGGTTCCTCTGCCTTTTCTAAATCCAGTTTGAACATCTGGAAGTTCACGGTTCACATACTGTTGAAGCATGCCTTGGAGAATTTTGAGCATCACTTTACTAGTGTGTGAGATGGTGCAGTTGTGCAGTAGTTTGAGCATTCTTTGGCATTGCCTTTCCTTGGGATTGGAATGAAAACTGACCTTTTCCAGTCCTGTGGCCACTGCTGTTTTCCAAATTTGCTGGTATGTTGAGTGCAGCACTTTCATAGCATCGTCTTATAGGATTTGAAATAGCTCGACTGGAATTCCATCACTTCCACTAGCTTTGTTCACAGTGATGCTTCCTAAGGCCCACTTGACTTCACATTCCAGGATGTCTGGCTCTAGGTGAATGATAACACCATTGTGGTTATCTGGGTCATGAAGATCTTTTTTGTATAGTTCTTCTGTGTATTCTTGCCACCTCTTCTTAATATCTTCTGCTTCTGTTAGGTCCCTATCATTTCTGTCCCTTATTTTGCCCATCTTTGCATGAAATGTTCCCTTGATATCTCTAATTTTCTTGAAGAGATCTCTAATCTTTCCCATTCTGTTGTTTCCCTCTATTTCTTTGCACTGATCACTGAAGAAGGCTTTCTTATCTCTCCTTGCTATTCTTTGGAACTCTGTATTCAGATGCTTATAACTTTCCTTTTCTCCTTTGCCTTTCACTTCTCTTCTTTTCACAGCTATTTGTAAGGCCTCCTCAGACAGCCATTTTGCATTTTTCCATTTCTTTTTCTTGGGGATGGTCTTGATCCCTGCCTCCTGTACAATGTCATGAACCTCTATTCATAGTTCTTCAGGCACTCTATCTATCAGATCGAATCCTTTGAAACTATTTGTCATTTCTACTGTATAATCGTAAGGGATTTGATTTAGGTCATACCTGAATGGTCTAGTGGTTTTCCCTACTTTCTTCAATTTAAGTCTGAATTTGGCAATAAGGAGTTCATGATCTGAGCCACAGTCAGCTCCTGGCCTTGTTTTTGCTGACTGTAGAGAGCTGCTCCGTCTTTGGCTGCAAATAATATAATCAATCTGATTTCGGTATTGACCATCTCGTGATGTCCACATGTAGAATCTTCTCTTGTGTGCTGGAAGAGGGTGTTTGCTATGACCAGTGCATTCTCTTGGCAAAACTCTATTAGTCTTTGCCCTGCTTCATTCTGTACTCCAAGGCCAAATTTGCTTGTTATTCCAGGTATTTCTTCACTTTTTACTTTTGCATTCCAGTCCCCTATATTGAAAAGGACATCTTTTTTGGGTGTTAGTTATAGAAGGTCTTGTAGGTCTTCATAGAACTGTTCAACTTCAGCTTCTTCAGCATTACTGGTTGGGGCATAGGCTTGGATTACCGTGATATTGAATGGTTTGCCTTGGAAACCAACAGAGATCATTCTGTCGTTTTTGAGACTGCATCCAAGTACTGCATTTCGGACTCTTTTGTTGACTGTGATGGCTCCTCCGTTTCTTCTAAGGGATTCCTGCCCACAGTAGTAGATATAATGGTCATCTGAGTTAAATTCACCCACTGCAGTCCATTTTAGTTCGCTGATTCCTAAAATATTGATGTTCACTCTTGCCATTTCCTGTTTGACCACTTCCAATTTGCCTTGATTCATAGACCTAACATTCCAAGTTCCTATGCAATATTGCTCTTTATAGCATCGGGCTTTACTTCCATCACCAGTCACATCCACAACTGGGTGTTGTTTTTGCTTTGGCTCCCTCTCTTCATTCTTTCTGGAGTTATTTCTCCACTGATCTCCACTAGCATACTGGGAACCTACTGACCTGAGGAGTTCATCTTTCAGTGCCCTCGCCTTTTGCCTTTTCATACTGTTCATGGGATTCTCAAGGCAAGAATACTGAAGTGGTTTGCCATTCCCTTCTCCACTGGACCACGTTTTGTCAGAATTCTCCACCATGACCCGTCCATCTTGGGTGGCTCCACACCATGGCTCATACTTTCATTGAGTAAACAAGGCTGTGGTTCATGTGATCAGAATTGTTAGTTTTCTGTGATTGTGATTTTTAGTCTGTCTGCCTTCTGATGGAAAAGGGTAAGAGGCTTATGGAAGCTTCCTAATGGGAGAGACTGACTGAGGGGGAAATTGGGTCTTGTTCTGATGGGCGAGGTCATGTTCAGTAAATCTTAATCTGATTTTCTGTTGATGGGCGGAGCTGTGTTCCCTCCCTGTTATTTCAGTTCAGCTCAGTTCAGTCGCTCAGTCCTGTCCGACTCTTTGCAACCCATGAATTGCAGCACGCCAGGCCTCCCTGTCCATCACCAACTCCCGGAGTTCACTCAAACTCACATCCATCGAGTCAGTGATGCCATCCAACCATCTCATCCTCTGTTGTCCCCTTCTCCTCCTGCCCCCAATCCCTCCCAGCGTCAGGGTCTTTTCCAATGAGTCAACTCTTCACATGAGGTGGCCAAAGTATTGGAGTTTCAGCTTCAACAGCAGTCCTTCCAATGAACACCCAGGACTGATCTCCTTTAGAATGGGCTGGTTGGATCTCCTTGCAGTCCAAGGGACTCTCAAGAGTCTTCTCCAACACCACAGTTCAAAAGATTCAATTATTTGGTGCTCAGCTTTCTTCACAGTCCAACTCTCACATCCATACATGACCACAGGAAAAACCATAGCCTTGACTTGACGGACCTTTGTTGACAAAGTAATGTCTCTGCTTTTTAATATGCTATCTAGGTTGGTCATAAGTTTCCTTCCAAGCAGTAAGCATCTTTTAATTTCATGGCTGCAATCACTATCTGCAGTGATCTTGGAGCCCCCCCAAAATAAAGTCTGACACTATTTCCACTGTTTCCCCATCTATTTGCCATGAAATGATGGGACCAGATGCCATGATCTTTGTTTTCTGAATGTTGAGCTTTAAGCCAACCTTTGCACTCTCCTCTTTCACTTTCACCAAAAGGCTTTTTGGTTCCTCTTCACTTTCTGCAATAAGGGTGGTGTCATCTGCATATCTGAGGTTATTGATATTTCTCCCAGCAGTCTTGATTCCAGCTTGTGCTTCTTCCAGCCCCGTGTTTCTCATGATGTACTCTGCATAGAAGTTAAATAAGCAAGGTGACAATATATAGCCTTGACGTACTCCTTTTCCTATTTGGAACCAGTCTGTTGTTCCATGTCCAGTTCTAACTCTTGCTTCCTGACCTGCATACAGGTTTCTCAAGAGGTAGGTCAGGTGATCTGGTATTCCCATCTCTTTCAGAATTTTCCACAGTTTATTGTGATCCGCAGAGTCAAAGGCTTTGGCATAATCAATAAAGCAGAAATAGATGTTTTTTTGGAACTCTCTTGCTTTTTCAATGATCCAGCGAATGTTGGCAATTTGATCTCTGGTTCCTCTGCCTTTTCTAAAACCAGCTTGAACATCTGGAAGTTCACGGTTCACGTATTGCTGAAGCCTGGCTTGGAGAATTTTGATCATTACTTTACTAGAGTGTGAGATGAGTGTAATTGTGCTGTAGTTTGAGCATTCTTTGGCATTGCCTTTCTTTGGGATTGGAATGAAAACTGACCTTTTCCAGTCCTGTGGCCACTGCTGAGTTTTCCAAATTTGCTGGCATATTGAGTGCAGCACTTTCACAGCATCATCTTTCAAGATTTGAAATAACTTAACTGGTCACCTCCACTAGCTTTGTTCATAGTGATGCTTTCTAAGGCCCACTTGACTTCACATTCCAGGATGTCTGGCTCTAGGTGAATGATCACATCATCATGATTATTTGGGTCATGAAGATCTTTTTTGTACAGTTCTGTGTATTCTTGCCAGCTTTTCTTAATATCGTCTGCTTCTGTTAGGTCCATACCATTTCTGTCCTTTATTGAGCCCATCTTTGCATGAAGTGTTCTCTTGGTATCTCTAATTTTCTTGAAGAGATCTCTAATCTTTCCTATTCTGTTGTTTCCCTCTATTTCTTTGCATTGATTGGTGAGGAAGGCTTTCTTATCTCTCCTTGCTATTCTTTGAAACTCTGCATTCAGATGCTCTTATCTTTCCTTTTCTCCTTTGCTTTTTATGTCTCTTCTTTTCATAGCTATTTGTAAGACTTCCTCAGACAGTCATTCTGCTTTTTTGCACTTCTTTTCCATGGAGATGGTCTTGATCCCTGCCTCCTGTATAATGTCACGAACCTCTGTCCATAATTCATCAGGCACTCTGTCTATCAGATCTAGTCCCTTAAATCTATTTCTCACTTCCACTGCGTAGTCATAAGGGATTTGATTTAGGTCATACCTGAATGGTCTAGGTTTTCCCTACTTTCTTCAATTTAAGCCTGAATTTGGCAATAAGGAGTTCATGATCTGAGCCACAGTCAGCTCCTGGTCTTGTTTTTTCTGACTGTAGAGAGCTTCTGCATCTTTGGCTGCAAAGAATATAATCAGTCTGATTTCAGTGTTGACCATCTGGTGATGCCCATGTGTAGAGTCTTCTCTTGTGTTTTTGGAAGAAGGTGTTTGCTATGACCAGTGTGTTCTTTTGGCAAAACTCTATTAGCCTTTGCCCTACTTCATTCCATACTCCAAGGTCAAATTTGCATGTTACTCTAGGTCTTTCTTGACTTCCTATTTTTGCATTCCAGTCCCCTATAATGGAAAGGACATCTTTTGGGGGGTGTTAGTTCTAAAAGGTCTTGTAGGTCTTCATAGAACCGTTCAACTTCAGCTTCTTCAGTGTTACTGGTTGGTGCATAGACGGATTACCGTGATGTGGGACTTCCCTGATACCTCAGCTGGTAAAGAATCCACCTGCAATGCGGGAGACCTGGGTTCGATCCCTGGGTTGGGAAGATCCCCTGGAGAAGGGAAAGGCTGCCCACTCCAGTATTCTGGCCTGGAGAATTCCATGGACTGTATAGTCTACAGGGTCGCAGAGAGTTGGAAATGACTGATGGACTTTCACTTACTTCACTCACCGTGATATTGAATGGTTCGCTTTGGAAATGATCAGAGATCATTCTGTTGTTTATGAGATTGCATCCAAGTACTGCATTTTGGACTCTTTTGTTGACTGTGATGGCTACTCCATTTCTTCTAAGGGATTCCTGCCCACAATAGTAGATATAATGGTCATCTGAGTTAAATTCACCCACTGCAGTCCATTTTAATTTGCTGATTCCTAGAATGTCCACGTTCACTCTTGCCTTCTCCTGTTTGACCACTTCCAATTTGCCTTGATTCATGGACCTGACATTCAAAATTCCTAAACAATATTGCTGTTTATAGCATTGGACCTTGCTTCTATCACCAGTCACATCCACAAGTGGATATTGTTTTGGCTTTGGCTCCATCCCTTCATTCTTCCTGGAGTTATTTCTCTACTGATCTCTAGTAGCATATTGGGCACATACTGACCTGGGGAGTTCCTCTTTCAGTATCCTCTCATTTTGCCTTTTCATACTGTTCATGGGGTTCTCAAGGCAAGAATACTGAAGTGGCTTGCCATTCCCTTCCCCAGTGGACCACATTCTGTACGTGTTATTTACCTGGGGCCAAAGTATGGTGAAGGTAATGAAGATAATGGTGACCTCCTTCGAAAGGTCTCATGCATGCACTTCCTCACTCAGTGCCCCTATCCCTGCAGCAGGCCACTGCTGACCCAAGCCTCTGCCAGAGACTCCTGAACAAGTGGGCAAGTCTTGGTCAGTCTCTTGTGGGGTCACTATTCCTTTCTCCTGTGTCCTGATGTGCACAAAGTTCTGTTTGTGCCCACCAAAAGTTTGTTCTCCAGTCCTGTGTAAGTTCTGGCAGCTCTGTGGTGGGGTTAATGGCAACCTCCTCCAAGAGGGCTTATGCCATGCCCAGCTCTGCTGCATCCAGAGCCCCTGCCCCTGTGGCAGTCCACTGCTGACCTGTACCCACCGGAGACACGCAGACTCAGTTCTGTCTCAGTCTCTGTGGGGTCTCTGGGTCCTGGTGCACACAATTTTGAGCCCTCTGAGCATTTCTGGCGGGTATGGGTTTGATTCTAAATGTGATTTTGCCCCTCCTACCATCTTGCTGGGGCTTCTCCTTTGTTCTTGGAGATACTTGTAATAGAGATGTTAGCTATTTCCACTAGCAGTGAGTCAAATGGATTCCAAAGTGAGCTTAACAAATTGTAACCTGGAAATCATAGGAAGTGTTGTGCTTACCTTTATCTTCATCATCTTCATCATTTTTCCATAACAACCCTGAAATTTGTGTATTTTCAAGATATTTCACCAGATACACCTACAATCATTCCAGGTAGACCAACCACTCAAACGAAGCCTCAACATGATGGCTGGTACATTCAGGTGAGGAAAAGTCAGTTTTTGACTTGGAAAGGACAATTAAAGATGATCCATTATAAATCCTTTGTTTCTAGGGGACTTACGTTTTCTCAAGCTCTGTCAGCCTGGGAATAAAAGGGGTTTGAACAGAAGCACTTGAAGAGCAGTTCTCCTGCTTTGTCCCACCAGCCGCATACACAGGCTTCCTCTCAGGGGCCCCAGCTCCTGCCTGGAGTCCTGGGTGTCATGGTACTTTTCCATTTTGATGGCTGTGTTTCCGTCTCTGACCACCAAGGTGGCTGACCATGCCCATAGGCTGCGGAAGCCCTTCCCGAACCTCCCGAGACCACCCTCAGCTCCTGTCCATCCACGTCAGGTGTGTCCTGTTAGATGGTGTCCAGCCCCAGGGGCTGGGACCTCACCCGGACTTGCCTTAGTCTCCTCTTCCTGGATGACATGGAGGACAGGACAGAGCAGCAATCCCTGGCCCTGGGTCTCCCACAGCCTCGCCTTTCCCATACACTTGACTTCACCTCTCACCCTAGGACCCAGAACAGAGATGTGAAGACGTGGGGCCTGATCAGATGACAAGCCCCTGACAAATGCAATGCTCGAGGCCAAAGGGCCTCTCTGCTGCAGCCTTGAACCAGCAGCCTTCAGATTTGATCCTTTGGTTGTTTTTCCCCTGGAGGCTTCTGGTCCTTGATGCAAACAGACACCTGGAGGCATCTCTCTGGGCTGGTGCCTCCTGGTGGTCAAGGGTCAGGATGAACAGAACTGGATTCCTTCCCTCCCATCTCCCTCCTTCCCTCCCTTGCTCTCTTTCCTTCTTTCTCTTTTCTTCCCTCTTTCTTATGGATTTTATATCCTTATGCTGCTGCTGCTGCTGCTGCTAAGTCGCTTCAGTCATGTCCGACTCTGTGCGACCCCATAGATGGCAGCCCACCAGGCTCCCCCGTCCCCAGGATTCTCCAGGCAAGAACACTAGAGTGGGTTGCCATTTCCTTTTCCAACGCATGAAAGTGAAAAGTGAAAGTGAAGTCACTCAGTCGTGTCCGACTCCTAGCGACCCCATGGACTGCAGCCCACCAGGCTCCTCCGTCCATGGGATTTGCAAGGCAAGAATACTGGAGTGAGTTGCCATTGCCTTCTCTGTTATATCCTTATAAGAACATGCATATATATATATATTCTTTTTTAAAAATAAACACTAATTGAGTGTCTACCTTTAGCCAAGAATTGCACTAACTATATTTATGAATCTTATTTCCATCTCATAACAACTGTCTAGGACAGGTATAATTTATTATTTCACAGCTGGTGAGACTGAGAACTAGATTTCATACACATGGCAGTTGTTTTAACACTAAGTCTACTGGCTTTTACACTGAATATTAGCAGATCGACCATTTATTGACCTCTGAGTATTTGGAAATCAGACAATAACAGCCCTTATGCAGACTGGGGTAATTGTGTTTGGTTAAGGGTACAATAAAGAATAATATGACCCAGCCTGAGTGCCCATTAAATTATGCAGTTTTCAAGTTAGAAATGTTCGCAGACTTTGAAGTTCAATAGGTCTGGATTTGAGTAATGACTAGTGTCACATAGTAGCTGAGTGACCTCAGGCTAATTATTTAGTTCTCGTTTACTCTTTAGTGAAATGAGAATATTGACGATTGTCTCTCAGAGCTGTTGTAAGGACTTGAGATGTTGTGTGTAAGGTGCCAACTATAGTGCTCAGCACAGAGCAGAGTATTAAGAGCGACCCTTTATTCTGTGCTTACCTTGTGCTAGATATTGTTGAATCCTCTCCTCATCCCTTTAATCTAGTCCTGAGTTAGTTGGAATAAAACTCATTTTGCACACAAGTTTCCCAAGTTACACCCATCAGTCCTGTGGACAAGACTCGAGTCCAGCTAGTCTGAACACAAGTGTTATGCCCTCTGCTTCTCTGACAGTAAGACCTGCTGATGAGAAGTTGAATGAATGACAGCTATTATTGTTAGAGTTCCATAATACAACACCCTAAAAATGACATCTTTTTTTGTTGTTGTTATTATAAAAACATTTTTAAAAGGAGCTCTGGGATGGTTCAGACTGTGAAAGATCTGCCGGCAATGCAGGAGACCCAGGTTCGATCCCTGGGTTGGGAAGAATCCCTGGAGAAGGAAATGGCAACCCACTTTAATATTCTTGCCCAGAGAATTCCAGGAACAGAGGAGCCTGGCGGGTTACAATCCATGGGGTCGCACCGAGTCAGACACAACTGAGTGACTGACACTGTGACTTTCATGCTGACCCCTGGCAAATCCAGCAGCAGTTTTGCTTTAGGAAAGCAATCGTTGGCCTTTTGGTGCCAGGATTCCAGGTGCCAGGTGACCCTCAGTTACTTTTTGTTTTGTTTTGAAGCATCTTCTGACAGTCTGGGGTAGAAGCAACTCTGGGGCTTCTTTGAAATAAGGTCCTATCCCCGCCCTTACTGCCCTGGGTCCTCAAGTTGGTGTTTTCACTGCTGCCCAAGAAGGCAGTGGAGCTGAGCCAAAGTAAGCTATTGAGACCTCTGCCATTCCCCTACCAAACCTGAGCAGTACAGTAGATCCTTGTTACGACATGACTCATCCACAGATCTGGGTATAATGCCGGTCAGGCAGAGTCTTCCAAACATAACAAGGATGCCTGCCAAAGTCTCGATGAAGACGGTGAGTCTGTGATACAAGTATTGGTCCTATTTCTTGGGACTGGAGTTGTAAGTATGAAGGTGTTACAGCCTGAGTATTGCTGGGATAGAGTTTGTTGCACTGCAATAAATTACGGAGATAGATTTAATTTCTGCTTTGCTCTTACTCTCAAAGCTGGAGTTTGTACATTCTATGTGAGGAGGTGTGTGGGCTTCAGGAAACATGACCATATATATATTAGTTCTGTACTTATTCAACAAATTCCATGTTGATAGTTTTCTTTTTTTAAGTAACTGACAGCTGTCTTTTTTTTTTAACTAGTTAGAGAGAAATAAACATCTATGGTGTTGTTTTTACTTTTAATACATCAAGCTAAATCTACTATACTATAAACTAACAGCAAATATATTATTGATACAATAAACCAATTTATTAAAGAGAAGAGTAATGAAAAGACAAGGCTGATGGAAAGAAAACAAGAGAACTCCATACACTGAAGTCTTTTGAGATTTAATAAGAAGTCTAGGGAATCGAGGGTAACAAGTTGAGGTGATTAAGGGTTATAATCAGAGAGGGGAAATTTGAGTTAGTGCCTTTTTTGGCGGGGCCGGGTGGGGGGGCAGATTTTCATGTCATTCAAGCATTCATATAGTTTGAAATGAAGAAGATGAAAAAAAATGCATGTGTAAACAGCACCCATGAAAAACTAGAGTGGCTACATGACTATCACCACAAGAGACTCAGATGTTGTTAGAGACAAAAGGAAATTTTATTATAGAAGTGGTCAACCCATTCAGAAGTTATAGGAATTACAACTTAAATGCACCTACCAGCAGAGCCTTTACAGATGAAGTAGAAATACTTGATAAGATCCAACATTTTGTTCTTGTGTGTGATAAAGACAAGCCACTGTCTAGACATGGAAGGGGTTTTTCTCAACATGACAAAGGAGATTGATGAAAAGAAAACCAAACAGCTCACATACTTAATGATGAAGGATGAATGTTCCCCCTAAGATCAGGAGCAGCACAAGGATGTCCAGCCTCTTCACTTCTGCTCAACATTGTATGGAGGTTCCAGCCAGGAAGTCAGGCAAGACCAAGGCATTGAGATTAGAAAGGAAGAGCTAAAACTTCCTCTATTTTCAGATGACACGATCTCGCTCATAAAGAATCCTATGGAGTCTACTGCAACGTGATTAGAGCTAGTAAACCTGCCCAGCGAGGAAGGAGGATACAAGATCAGCATACAAGTATCAGTAGTCTGTGAACCGCTTGAAAAGGAAGTTAGCAGCTTCACAGTAGCACCAAAATGAATAAAACACTTGAGGACAGATTTAGCAAAAGATGTAGAAAACTTTTACTCTGACAATTACAAAACATTGTTTAAAGAAAGAAAATCCTGCAATAAATGGATAGGCATTTCATTGTGAAACAATGAAAAGAAACATCGATTTGTCTGATATGTCCAAGCACATATTTAGAGGCAGAAAATACACTCATGGATGCATAGGGCTGAAGGGCTTGGGGGTGGGACAGAACTGGAAATAAATGCTGATGAGGATGTGAGGATAGATGAATGAGGGTAATGTTGTCAAGTGGACCGTGGTGGTGGCTGCACAATCCCACGGATTTAGCAACACTAATAATCATGAGGCTTCCCTGGTGGCTCAGAGGTTAAAGTGTCTACCTGCAATGCAGGAGACCTGGGTTCGATCCCTGGGTCGGGAAGATCCCCTGGAGAAGGAAATGGAGAAGGAAATAATCATGAAGCTGTACACTTTCCTTAGCTGAACTGTATAATAAAGGAATTGTATCTCCTAAACGCTACTACATATTTTGTCTATATTATGAAACAAGATCACTGTAAATTAAACATTTTTTAGTATTGAAGTGTTATGTATAAATAAAAGAATCATTGAATATATACAGCATTAAAAACTCAGTGTGGGAACATGCTTATCTTATTTAAAATGCTGTTGAAAATCTGAAAAATACAGGAAACTCAAAATAAGAATGAGGAATATGATCTGTAATTTCTCTCTTCTCTCATTCTCTGCACTTCCCAGAATAAAATAGGAGCCAAGATTAGGGATGTTATTCTGTCTCAGGGAATCAAAGTCTGAATTCTTTTTTCTTAATATATGAGTAGGTTTAGAAACAAATGGAAATCTTAATTGATACTGAAAAAAGCACTTGAGAAAATCCAGCATGTTACTAGGATAGAAACAGAGGTGAGACTGAGCCAGAGGGAAGTCCAGGTGAGAGGGACATCCTGTCCAGGGAAGTTCTGGTCCTGTGGATGGGGACCGCAGCTGTCGGCAGATCCAGTGGTTCACGGCAGATGACTCATGGCTTCCAGACGAGACAGCAAGGATGCAGGGCCTGGAAATCTGTTTGCTCAGCATCTGGGTGCAACTGACCCAAAGACCTTCATGTGGTGACCTCGTAAGGAGAGAAAAGAGTAGTATTTCTCAACCTCACAACTGAGCCCCTGTTGATCTGACTGTAATCTATTCACAATCTACTAAATTCTGTTGGGGTTTAGATTATGTCCTGAGAGACGAGGCTTCATTGTGGGTTTCTGTGGCTCACCCCATGGTGCCCGTGTGACCAGGGCAGGAAGCCGTCCCTCGTGGTCCGACCGCCCACGGGTCCTTGAGCCACTGAACACCACCAAAGAAATCAATTTCAATCTGCTTTCCTTCCACAGTTAAAATATGTTGTTATTGTGTTATTTTATTTTATTTTATTTTGAGCTTAAAAAAAAAAAAGTCTTCTTAAAGGAACAAGCCTGTGTTAAACAAACACAAATATCACCAGTATCACACCCAGACAGGAGCTGTGGAGCTGGCATCCAGGAACCACAAACCACTCAGGTTCGGCTGCATTGTAATCACAGCCTTTCAAGTGTTGGGTCTAATCCTGGTTCATGGCCAGCTTTGAGGGTTGTTCAAGGAAGACTGAAAGAATGATGAAATCCTTGCGCATTCATCCCCCTAGAAGGAATGCGAGATGCTTGGAAGGAATGGGCTCCCCAAACACTGTGCAATTTATTTTCAGCTTATCAGCTGGATGCACAGCAGGCTTAGCAGAACCGCTGGCCCTGGAGTTTCTCTGTTTGCCTTTTAAGCAAATGAACACACTACTCGGTGGGTTCCAGCTGTAAGTCACAGCTTTGATGAAGGCTGTCCCAACTGTCTAATATGAAGTCATCCATCCTTCCAAAGACTGGAGAACTGTAACACTTTAAAAGTAACATTTTTTTTCTCTTACATTTTGGTTTCTTTATTCTTTTATTTTACTATAATCTTTTGATGTATTAAGAGATCCTAAACTATTTGATACCCATGTGAAGCAGTCCAGTGATATCATATTTTCTGGATGTATTGTTTTTTGTTTATTTCTTGGAGGTTTTGTTAAAGGCTAAAAACTGCCAGCTTTTAAATTGATCAAGTATGTTTTCCCCTAAAGGTAATAGTGTTACTGGGGATCCTTGGAAAAGAAAAAAAGGCTACTGTCTATTATATTTATAAAAAATAAATTATGTTACATTGTTAAAAAGAATATACAGTTTTTGAAAGATGTGGGAAATGGAGAAAAATTTGTTATATTGCTATTAGCACTCCAACAGAGCCTTTGGTAACACTTTGTTGTATTAATTTTCAAACTTCTTTCTATACACATTGCATATGTTGTGAAATAATAATGTCCAGCAGAACTGTGTTCTGCTCTTCTATTTAGCATTGCACCCTAAGGATTTTCCTGTTATTAAATCTTCCTCAGGATTGTAATGTAAATAGCTACATAATATTCCATGGTTGCAAAGAGTCGGACATGACTGAGCAAGTAACACACACACACAATATTCCATCACATGGACAGATCCTTAGGTGTTTTAATATCTTCTGTTTGTGGACATTGTTTGTTTCTGGATGTTCAGTGTTACAAATGATGCTGCAATGAATACGTTTGATGACACAGAAAACAGTTCTAGAGGTAAAATCATTAGGCCAAGGGGTACAAATGTGTTCATGGCTCCTGATACAAATGCCAAGCTTCCAGCTATCAAACCCAAGCCATTTGTGTTCAGAGGCGGTTTGCGGGCGAGTTCCCGCAGCCACACTGCCATCCACGTGGCACACTGTTGTTTTATAGCTGATGCGTCTTTAGTACAAGAGAAAACGGATATTAAAATTTAAATCTTGGTTTATCAGATTCATTTAAGTTGTGCGAGGCCATCAGCTAGCAGTGAAGTCAAGAACAGAACCCAGGTGTTTCTGATCACAAAGCTTATTTTATTAAAACACATGCCATATTTCTTCTATGATCATTGCTAGAATGAAATTGAGATAATAAACCTCTACAGGATGTGATAAGATGCATGAGGTGATATGTGTGGGGCTTTAGGACAGATGCAGGGCCTGAGATCCCTCAGACCGTGCCGTCCATGATTATTTCTGTGTGTAGCCCACTCGCATGAATATGTGTATTTTCAGTTTTTTTTCTATTTGTTTCAAAGAAGATTAAGAGCCTTTTGCTTTCACTGATCTTTTTTAAGCATTCAAATTAACTGTGTAACAGAGCCAGTGTTACTGACCCTTCCCTGGCGAGCTCGGACTCGGCTGCCCTAAATACAAAGTCTCCTTGTGCAGAAACCCCATGAGGATGCAGTCAGCTGAGACAGTCACCTGCCCTCGGAGGCAGAGCACTTAGTGGAGAGGTGGAGATGGAGCAGCGCTGGTTGCGGGCCCGCAGGTGATGAGTGGACATCGTGAGGCACGTGAGGCACTCATCACCTGTAGGTACGGATATTCTTCTCCACATCCCTGTCCTCTGAACTGTTCTCTTATTTCTACATCAAGGAAATAGAAGTAATAGAGGTAACTGTCTGTGATAAATACATAGCAATCTCACCTGCCACAGCTGTTTCCATGGAAACCAAACAAAGACTAAGAAAGGATGCATTATATATTCTGCTGCTTTCGGGAACAATGCCATAAATTCATAGTTTCATGTTTTGTTTCCATTAGAACTCCTTTAATGTGTTGAATGAGAAAAGCATTTGGGCTGCTCACAGACCCCAGAATATGCTAAAATCTCTCCACTTGCAGCCATCATTTGCTAAAAATATCCACTCACCAGCAGTATTATTGAGAGCCTAGTATGTGCCAGTGTTGGAAGGTACATCCATGAGAACTGTTGCTCAGACAAGGAAGACGAAAGAGGTGGCAGCTCCTGAGCCCCAGCTCTGCACAGGAAGAGGCTGGGTGACTGCAGGCAGCATCACACTCTGTGAAACACGCGTTATTATTCAGAATAATGATGCAGTGATCCCGTGCTACCTGTGGTCTGAGGATGAGGAAGCTGAGGCTGAGTTACAGTAAATATCTGCCTGAGGTCACATTCTTAGAAAGCAAGCTGCCTGTTACTTTCTGTTTCAGTTGTCTGTGATGCCTTTATCAAACTCTAACATGTAAATATTTTCATAATTTAAAAAATGAAAAAGAAAGAGAAAAAATAAATTAGTGAGTTAAATCCATCCATTTTGGTAGATGCAATCTATCTAGAGAATTAGTGAAATGTATGGCACGTCTTGGTTATAGCCTTATCTTAGAATTATGTTCATATGTGAAAATATGTTAAATGGAAAATAAAAAGCATAAAATAAAAAATTTTAAAATATGTTTAATATTTTAAAAAGTTTTTTAAATTTAATATTTTAAAAACATTTTATTTTTTCCTTTTATTTTATTTTTATTTTTTATTTTACTTTACAATTCTGTATTGGTTTTGCTATACATTGACATGAATCCACCACGGGTGTACATGCGTTCCCAAACATGAACCCCCCTCCCACCCCCCTCCCCACAACATCTCTCTGGGTCATCCCCATGTACCAGCCCCAAGCGTGC
>NW_024070203.1:32079872-32260849 GCF_014754425.2 Oryx dammah
CACAACATCTCTCTGGGTCATCCCCGCGCGTCAGCCCCAAGCGTGCCATATCCTGCATTGGACATAGACTGGCAATTCGATTCTTACATGATATTATACATGTTTCAATGCCATTCTCCCAAATCATCTCATCCTCTCCCTCTCCCTCTGAGTCCAAAAGTCTGCTATACACATCTGTGTCTTTTTTGCTGTCCTGCATACAGGGTCATCATTGCCATCTTTCTAAATTCCATATATATGTGTTAGTATACTGTACTGGTGTTTTTCTTTCTGGCTTACTTCACTCTGTATAATCGGCTCCAGTTTCATCCATCTCATCAGAACTGATTCAAATGTATTCTTTTTAACAGCTGAGTAATACTCCATTGTGTATATGTACCTCAGCTTTCTTATCCATTCATCTGCTGATGGACATCTAGGTTGTTTCCATGTCCTGGCTATTATAAACAGTGCTGCGATGAACATTGGGGTACATGTGTCTCTTTCAATTCTGGTTTCCTCAGTGTGTATGCCCAGCAGTGGGATTGCTGGGTCATAAGGCAGTTCTAGTTGCAATTTTTTAAGGAATCTCCACATTGTTCTCCATAGTGGCTGTACTAGTTTGCATTCCCACCAACAGTGTAGGAGGGTTCCCTTCTCTCCACACCCTCTCCAGCGTTTATTGCTTGCAGATTTTTGGATCACAGACATTCTGACTGGTGTGAAGTGGTACCTCATTGTGGTTTTGATTTGCATTTCTCTAATAATGAGTGATGTTGAGCATCTTTTCATGTGTTTGTTAGCCATCCGTATGTCTTCTTTGGAGAAATGTCTATTTAGTTCTTTGGCCCATTTTTTGATTGGGTCGTTTATTTTTCTGGAATTGAGCTGCAGGAGTTGCTTGTATATTTTTGAGATTAGTTGTTTGTCAGTTGCTTCATTTGCTATTATTTTCTCCCATTCGGAAGGCTGTCTTTTCACTTTGCTTATATTTTCCTTTGTTGTGCAGAAGCTTTTAATTTTAATTAGGTCCTATTTGTTTATTTTTGCTTTTATTTCCAGAATTCTGGGAGGTGGATCATAGAGGATCCTGCTGTGATTTATGTCGGAGAGTGTTTTGCCTATGTTCTCCTCTAGGAGTTTTATAGTTTCTGGTCAAAAATCCTCAACAAAATTCTAGCAATCAGAATCCAACAACACATTAAAAAGATCATAAACCATGACCAAGTGGGCTTTATCCCAGGGATGCAAGGATTCTTCAATATCCACAAATCAATCAATGTAATTCACCACATTAACAAATTGAAAAATAAAAACCATATGATTATCTCAATAGATGCAGAGAAGGCCTTTGACAAGATTCAACATCCATTTATGATAAAAACTCTCCAGAAAGCAGGAATAGAAGGAACATACCTCAACATAATAAAAGCTATATATGACAAACCCACAGCAAACATTATCCTCAATGGTGAAAAATTGAAAGCATTTCCCCTAAAGTCAGGAACAAGACAAGGGTGTCCACTTTCACCACTACTATTCAACATAGTTCTGGAAGTTTTAGCCACAGCAATCAGAGCAGAAAAAGAAATAAAAGGAATCCAAATTGGAAAAGAAGAAGTAAAAACATATTTTAAAAAACTTTAAAATATGTTTAATTTGAGAAAAGTTCTATTGCACATATTTTATTGTTTTAACTTTTTATCAGTGACATTTTGATAAAAATATTCTAAGAAAGATTCTAAGATTATAAAAAGATAAAAGATAAAAATATTCTAAGATAAATAGTCTAAAAATATTCTAAGATTACCTTTAGGTAACTAGCTCTGCTTAAAAATTAAAGAAATAAAAAATAAAAATAAAAATTTGAAAATATTGTTTGTTGGAAAATAAGTTTCAGAAAAAAGCTCATTCACTTCAGGAAAAATAGTTTGTTTTCTGGGGAATGCTGGGTTCTTCACAGACTCAGTTCAGTTCAGTTCAGTTCAGTTCAGTCGCTCATTCATGTCTGACTCTTTGAGACCCCATAGACTGCAGTGTGCCAGGTGTTCCTGTCCATCACCAACTCCTGGAATTTGCTGACTCAAGTCTATCGAGTCAGTGATGTCATCCAACCATCTCATCCTCTGTCACTCCCTTCTCCTCCTGCCTTCAAACTTTCCAAGCATCAGAGTCTTTTCCAGTGAATCAGTTCTTTGCATCAGGTGGTCAAAGTATTGGATTTTCAGCTTCAGCATCAGTCTTTTCAATGAATATTCAAGGCTGATTTCCTTTAGGATTGACTGGTTTATTTATCAGATTTGTTTACATTGTCAGAGGCCATCAGCTAGCAGTGAAGAACAGAACTCAGGTGTTCCTTGTAGTCCAAGGGACTCTCAAGAGTCTTCTCCAACACCACAGTTCAAAAGCATCAATTCTTCGGCGCTCAGCTTTCTTTATAGTCCAACTCTCACATCCATACATGATTACTGGAAAAATCATAGTTTTGACTAGATGGACCCTTGTCTCAAAGTAATGTCTCTGCTTTTTAATATGCTGTCTAGGTTGGTCATAGCTTTTCTTCCAAGGAGCAAGCGTCTTTTAATTTCATGGCTGCAGTCACCATCTGCTGTGATTTTGGAGCCCAGGAAAATAAAATCTGTCACTGTTTCCATTGTTTCCCCATCTATTTGCCATGAAGTGATGGAACTGGCTGCCGTGATCTTAGTTTTTTGAACGTTGAGTTTTAAGCCAACTTTTCCACTCTGCTCTTTCACTTTCATCAAGAGGCTCTTCGCCTTCTGCCTTAAGGGTGGTGTCATCCGGGTATCTGAGGTTGTTGATACTTCTCCACAGACCAGGTCCACATCCATTTTCATAGTAGGCACACAATGACCAGCAGAGGGTGGTATGGGTTTACAGTTGGCTTGGAATTATTAAAAAGGGAAAATATTCTAACTTGATCCAAAAATCTATTCTGTAGTAGGTGAAATCTTTAAAATTATTTGTATTATATATAGGTGGGCCTGTGATATTTGCTTAACTATTATGACAAAGTACGGTGGTTGAATATTTTTTATAAACATGAAAGGGACTTTTGCCGGCCACCTGGCCCAGAAGCTTCCCAGCCCGTGGACAGGACACAGCAGGGTGACTGGGCCTCTGACCTGTGACGCTCAGACCCCAAAACCTGCTTCGTCTCTGTGGCAACCGTTCAGACACCCCTTCCCTCTCCCCTGCCACCCTGTCCCCTTGGTTGATCTCTGTTTCCTGGGCTTCTGTCTCCTTGTTTTGCTGATATTCATGCCCTGGGGCTTGGGCTTCCCTGGTAGCCCAGCTGGTAAAGAATCCACCTGCAGGGCAGGAGATCTTGGTTTGATTCCTGGGTCAGGAAGATCCTCTGGAGAAGGGATAGGCTATCCACTCCAGTATTCTTGGGCTTCCCTGGTGGTTCAGCTGGTAAAGAATCCACCTGCAACGAGGGAGACCTGGGTTCGATCCCTCAGTTGGGAAGATCCCCTGGAGAAGGGAACGGCTACCCACTCCAGTATTCTGGCCTGGAGAATTCCACGGACTGTATAGTCCATGGAGTCACAAAGAGTCAACACGACTGAGAGACTTTCACTCACTCACTCTGCCCTGGTGGGACAGGTGTGCTGGCTGTGGGTGTCCTGGGAAGCAGAAAGGTCTGTCCCTGAGAGCCTGATGCTTGCAGCCAATGTTAATGGCTATCAAGACAGTGGTCGCACAGAGCCTCCTCAGCCCTGGGGGCAGGAAGTCGGGGAATGCTTCCTGGAGGAAGTGGTATTGTCACGATGGAGTCTTGAGCTGTGAGCTGTAGTCTCTCTGAGGCCCCAGGAGCTCCCGAGGTGAGGAGGGCAGTTATGTAGTATGGAGAAGCGTGGACCCTGAGACTGGGCAGAGGGGAGCCGTGAGACACCACAGGCAGGTCACAGGGCGACCTCCCATCTTGACATGACGGCTCTGTCCTGACAGTGGTGACCACAGGTGTGGTCTGGAAATCACCCTCCATCCAGGCAGTCCCTGCTGCATCCCTGACCCTCTGCTCACCAGGCAGGTCCGCCTGGTTCATCTCTGGCACAAAGAACTCACGGGAGCAGCTGGTCTGTTTCTTTTTCATTCTGCTTCTCACAGATATTATACTGACGAGAAGAGTAAAGCAATTTCTCTTCTTTTCAGTTAGTCCTGCTTGTGTGAATTCTAGATATGTTCCATGCAAAGAAAGCACATGCATGAGTGCACACACACACATATACACACATGAGTCAGGCAAACACGCACACACACACATATACACACGTGCACACACACACGCACACACACACAGTGTCCATGAACACAGTCTCCAAGCTCTGCCCACTCACTGCTTGCCCTGCTCTCCGTCTAGTGGATCTTTAGAAACTAAGTAAATCTACCTTCCTCCTGCCTGGACCATGAGTGTCTCACAGCCCACATGTGAGAGTTGCCTGGAGATGCTGCAGGGTTGCCTGTGACCCTGAGACTCCACAGCTCATGGCTCCCTCCTTCAAATGGCAGCAACAGGTCAAAGTCTGAAGTTATATAATTAGTAGTGCAGCATTTTCTGGGAAAAAGATTTATTTTAGTATAAATATGTATTTGCTCTCATTTTTGTATAATAAGGATGTTTATATAACAATATTAATATTTATATTATTTTATTATAATTATATATAATTTCCAAACTTGCTAATCTCTCTCTCAAGAATGGAACTGGCATAGAAAAATCACACACATGCAAACCACAGGCAGCTCATCCCTTATCCAGAGCCTGAAAGATGACTGCCTACAGATGCCAGTGGAACTCAGGCTTCCCATCCATGCTAGGTAAAGAGTAGTTCTCAAGGATGTGTTAGTCACTCAGTCGAGGATGCCTACAGTCTGACTTATGTGTTGAGATGCCAGCAGCACCTGCCTCCTAGGCTAGATCCAGGAGCAGAGGTGTCTTCTGCTGCAGCCTGGATGGATGGGGCTGAGTGGACTGCTGGGTGCAGTGTCAGAGCAGACTCACTTAGGGGAGTGGGGTGCCCCAGTTACCACCATGTGGGTGGGCCATTTTGGGTGTCAGACCCTCTAAGCTAACCTGGCTGCTGCTAGAGGAACATGGCTGGTTTGGGTCAAGGCTGCTCCACCAGCCCTTTGCATCTGGTATGATGGTGGTGGGTTGTTATGGGGACATGTGGCCGCTCCATGAACAGTGATTAACTCCATGTTTTCAGACCCACATCTCATGTCTGTGTTCTGTTCTTTCTAGAGATTCCTGGGGAATTGAACTGCAAGCTCCCCTCCAGGGTCCCGTTGCTGGGGGTTAGAACCCACTGTAACCCTCCTTTCCACTGTCCCTGGGTCAGCCACAGCCCCCACCCCCTAAATGACTATCCTCACATCTTGTTTCTCGGCAAACACTTCATTGTCATGTCAAGGGGCCTGGCCTGGAGAGGCCAATACAATCTAGTCTCTGTAGGGTACAACTGCCTTGTCTAGTCCCCTGGGTATGGCCCCCATCTCCACATCTACCCTGCGTAGTACTTGGCTCTTACTTCACTCTTGTGGGAGCCAGCAGCTTCCACCCTTCACGTCTATTTTTCTGTGCATCTTGGCTTGTATCCACCCAGGGACCTCTCTGAATTATTGATTTAACTTCCCGTTTTGATCTTCTGATGGCTGGAGTCGAGGCCAGTTTTTCTACCAGTTGTCCTAGCATCATTTATGAACTGACTTTTCATCCTTAATGGAACAACAGGCACGTTTAAGGAAGAACTCTATTCCTTTCTCTTGTCCTGCCACCTGGCTCAGGGACCACAGTGGGGACACAGGGACAGAGCAGCTCCTGGATCTGTCCCCCATGCAGGAGGCAGAGGAGGGTGTCAGCTTCCATGGGGAGAGGAGACCCAGGTCACTGAGTTCTGCCTGACATTGTCACCAGGACCTCAGACAGGAAGGGGCAAGATTCCCTGAGCTCCCTTTTGTTGCTAGATCTGGGTCAGAGGTTCATGCCTTGGTGGCTCTCCAGTTGGGAGGAAGACTCTTG
This sequence comes from Oryx dammah, assembly GCF_014754425.2. Lineage (NCBI taxonomy): Eukaryota > Metazoa > Chordata > Mammalia > Artiodactyla > Bovidae > Oryx > Oryx dammah. Next base: position 32,085,901 of record NW_024070203.1, read on the forward strand.
TGGGCCCTTGGATAGCAAGGAGATCAAACCAGTCAATCCTAAAGGAAATCAGTCCTGAATATTCATTGGAAGGACTGATGCTGAAGCTCCAGTACGTTGGCCACATGATGTGAAGAGCCGACTCATTGGAAAAGACCCTGATGCTGGGAAAGATTGAGGGCAGGAGGAGAAGGGGACGACAGAGAATGAGAGGACTGGATGCCATCACCAACTCAATGGACACGAGTTTGAGCAAACTTTGGAAGATAGTGAAGGAAGGGGGGGCCTGGCGTGCTGTAGTCCATGGGGTCATAGAGAGTCAGACACAACTGAGCGACTTAGCAACAACAGTTACACGTTTTGCTCTCCTAATTCAGCCTTGGAGCTCTGAGAGTTCCCAGAAGCATCCATACATGAAGTAACTAGCATGTTCATGAAGCAGGTAGCTCAAAAACTCTAAGCACCAAACGGAAACACACAGAGTAGAAGAAGGGAACAAGAAAGAAAATGGTAGGTGAAGGGCAGGTTTGAATCCCTCCATAACAAAGAATGATTATCATCAGCAACAACAAAGTTTCGAGAAGCACTAATGTGAGACAAAAGTTTTCTTTTTTTAAATTTCAAAGGTACAGAGTGAAATATTTTCTAATTCAGTCACATGTCAGTTTACAAAACAACCAGCCACTTGGTATTGATTAGAAATGTGTCTGTATCAAAGGGGTATTATATTTTAGGCCCCAAACCTGCAACACTTAGTCATAAATGTCATCTTATCATCAGACATTTAAAAATTTAACCAAAGAAGAGAATCCAGAATATATGAAAGTACATAATTTAAAATAAATGTTTAATAAAAATGATTTTAGATGGACCTTACATCTAAACCTGAAATATAAAGGTATTCAACACCTAAATAGAAAAGTATCTTTACCACCTTGGGTTACACAGAGATTTCTTAGTCAGAATACAAAAAAACACAAAACCTGACCAGTGATTAACTGGTCTTCAACAAAATTAAAAACTTCAGCCCACCAAAAGACATAACTAAGAAAATGGTAAGGCAGCACACAGAACGAAAGGAAATATTCACGAAGGAGAGAAAACTGTGTTCAGAATAAAAGCTTGCTCCTACAAGTCAATAACCAAGGGCAAATAACCCAAATGCAACACAAACAAACTTGAACTGATGCTTTCTTTTCAGAAAAGAAAATACATTGTCAGGAAGCAGAGGGAGGGATGCTCGACATCATCAATTATCAGAAAATACAGAAGAGAAGCATCGTTAGACACCATTTCACCCCAGCAGGACGGGTGATGGTGAGCCCCGACAAAGACACACACCACGAGCACAGCCTTCCCTGGGCTCGGCTCTCACACATTGTTGGCAAGAGAGTGAAAATTTACAGCCATTTTTAGAAAACTGTTTGGCAGCTTCTTATAAAGTTAAACACATGACCTGGCAGTTCCACCCTTTAAGTATTTACCCAAGAGAAATGAAAACACTTGTCTACAAAAAGACTTGTAAACATGTGTTCTTAGCAACTTTACTTACAATAATCCCCCAAAATCCCCAAATGTCTGTCAACAGGAGAACGGACACACACACTGTGGTAAAGTCACATGTCGGAATGCTACTCGGCAAGAAAAAAGAACACAGAGTAATAAAGAAAAGGATAAACAAATACGTGTAAGACTGAAGTCATCGAATTTTCCTAAAATGAGATGATCTCTTTGCGTTTTCTGTTTGGGAAAGGTCTCATCCTGACCCTAAACCCTGACTACGGCCGCCCCCTTACTGAGCTTGTCTGAGATTGCCCTCACCCTGATGCCAGGCACGAGTCAGCTCCTTCACTCAGACTCTGCCCGGTTCACCCTCTCAGAGAGGCTGTACTCTCTACCTCACCTAAATCAGCTCCCAGTGCTCTGCCTGCTTGTGAAAAACTGAAAGTGTTAGTCACTCACTCGTGCCCTATTCTTGCGACCCCATGGACTCTAGCCCGCCAGGCTCCTCTGTCCATGGGATTCTCCAAGCAAGAACCCTGGAGTGGGTTGCTGTTTCTTTCTCCAAGGGATCTTCCTGACCCAGGGATTGAACCTGGGTCTCCTGCATTGCAGGTGGATTCTTTACCATCTGAGTCACCAGGGAACATTCTGCCTGCTTAGTTATCTGTTTTTTACTTGAAGTATGTTTCCCTGCTAGGAATTATATTAGTTTACTTCCTAGCATCCATGAGATCAAGGATGTTGTCTTGGCTACCATACGTGTCAGCATGGTGAGATACCCGCTACATAGTACATGCTTAAAAAACACCTTAGGAAGAATGAACAGTAAGCAAATCTGAGTTTCAATGGGTGCTGAGGATTCAAAATATTGAGTTTCACCTCCTTGTAGAACCATATCCATGAAAGACTAGTGTCCATGAGTGATAAACACCAGATGTCTGTTGAAAATGCCATTGTGATATCAACTTCTACTTTCCATTCTGTTGTAGACAGAGATGTGACACTCTGTTAATCCTCAGGAGTCTTCACTGAGTCCACAGGATTCTCAAAATTAAAAATAGTAGCCTGGTGCCTGACACATAGCAACCACTCTGTAAATAGCTGTGACATGGATCTACTTGCTGGAAAATTCATTCTCATCTTAGTTTGTCATTTGATGATGACGTTTGACTTCTGACTTCTAGATTGTAAAATTAATTCATCAGTGTTTCAGGATTTGGTAATTGTCACCTGTAAACTCAGTATTAGAACTTTGTCTTTCCTGCCCCCCAACTTTTTGAGAGTTATTGAACACCTCTTGCTAACATGACAGATGGGGTCTAAAACACTGCTGATCCCAAGTAAAGAGGTGCAACATATGTTCCAAAGGAAGAAATACTGATGCTCACCAACATATGTGTGGTTTACCTTCATGGATGTTCTTTACGTGGCTCTTGAAAGGATGACAAAGTGCTTCAGTTTATGATCTCTGTTTTGGGTGAAATATTCATGAACATTTTTAATGAATCTGAATGAATGATTGTGAATTTTGGACAATGAGCTTTCATAAATATTCATTGAAAAATCATAAACACTTTATCCCTTGTGTGGAAATCTTAATTAATTAAAAGTTAAAACAAACTCAGAGTATTCCCACTAGACATGAAAGAGTGGCTTCTGTTTTGTTTACTCTAAACTCATTACTAATTATGTTTAATAAAATGAAATCAGTGAATTTGCAGTCATTGGGTGTATTGTAGCATAAGCCCTACAGAAAACATGTCCTAATTCTGTTCAATTCTCAATAAAATATCAAATCAAAGATACTTCAGTGGAGATGCTTCATAAAAGGGCTACATTCACCAAGGATGTAAAATTGCTACAAAGGCAGACTGTTTTTAATGATCAAGAAAAGTTAGTTCTATAGAGTTCACTGAAAGGAGCCCTTGGCCCCTAATATGGTTATTTACTCTATAACCCAACTCCAGTAGACATATTCTCCTGAAGATTTGCTAAAAGAGGCTACAATAGTTCATGATTTTTCACAGATATCTAATGTACAATTCGAGATTAATTTTTAAGTAAAAGGAGAACCCCTAATTGGATTGAATCGCTAATAAGGGGCATCTTGTGTTATGGTTTTCAGAGCACACACCAACTCAAAGATCCTTGGGTACAATACTTTGAAGTATATTTAAACTGTAATAGTCCTGTTCTTGCAAAAAGAAATAAAGATGTAGGGAGATGCATGCCATCTTGCTTACCCAGCACTTTTACACAAAATCAAGACCTAAATGGACTGGGTTCTGAATTTTATTAGCTTTCTTTCCCAATAGATACAAGTGGAAACTATCCATCATGGGAAGTCAATACAAGGAAATTTGTCCTGGTTTACGTGGGTTTGATCCCTGGGTCGGCAAGATCTCCTGGAGAAGGGCATGGCAACCCACTCCAATATTCTTGCCTGGGGAACTCCATGGACAGAGGACCCTGAAGGCTACAGTCCATCGGGTCACAGCTGAAGAGTCGGACACAACTGAAGCGACTAAACATTAGTAAGGTAGGGTGGTTCTGAGGGATGATTTGGGGAAGGTGATGCAGCCTTGGTGAAGAGTTAAGAAACATCAAAACACCTGTGAAAATCCACTCTAATCTGAAATGAGCCTAGATTCATGAAAGGATCCTAGATTTTATCTTTGGGATAAAGATACATAGAGATACATCTATCTTTGCATTATAGATGTATACACAGAAGGTTGTGCCACTGATTGAAGCAATTAAATTTTCAGCAAATATTTCACCAGTATTTTCTCTGGATTTCAGGTAAAACTAGTTTTACAAGCATTTACTATACAAGCAGCTAAAATTTCACATCTAGGCATGTTTTTGTGATTGAGGGCCTGTATTTACATACACATAGATCTGACACCACTAGAATCTAACACTTTAGAAAAACACCCTGTGACTCATGTAACCTTAATTGCTTCTGCCTTTCGGTAGTTAACCATTCATAAATTACCTTGAATACGTAAAACTATTTTATAATGTTATAATGGGTTTGCAATACAAGTGAGCTTTCTATGGCTCCTGGCAATAGCTTGGGAAAGTTCTGCCAGAAGTCCTTTTTTCCTCCCCTTCCTCTCTGGTGATGAAATTCATAGAGATAGTCTTCCTTCCCTGGGCTGAAGTTCAAAATCCACTTGTGTTTTGGATCATCTGATAAAAGTTGATACTTCATCCCAAAGTTGAGCAGAGTTATTTTCGAAAAAAAAAAAAAAAGAAAAAGCAGATAGGAAGTGAAAAATGCCACATTTTAAAACTGTACTGTCCATCAGGCACAAGGAGTGAAAAGTACAGTAAAATAAATATCACTGTGAAAAATATTGTTTCATTTTATTTGTAAATCTCAGACTTAAAATATTTATTTCGAGGGAAGAATGTACAATCTAATGTTTTCAACATGTTAGGTTGATTCGTGCTCTTTGATAATTACTATGAGTCGATTAAAAGTGAATCTCATGTTTCTGCCTCTAACGTTCATGGCTTCTCTGGTTTTAATTCTAAAAAAGAAACTATTTCTTGTAAGCTTAGTCAAAGGATCAGTGAAAACATGACCACAGCATATGAAATTTTTTGTCAGAAACTATGTACATCATGTTCCAGAGATAGCAGTGCCCAGATTTATGGATAAAGATACATCAAAATGGATATAATTCAGGATATTCAATCAATTCAAGTCTGAAATGAAAGCTTTTGTGCTTAGCATCCACTTTGTGTTTGAAATCTCGCTTTACCTGGCAAGCTGTCTGAGTGATCTCGTGATGTGTTGATGAGACTGATGGATTGAACAGGTAATGCCCAAGGCTTCTTTCTGCCCCATGTGTGTCTCAGTTTCTGCTCTCCAGGGAACCCTGCCAAGGACAGGGTGCCCTGGGGCTGGGGTTTCAGAGTTGAAGCACCTTTCACCTGGTTGGCAGCTGTGTGGCCCCCGTGGTTGGTGATGGGTGAAGTGCCACAGCCCATGGGAAACTCCAGCAGGCTGTTCCAGGCTGAGGCACGTGTTGAAGTCCTAGCCCCCAGGACCTCAGGATGTGACTATATTTGGAGATAAGGTCTTTAAAGAGGTGACTAAGTTCAAATGTCACTGTTAGGATGGGACATTGGTCCAATATGACTGAGTGCCCATTAAGAGAGGAGACTAGGACACAGACACACAGAAGACAACCCTGTGAAGACACAGAACAGTCTACAAACCAAAGACAGGGGCCCCAGAAGAACCCAATGCTGCCCCCAGAACCGGGAGAAGAGAAAACATAAATTTCAATGGTTTAAGCCACCTCGCCTCTGGTGCTTTGTTACAGAAGCCCCAGCAGACCAGGGTGGCTATTACAGCCTTCACCAGTGATGGTTTGGGGGTGGAAGGATGGGGGGCACTGTGGCAGGGGCTGGTCCAGCATCCATGGCTGTTCAGGTCATGGCTGTGATGGTCAGAGAAATAGCTATCACTGGACATCGGGATGAGCTGGACATAGTGGGATGGCATCCACACACTGGAAATATCTGTGAAAGGAGAGAGACTATTAACCAGTGTAGGTGGATGGGAAGAGTCTGCAGGTGAAGGATTTCTCACCTCTGGCAGCTGTCAGGCAGGGGCACCAACAGCCTCAGGGACAGAATCCTGAGCTGTGTGAGCAAGGTGGGACCCCCGCGGTCCCAGGTCCACAGCCGTCCCCTGGCGCCACTTGAATCCGACACTGCGAGCTGTAAGTTCGCCCTTGGTGACTCAGGCAGGTTTCTTTTCCTAGGAAAGCTCACAGGAGGAAGGTGAGGGGGTGAAGGGTGATTCGCCTATAAAGCACCTGCCACAGATGATGGTTGGAGGGCATCATGGACTCAATGGACATGAGTCTGACTAAACTCCTGGAGTTGGTGATGGACAGGGAGGCCTGCGCGCTGCAGTCCATTGGGTCGCCCAGATACGACTGAGTGACTGAACTGAACTGAACAGTGTTCATTTGAAGCTTTGGTTATTACAGAGGCTTTGTGTATGCTTTTGGGCTTCCCTGGTGGCTCAGTGGTAAAGAATCTGCCCTCCAATGCAGGAGATGCAGGTTCGATCCCTGGGTCAGGAAGATCCCGTGGAGGAGGAAATGGCAACCCACTCCACTATTCTTGCCTGGGAAATCCTGTGGAGAGAGGAGCCTGGCAGGCTATAGTCCATGAGGTCTCAAAAAGTTGGATAACACTGAGTGGATAACAACAACAGAGTGTTTATGTTTAGTGGGGCATGTTCATTGATTCCAATGTCACTGCATGTTTAAGACCCCCAACGTGTTGTGTGCACACATAGACATGTCAGACTGGAGCTGGAATGAGGCAGAGGCAGTGAAGTCACCCAGACTGATCTCACCTGGTCAGTGGTCTAACAGCACAGGGTGGTAGTGAATTATCTATAAGCACAACCATCTTTCTGCCATGAATTTCCATGCTCTACAAAACAGCAATGGGATATCTGTCTCCTACTTCATTCATCATCAATAAACCCAGAAAGAGTAATAGTGTCCCACATGTAATAAACTGGTCACCCCTCAGAGAGACTATGGTGGACTGTGACTACTAATTAGTCTTTCTTAAATATGCCTTTCTCTTCCTTTAATGAGATGTCCATTAAGTTTGAAGTGTGTATTATAATCAAAGAGAAATGTTTGCATAACTTAATTTTAGGATAAAAGATTCAGTGAAATGTGGATGGATCTAATTTTAATAGTGAGATATTGGAAAATAATGTGGGTCAGAGAACAATCGGGGAGAAATTAGCCTGCCTTATGTCATGGTTGCGGTGTGGAAATTGGAGCCCTATTATATCATTTTAATCGTTAGCCGAGGATATAATCCTCATTACCACACACAGGAGGAAGACCACATTGGTTTTGTTAGATTTTCAGAATAGGAGCTACGGTATATATTCGGTTTTGTACTGGGTGTCGCTAAAGCAAAAATATATAGGGTACACATCTCACATGCTAGTAAAGTAATGCTCAAAATTCTCCAAGTGAGACTTCAACAGTACGTAAACCAAGAACTTCTAGATGTTGAAGCTGGATTTAGAAAAGGCAGAGGAACCAGAGATCAAATTGCCAACATCCATTGGATCAAAGAAAAAGCAAGAGAATTCCAGAAAAACATCTGCTTCATTGACTATGCTAAAGCCTTGACTGTGTGGATCACAACAAGCTGTGGAAAATTCTTCAATAGGTGGGAATACCAGACCACCTTACCTGCCTCTGAGAAATCTGTATGTAGGTCAGGAAGCAACAGTTAGAACTGGACATGAAACAAAAGACTGGTTCCAAATTAGGAAAGGAGTATGTCAAGGCTGTATATTGTCATCCTGTTTATTTAGCTTATATGCAGAGTACATCATGCAAAATGCTGGGCTGGATGAAGCACAAGCTGGAATCAAGATTGCCAGGAGAAATATCAATAACCTCAGATAATGCAGATGACACCACCCTTATGGCAGAACGTGAAGAGGAACCGAAAAGCCTCTTAATGAAAGTGAAAGAGGAGAGTGAAAAAGCTGGCTTAAAACTCAACCTTCAAAAATGAAGATCATGGCATTCAGTCCCATCACTTCATGGCAAATAGTTGGGGGAACAATGAAAACAGTGACAGACTTTATTTTCTTGGGCTCCAAAATCACAGCAGATGGTGACTGCAGCCATGAAATTAAAAGATGATTGCTCCTTGGAAGAAAAGTTATGACCAACCTAGACAGCATATTAAAAAGCAGAGACATTACTTTTCCAACAAAGGTGTCTAGTCAAAACTATGGTTTTTCCAGTAGTCATGTATGGATGTGAGAGTTGGGCTATAAAGAAAACTGAGCATTGAAGAACTGATGCTTTTGAACTGTGGTGTTGGAGAAGTCTCTTGAGAATCCCTTGGACTGCAAGGAGAAACCAGTCCACCCTAAAGGAAATCAGTCCTGAATATTCATTGAAAGGACTGATGTAGAAGCTGAAACTCCAATACTTTGGCCACCTGATAGGAAGAACTGACCCCTTAGAAAAGACCCTGATGCTAGGAAAGATTGAAGGCAGGAGGAGAAGGGGTTGACAGAGGATGAGATGGTTGGATGGCATCACGTACTCAATGGACATGAGTTTGAATAAGCTCTGGGAGTTGGTGATGGACAGGAAAGCCTTGCGTGCTGCAGTCCATGGGGTTGCAAAGAGTCAGACACGATGGAGTGAGTGAATGGAACTGAACCCCCTGTCTTTGAGAGACTCATTTTTGAATCTTTCAAAAACTAAAACCATGGGTCAAACCTTGATACCACCAGACAGGAGAGAGGTGTGGTGTAGTGGCCAGGGGTGGTGCACAGCTAGACAGAGCAATGGAAGTTGCCTACCACTCAGAAAGAATCTGCAAATTCACATCCCAAAATTTGTGAAGAAATTTAGTGCTAAGCAACTCAACCAACAGTTCAACAATTGTGACAGAAAGTGCATCTGTAAAACTAGGGAAAAATAATGTAGCTAAAGGGAGCTGATAAGTTATTTTTAAGAAGAAACAGAACAGATAGCAGAAAATAAAGAGATGAAAGGAGATAATTTCTGATTGCATATAAAAAAGCAGGTGCCACAAAATTAGCATTAGACCAATGAGAATCTAGGGCTGAAGTTAAACCCTTAGTGCTGATAAAGGAAAGTAAAATCCAAGATCCACCAAGAAGCTATGACATCAGGATTCTGTGCACACTTGCCCACATGGCTGCAAAACACATGAGGCCAAAATGGACAGACTCAGCTGATGCAATTGCACTACAAACTGGGAGGGCAGATGGTAAGACATCAGTAAGTACATAAATCATTTGCTTAACATAATTAAGTAACACAATGAAATAGATACAAAATCATGACTGTGCAATGGAAGAATATTTGCCATTATTAATACACAGAAAGCCACTTCCAAAATTATTTGAAAGAATAAATAAAAAGGAAAAGACTCTCTTGACAACATAGGGTATTTAGGAATCATCAATTAAAAGATAATTGAGAAAATTTATATGTCTAGGAAGTGAAAGTGAAGTCACTCAGTAGTGTCCAACTCTTTGCGACCCCATGGACTGTAGCCTACCAGGCTTCTCCATCCATGGGATTTTCTAGGCAAGAGTACTGGAGTGGGTTGCCATTTCCTTCTCCAGGGGATCTTCCCAACCCAGGGTTGGAACCAGGGTCTCCTGCATTGCAGGCAGATGCTTTACCCTCTAAGCTACCAGAGAAAGTATATGTCTAGAAAAACATCACTAAATAATTCAAATATTCAAGAAATGTCATAACAGCAGTAAAAAATATTTTGAAATAGATAACAAGAATAACCTTAAAGTAAATAAAAGGAAGAAGACTAAAAGAAGACAGGAAATAAAATACAAAACCTAAAAACAAGAGAGGTAGTTCTTTGGAAGAACGATTTAATAGAGAAACTGCTAGCAAAATTAATCAAGACAAAAGGAGAAAAGGCAGAAATGAATAATACTGGCAACAGAAAGGAGTCATAACCAGGTAGAGTAGGTATTTAAAAAGAACCATGATGGCAAACTAAGACAAATATTTTGAGTAAATTTGAACATAGGTGATGAACAATTCTGTATACGTTGCCAAAATTGCTTTAAGCCGGTGAAACCAACAGCCGCCAAATGAACAGAATCATCAACTGACAGCATCTTCCTCCTAATATCCAGGGATCCACAGCTGGACCTCTTGGCAAACTGAGTCTAGCAAATGGCAAAATAGTTCAAGTAAGGACCATTGCAAAAAGCAGAACAGAAATGCAGCTTTTGTTTCAACCAACAGTGTTGCTAGAAGGCTTTCAAGCTCCTGTTTCCTCAGTCCCCCCATGATTTCTGTGTGTCTTGGATTGTTCTTGCTGGACTCTCTAACCTGCTGTCCATTGAGGGTACAGTGCACGGCCCTCCTCTGGAAGGCTCCCACGCTTCCCCGACCTCTTTCCTGTCCCCCAGGACCCTGTGACTCTGCACTGCATCCCCGTGGCTGTGGTGACATCCAGTCCCCCTGCTGGCCTGCAGCCTGTCCATGATGTCCCCCTCAGAGCCCAGCGTGGTGCTGTCCCCAAGTGTGTGACTGACCCCAAGTTTGTGTCTCTGTCCCCAGAGTGGCTATTACCTCTCTCCCTGTCAAACCAGCAGTCCTGAACCAGGACTGTCCAGAGGGCCAGGACAACACCACGTCCGGGCCAAGACCTGCCTGGCCCACAGCACCCCTGGCAAGCTGACCCAGTCAAGGGCACACAGGCAGGCAGGGTGCCTCTGGCTCCGCCTGGGGTGGCCCAGTGCCCACCTGCGTCCACTCCCAGCTCAGGTTTCTGCCTTCCAGACCGAGGGGCACTATGCTCCCAGACGGCTCACCCCCTGCCCCATAGCAGGTCTGTCCTGGATCACCATCAATCAGCCCTTCCCAACTCTGCATTTTCTGAAGAAGCTGTAGACCCACATTTATTGGAAGAGTGGGCCGAAGGAAGCAGGCAGGTGAGTGATGGTCAGGGCTGTGTTGACACTTCTAGAGCCAGCTGTGGACATGGTTACACTTGAATATAAATTTTTTCTTGTGTTTTCACCTAATGAATTGCATTTTTTGTTTATGGCAATGAATTTGATTACAATTTCGTGTGAACTCTTTAATTCTTTATGGGGTATTTATTACATGGTAAGTTATGTTGCTTTACAAAAAATACTCGTGGGAAAAGGAACAGGAACCCAATATGATTAACTTTAGCCTCTCATTGCCCGTTTTGCAGGCTGCCGGGCACCAACTCACTGGCTCCTGCTCAGGGCACAATGGCATCTGTGCCTTCCGCTGGTTGTCTTCTGGCCAGAAATCAGTATTATCGAAGTGAGTCGTAACAACTCTAGAGGGTGGCCCTAGACAATATGATCTCAGGTGATGTTTGTGGGGTATAATTAACCTACGTATCATGTCCTGTCAGACCTAAAGGGAGAATATGACAATTCTTTGTGACAGTGAAGAAAATAGGAATAGACCTTATCAGAGACTCTCCGAATCAGTAAAAGCTGTCAAAGCTCATCACTTTGCTTTAACTATGTCTCGTTATAGCTGTGAAACCATTAACACATAAATACGTAAAAATAAGCTTATATTTCACAATTTTGGTGGGGTTGTGGGGAGGGCAGGTGCACTTCCCCAGTGGCACTAATGGCCAAGAATACTCTTGCCAAGGCAGGATGCTAGGGTTTCATCCCTGGGTTAGGAAGATCCCCTGGAGGAGGAAATGGCAACTCATTCCTGTGGGTTTTACTTTCCTGTGCCTTGCCTTTAATAGGATACACTAAAACCTGATAATTTTACATAAATAAAATATTCATTTCTGCGAAAAGGGAAATAGCACAAGTGTGTTTCAGAGATTCTCTCATTTCTATTTTCTCCTGTGGTTAATAGGTCAGCTTCTACCTGGCCAGTGTTATTTTTATTTATCTCTCCATCTGTGAAAATTTATAGCTAAATGGAAAAGTATAGCTTCTTGAAGAAAATTCAGAAATTTCATAAATGAAACAAACAATCATTTGAGAACCAAGCTATCATTTTTTGAAGTCATACCAGCTTGTATAAAATTCTTATTTCAAGAGTTATTTGTAGACAAGAGATGGAAACATCTACTAATTTATTCTCCCCACCCAAAGTTAATCTATGCCCATGTTCTTAGAATTATTACATTCTTAAAAGTTATTTTTCTATTATCTTTTAGAACACTTAGGTTTAAAATACAAGCATGATATGACAGATGTTTTTCTTTTAAAATGATTCTTTTATTTCTAAATTTGATAACTTCTGTAGGATATTTAAATATAATACATTATATATGACTTGTATACAAGTAATATATTTAATATAGTACAATAATATTCATTCTTGATTTTGTACTTTTTAAGATTTTGAATTTGATAACATTTATTATATATTTTAAATTCTACTTAATATCTGTGTGAGAGTTGTTCACCATGGAAAGGAACACACTTTATTAATACAAATGTAATATGCATTATTTTGGGAGACTTCTAATTGGCTGGTAATATAACCAAATTTTCAGTTCATACTCCAGGATTAAATGATTTCAGACCATGCTTTTTGAGAGTTTATATGTAAAAATCTGTGTTGGCTTATTATTTATTTGCTTGTTTATTATTGTTTCTTTCCTACAGAGGCCAGTGTTTCTTCAAGCACCTCTTTAACTGGCCCTGATTCTGCCAACTTCGTAGGTGATGACAAAGCCCAGCTAGGTATGTAATTTATTTCTTATCAGCATCACCCTCCCTATTTCCCTTTGTTTTTCATCTCTCAATCATGTTTGATAAGACCCTGATGCTGGGGGTGACAGAGGATGAGGTGACTAGATGGTATCACCGACACATCGGAGTTGGAGCGAACTCTGGGAGATGGGTGAAGGACAGGGAAGCCTGGCGTGCTACAGTCCTTGGGGTCACAAAGAGTCAGACACAACTGAGCGACTGAACAACAAATGTGAATTTTATTTGATAGGATCAGCTGAAGTGGCAGAATCCACCTGGTGGTTTAAATCCTTTTTTCAATCTGTACCTGTGCTTTCAAATGTAAAAAGAGAAGATCAGTCTGCTTGTGGGTAAGTTTAAGTTTTTTCCGATAAGAATATTTCCTTTTCAGATGAAAACAGTGCATGTCATAATTGTCACATCAACCGACAGGGATAAAACATGGTCCTCTCTGGAAGGTGAAGTCTTTGATGTAACCTGTACTTGAGGGCAGAGGTGGGGACGCAGTGTCTTCTAGTTAATCGTTAGTCAGATCTGAGCATTCTATCTCCAAAGAGAAATGGAAAACTCATATGCCGTTGTTATTATGGTGTAGGGGGAATGGACCAGGAAGCAGAAGCAAGGTACCTTTAGGAACAAATAACCACTCTCTACTCCAACAAGAGGAATCACAGCTCCTTGGAGAAATGGCTGATTCTGGAACAGTAAAACAGTAAAAGACAAGCCTGGACCATTTCATGATGCCCCCAAAGATACAAATGCCCCCCAATGATAGGGATATATCAAAATGACACGGGAATGAATTGGGCACGTCTGGGACTATTTCAGCAATATTTTTCCAGTTTACCTTGACTGTGAAGACAACCTAGCTTACAAATAAGCATTTCTCAGCTGATGATCTTTGCTTTGCGGTTTGGAGGGCAGTGTTGTAACAGTTAACTACACTATGCAAAGTATTACCATTGTTTGCAACTCTATGTAATAGCCACCCTCTGAGGCCCTGCAGGTGTGACACCTGGACCCTTTCGCACCTGAGCTACTCCTGGTGATCGTCTCCTTTATAAGAAGATGGAAACCTTCTGGATATCTCACTTACAAGACGATCCCACTGCAGCAACAGTTTAGGCATTTTCTTCAATGTTGAGAGTATTCCTGCCACTGGTGTCAGCTACATGGAGAACACTGGAAAAGCCTTTGAAAACACGTGACCTTCAAATATACATGATACCTTCAAATATACAATGATTCATGTGAAATAGCCTTTTCATTACCCTTATAATTTTTCAAACTTTTTAAAAATCGAAAATTATGTGTTAATTTTCAAAAAGCTTGTTAAACTCTCATTCTATCTGTAAATTGTTTTATTATGCCTGAAAACTGAAGCATTCATGCCTAACATAATTGTTTTAAGAGCCCTGGATTCAGAAGTGTAAAAAAAGAGTTTCAGAAATTATATTTTTAATCATGAACATTGGAAATAGAAAACATACCCATTAATACATTATCTGTTGAATACATTACTGTACATATTTGGTTATGTAGACTTTAAAATTCATGATTGTAAATTATTTTCAACAGCATGGAAAACCATGATGATACCAAGTTGGATGAAAAAAAGCAGGATAATCTGTATATGGTGTGAACTTTGTCATATTTAAAAGGTATATATGCTTAAGAGTAGATTGGAAGGGAATATATCAAAATGGTAACTGGTTATTTTTAGAGATGGGAGTTTGGGTGGTTTTCATTTTCTTCTTTGTATTTTTCTGTACCTTTTCAAATTGACTAATATGATCATGTTTGTGTGTATAATTTGGAATACGTAGAGGAGGGCTGGAATACACTTTCTGAATGTGAATATTCCTGACATCGGATAGAATATTTCCTTCTTTCCTTCATGTTTGGTAGATAATGCTAAATGAGTTTCAGCTGAAGGTTTTCTGATCCTGCTTGCAAACATCTTTCAACGTAAGCTGCCAGTCTTAGCAGTTAGGGGTGCGATGTTCACTCAGAGGTAGACATCAGTACACGCTGGTGTGGCTGACGGCGCACTAACCACCTGAAGGGGGCACTGTCTTTCTGCCAACACAGGACCACGCAGCCGTGGCAGGATGGCTTCCTCAGTGATGGGCACCTCACCAGCCTTCACTGGTCCCTCCAGATGGGATGTGTTCTCCTAACTCATGGTCCTTCATCACTTTGCTGTCAGTGAAGGGATTCAAACATCCCTGTGGCCCAATAGTACTTCATTGCTGACATTACTGCTCTTATAATGGTTACTTGCCTTTACACTTTTTATGCATTTATGGAGGCTCATTAAACCTTTGAGCACTACATTTCATTTGCCTTTACTCTAAAATCAAATTAGCATGATTGAAGACTGAATTTTTCCAAAGTGAGAGAAACGTGCAGTGAAACAAAATGGTAAATTGTTGGGGGTTTTGTTTTTAATTTGAGATTATTAACAAATTCCTTTTTTTGGTAATCACTTGGGATATGTGTGAACAGATGGCTTGTTTAGTTTATTGGATAAATTTCCCCAAATAAGCTATCAAGTCGGTATTTACTTTGTCTACTTAGAAAGATACTGTTTGTTAAGTTATATTTTGCCTTTGTGTTTGCAGTATTTTTAATGTGTTTAGTGCTGTTACTGAAGGTTATTAGTGTTTAAGATAGTTAAATTTTACATAAGGTTTTAAATCCAACATATTATCATGAACATATATAGTTATTAAGCACTTTAGAGTAATATATATACACACACACTACACCTATCTGTGCAGATTTGTAGTTGCCAGATAGATAGATGTATAGCTATAGATCCTCTGAAAAATATTAGGAATCTTTCCAAAAAATAATGTTAAAGTGAACTCATATAATGATTGGCTTCCCTGGTGGCTCTGTCAGTAAGGAGTCTGCCTGCAATGCAGGACGCTCAAGTTCAATCCCTGGGTCAGGAGGATCCCCTTGAGAAGGAAATGGCAACCTACTCCAGTATTCCTGCCTGAAGAATCCCGTGGACAGAGGAGCTTGGTGGCTGAAGTCCATGGGGTTGCAAAGAATCGGACATGACTTTGCGACTGTACCACACATAATGGATAAAAACTGAAAGGCTTGCTTTGTGCTATTCCAGAGTTTCTACAGAATTATGATGATAGAAATAGTGACAACAAAATGTTTCCTAGGTAAATTCTAGATAATTGATTCTAATGCAATTTTCCCACCATTCAGACACTTTGGGGCTGTACTTTAAAAAGTACCTCAGATGTAGGTCTCAGCATTAACTGTTGTTTTAGTTAAAACATCTCCTGGCTTTGTTGCCTACTGAAGAGATAATAAATAGTAAAGGTAATTATGTCAGAGGGGTGTCCATGTGATCTGAAACAAGCTATGATCATTCTAGTGTGATTTATGAAATGCTATTTGACTGGCCCTGGATGTTGGTATCAAATGAAACAAAGCTTTGATAATTTGCCCTCAGTTTCTATGGAAGTTTATATTGAGATTCCACTAACCTTTTTGTGAAGTGGTTTTGACGGCAGGTTGGATATTATTGGCCCCATATTCATTACAGATAAAGCCGCCAACAGCCAGTCCAATTCTCTCTGAAGGCCTCCTGCTGGAGTTTAGGCCTATTTGATGGTTCATACATTTTGTAGAAGATTAGGTTGTTAGGCCAATACTTTGGCCATCTGATGCAAACAGCTGACTCACTGGAAAAGACCCTGATGCTGGGAAAGATTGCAGACAAATGGAGAAGAGGGCAGCAGTGGATGAGATGGTTGGAAGGCATCCCTGATTCAATGGACATGAATTTGGGCAAACTCCAGGAGATAGTAAAGGACAGAGAGGCCTGGCATACTGCAGTCCATGGGGTCACAAAGAGTTGGGCATGACTTAGTGACTGAACAACAACAACAAGGATTGTGAGAAACATAATTGCAGAATTCCATTGGGCTACTAGAGAGTGAGGATATAAATAATTGTCCAGGTTGAATAGCATAGAGCTAAACTTCTAACTCATAGACATTCAAGAAATGTCTTATAGCTATAGATCCTCTGAAAAAGATTAGGAATCTTTCCAAAAAATAATGTTATAATTAACATTGTAACAGTCATAATTAATCCACCACCACCCCCAACAGTATTCTCTGAGGCCCACACTGTCCCCTATAGTTGAGACTGGCAGCTCCACTCATCAGCCCAGATGACTAGGGAGGTGAGGTTCCCTTATGACCGATCAGACACCAAGCCCTTTAAATTTCATTCTGTGTGTTTCTAGGATCTACCTACTTATTTCCTTTCCCACCATCACTAACTGAATCCAAATTGCAATCATGTCTCCTGAGGGCACTGCCAGGACATCCTTCCAGTGGTCCACCTCTGTCCTTTCTAAATCTCTTCTATAGATAAATCACAGTCATCTTAACAAAACTCAAATCTGCTAATTTTCTCCAGGAACACAAGAAGAGGCATACTCACACCTCCACAACATTCAATGGTTCCATTACTCTCAGGATAAAGTCACACCCTGCCCTGTCCCACCACATATTCTTGCCATATAGATCCATCCCACCCACTCCTGTCTCTCGTGCCCCCAGTGCCCAGTGGTCCAGCCCCATCAATCATCCTCTGTCCATCCTTCTGGCACCGTCTTCCCTGCTGCCCTGGGGCGTCCCCAGCCCCCACTCTATTCCCTTAATTCATGTCTATGCATCTTAAATCTTAGCTCAAAAGCCTCTTCCCCAGAGAAACCTCCGATCTACTTAGCTAAATTAGGTGGTCCATCACAGGCTGATGGCCTGTGTTTCTCTCCTCGGCACTCACCACAGTTATAATTTTACATGTGTTGTTGTTATGTCTTTTCTCCACGGCACCATAATATACGTCTTCCCCACTGCACCATAAACCACATGAGGACAAGGATCACGTCTGCTCTCCTTGACATTTTATCCCCAGCTTGTGACATAACAATAAATATTGGTCAGATGAATGACACTGCTTCTTTGGCTAGAGCTGGGTCGTTCCCAAGAAGCGTCACATTTTAGCAGAGAAGAGTAAACACTAAATCAACATGGAAGATAGTTTCCTGCAGTGGCAAGTGCTGTAGAGGAGATAAAACAAGGTGTCATGTCGAAGTGCGACTAGGCCAGGACAGAGGTGGAGGCAGAGAGGCTTTTTGATTGGTTTGGTTAGGAGAGGACTCATAGGGAAGGTGGCAGGGACTGGGTCCTGAGGGGGGAAGTGGCCACCTTTGTGCAAGGCACTCTTGCGGACACCAGACCGTGACCGACCACGCTGTCCACCTGTTTCCAGTACCTCGTGACACTGTCGTCAGGGGACAGCAGCTTTGGGCGAGTTTGGTGTTCTTGTGGAGGTCACATCGTCTACAGCATTGTTTCCAGCTAAGCCCAGGGTGAGAAATGGAGGGGCCTGGGGTTCGGTGCTTCCTTCTTAAGAAATCTGTGATCTAGTGAATTGTCCAGAGGCACACTGTGCAGCAGCAGTGTGAAGCCAGATCACCCAAAGGCCCTCCCCACCAGGGTCTCCAGTCTCAGAAGTCATTGTCTTCCCACCTCTCACACCACATACTGCTCTTATTTGTTTTTTGGTACTTTCTGTTCGAAACATAGAGCTATTTTGTATTACCTAGAAAAATAGAGTACTACACAGTTACTCTCCTTTCTCAATAGTTTAGAAAGAATGTATTTTAGGTTTGGCACCTGAAAAATTTTTTCATGTTACTTGTTTGTTTCTCAAAATGTTGATGGGGGAAGGGAGACATGAATGCATGCTGCTGCTGCTGCTGCTGCTGCTGCTAAGTCACTTCAGTCGTGTCCGACTCTGTGCGACCCCATAGATGGCAGCCCACCAGGCTCTGCCATCCCTAGGATTCTCCAGGCAAGAACACTGGAGTGGGTTGCCATTTCCTTCTCCAATGCATGAAAGTGAAAAGTGAAAGTGAAGTTGCTCAGTCATGTCTGACTCTTAGTGACCCCATGGACTGCAGCCCACCAGGCTCCTCTGTCCATGGGATTTTCCAGGCAAGAGTACTGGAGTGGGTTGCCATGCCCTCCTCCAGGGGATCTTCCCAACCCAGGGATTTAAACCGTGTCTTCTGCATTGCAGGCAGATTAGTGACCATCTGAGCCAACAAAGAAGCCCTTTATTTAGCATCAGTGGAATGTAAAAGTTTTGCTTCAACATATTTTAATTGGATATACTGAAACTTATTTGCCTTCAGGTTGTAAACACAAAATATATTAAATCCTTTTCACTATAGTGATTATTTGACTAAGAGCCACAGAGTGTGAGTTTCATAAATATCCTTTTTTACATGCTTAGCAGAGGTTTTTGAATTAATAAATGAGTGGTTACTGGAACTACATTTTGGATGCCAACTCAAGCAAAGGTTAGGATGTTGAAATTCCTTTGCAAGGAAAGAGACAAACATTCTATTTTCAAATAAACTACCTTTGAAAATATTTGTGCAGTCTTAAAATAACTTTTTGAGGGAGCTATCTGTCTTCAGGTTTCAAGCTAAATTTCACCATGAAAAGAGAATACAGAGGAAGGCCACCAAGTAGGTGTATCATGTTACGTTGTCCTATGTCATCCTTGATGGATTCCAATGCTTGTCCATCTTCTGCTGTCACTGATGCTGCTGAGCATCCTGGAGGAGACCACATTCCCTCTTATACATAGAGGGTCTTGCCTCCAAGCTGCGTCAGGTTGGCTCCACCCCGGGGGGGGCGGTCCCTGAGGTGGGAACTCACCTATCTGATGGTGAATTAGGGAGCTGAAAAAAGACTGAATTCTGGAATCCGTGGGAGCTGTATCCAAAACTGACAGCAAATTAGACTTCATTCCCAGCAGCACTTTAGAAGAGGAAGAGGGATTTGGGGGTCTATGGGGTTAATAAATTTTTCTTAAATATATTTTAAAAGTTTAACCAATCAATTAATTCCAATTCAAGTATTTTCCTTTTGGAAACCACCTTTTACAGGACTCCAGAATCCTCCTCCTTTCAAAATTCTAAAAATATTAAATTTCAATATTTTAGAAAGTATTAAATTTCAAAATATTGAGACTCTCCAGCTAGTTATTATAAGTCACTCTTTGCAGTGTCTCCTTGAAGCACTGGACTTCTTCAAGTGGAAGCAGCAGCTTCTCTGATGCTGAATGATTAAAAGCACAGGTGACAGAGAGACAGGCGGGACATATATTACAAAAGTATAAAAACCTCATAAAACCTTTGGATGTTGCCTAAACAGGAAGTGATTTATTTTAGCAAAACTGCAACCATGCAATTCCCAAAATCTGGTGTATCTAAGAACCGTATGAGGAGCCTGATAAAATGTAGACACAGGGCTCCATCTCCAGGAATCTGAAATCAAGGGCCCTGAGCTGCAGCCTGGGGATTTATTCTCTGCTGAGGCTCCTGGTGACTTGCAACTGATGTGTAAAGTAGCGCTTTCTGCTGTGGTACATATACACAATGGAGTATTACTCAGCCATTAAAAAGAATACATTTGAATCAGTTCTAATGAGGTGGATGAAACTGGAGCCTATTATACAGACTGAAATAAGCCAGAAAGAAAAACACCAATACCGTATACTAACGCATATATATGGAATTTAGAAAGATGGTAATGATAACCCTGTATGAGAGACAGCAAAAGAGACACAGAT
This sequence comes from Oryx dammah, assembly GCF_014754425.2. Classification (NCBI taxonomy): domain Eukaryota; kingdom Metazoa; phylum Chordata; class Mammalia; order Artiodactyla; family Bovidae; genus Oryx; species Oryx dammah. The sequence continues at coordinate 32,106,380 of NW_024070203.1, forward strand.
GTATAGAACGTTTGGACTCTGTGGGAGAGGGCGAGGGTGGGATGATTTGGGAGAATGGCATTGAAACATGTATATTATCATATGTGAAAGAATCACCAGTCCAGGTTTGATGCAGGATACAGGATGCTCGGGGCTGGTGCACTGGGATGACTTAGAGGGATGAGATGGGGAGGGAAGTGGGAGGGGGGTTCAGGATGGGGAATATGTGTATACCCGTGGTGGATTCATGTTGATGTATGGCAAAACCAATACAATATTGTAAAGTAATTAGCCTCCAATTAAAATAAATAAATTTATAAATTTATATTAAAAAAGTAGCACTTTTTTAGACTGACATAAACTGCAACCACCCCCTTCCCCAAACTCAGGAAACAAGCTACTATGTTACTATGTACTACTATTAGTACTATGTTTAGCTGTGGTTGTCATTTTAGCATTAAGAACTCAATGGTCTGGGAGAGCACCTTGGGTAACTGCACACAAAATCATGTAACATGGAGAAATTGTTTCAAATAAGGGGTTAGGAGCTGAACATACACAACCAGTCAACTTCAGCCTTTGTAGAGTTGGAGTTTGGAGGGATTTTCCCCTTGGGGAGGCAGTTTTCTTCTCCATCCTCAAATGGCAATGATTACCAATAACTGCTCATTTAAAATTAAAATGCACTTCTTGTTTTTCAGCCCCTAATTCACCCGTGACCCATGTTAGAGATAAATGCGTTTAAGGAAACGATCATTTTTCTTGATTTATCTCCATTGCACACCTGTCATGTAAAATGCATGTTATGCATCTTTGATAACAGTTTTTTCTGTGACAGCACTATGGCTGACAAAATAAATATTAGAAAGGCAGTCTATAAAATCACTTAATTTTAAAAAATTGGAGCACTTGAGTGAAGTCATTGTGGACTGAGACTCTGTGGTGGGGTGGTCACCCCCTGGAGCCTCAAGTCTGGGATGGGGTCCCACTCGCCTCTGCCGGCCAGGTGGGTGCAGCTAAAGATTCTCTGTGCTCTTTGGCTGCAAGACAGAGATTATTACAAAACTGTCGGTCTGGCCAGCAGGCCCTTTGCCTGGGCCTCTGACCTGACAGAGCAGGCTCACTATAGCTTTTTGTTTTTTTTCCCTCATTGGTGTTTCCTGGTTGCTGGCTCCTACAGTATTCAGTTAAAAAATACCCCGTTGTTTAGTCACTAAGTCGTTTCCGACTCTGTGCGACCCCATAGCCCTCCAGGCTCCTCTGTTAATGGGTTTTCCCAGAAAAGAATACTGGAGTGGGTTGCCATTTCCTACTCCAAGGGATCTTCCCGACCCAAGAATTGAACCCGCATCTGCATTGGTAGGTGGATTCTTTACCACTGAACCACCAGGGTAGAGCTTAGGATATAATAGGGAGAAATGAAACCCAGGGAACTCACCCCCATGTCCTTCCTTGGCTCTGAGAACATGGCCATTCCCCTCTCTGAGACGTCTGTGCTTGTTTTAGTTTTTCTAAGGGTTTTTAGTTTTTCTTACAGGAGGAATGTGCTTCCTTGGTGGCCCAGACAGTAAAGAATCCACCTGCAACGTGGGAGGCCTATGTTAGGAAGATCCCCTGGAGGAGGGCATGGCAACCCACTCCAGTATTCTTGCCTGGAGAATCCCATGGACAGAGGAGCCTGGCGGGCTACAGTCCATGGGGTCACAAAGAGTCAACAGGACTGAGCGACTAAGCCACACAGGAGGAATATACCTCCTCCACATTCCCAAGAAGTGGAAGTCTTTCTTTCTATACTAGTTTTCTTCAGAAGTTTTCTTTGTATTTTTACTTTTTTACACCTCCATATAAAGTTTGAAAACTTGTCTTTTACCCCCTCTTTTATTCCTCCCAAAATATTGTTGCTATTGTATTGTGACTGCATTAACTTTCAAGATTAATTTAGGGAGGATGTTCACTCTTGTTGAATTAATTATTTCCCCCAAGATTAAGCATGGTTTTCTATTGCTCAAGGCTTCATTACTTTTCAGCTCCATTTTAAAATTTTCCTCACCTTGATATGTATTTTGGGAGCTGATTGTCTTCCTAGATATTTTATGGGTTTTCTTCCATTTCCTAACTGCTTGGGTTTGTCTATTGCAGACTAATGATTTCTGTATATTAATTTTCTGTTTAGGCATATAATGAATTATAATAGTTTTTCAGTTGATTTTTAAATTAACAATAAACAGTAATAAAATCTGCAAACAAACCATTACTTTACCTTCTGTTTCCTGGTTTTTATATGCCATCTCTGCCTCGTGTCCAGATGTGTAGTCTGGTATATCCATATCAGTTTCAGGTAAATGACCTTCACGGCTGAACTAAACAAGCTGGGGAGGGGACATTGTGTCCCTGAAAACACCCTGACCTACAGCACAAGGACCCTTGGGGTGCCGATCAGGAACCTTGTCTTGCTGTGGCTTTTTCACTAAGCATCTTGCAAACTTTAAGGAATGCAACCAGTTAAGAGCTTTTTCAAAAGAAGAACGGATGATGATGTTTTAAGTGCATTTCAAAGTCTATGGAGTTCATTTTAATCTATGAGCCTATGACTCAGTTCATTTAATTATAAAATTGATCTATAATTTTCTTCCCTTGTGATACTATTTTGGAGTTTGTTTTAATGTTGGCTTTATGTCCTGAAAAGAATTTGCAATATTTCTTTCTTTTTCTAAGTTCTGGAAGAGGTTAAAAGCGTTGGCATGATCTGTTCCCTAATGATTTGGTGTAATTATCCAGTAAAGCCACTGGAAAGTGCAGCCTTTTAGAAACACTGTGAGGCTGCTGAGGGGAAGGCGGTGGGCAGCTCTCTGAATAGCTACATCTCTGCCCTCGCTTCATCATTCTCACTCAGTTCATACAGGTTGTCACATTTATTTGCATAAAAGTGATCAAAATAACCTCTTGGGATTCTTTTAATTTGAAGGGTTGTTATACTCTCCCCATCATAATATTTCTTATTTTAAAATATTTTATCCTTTTTTCTCTACTGGGTGGTAAATGTTTGTATATTTAATTGTTTATCACAAATAACTAGCTAGCATTAGTATTTTTAGTCTTACCCTTACTATAATGATCTTAAATTAAAAATTTGCATTTGTATTATCTACCATTTTGTTTTCCCTGTATTTATTTTTTGTTATATTTTTCAGTTCTTCAGTTGGAGCTTATTTATTTCCATTCCATGTGAAAATTTTAAAGCTTATGAGTATTTAAGGGTATACATTTTCCTTTCTCCTCAAACACAGCGTTGTTGAGCTAATGACCCCAATGGGTCAGCAGGGGGAGATGTTTTGCTCTTACACATTTGGCTGATGTTCTGGTCACTGTCTCTCACAGCATCCCAGGCTCAGACTCCTTCACTGGGGAGTACATACCTGGATGGTACCCACGGGAGCCTCCAGCTGCAGAGTATTTGCAGCAAGACTTTACCTGCATTTACTTGTCAGACATAAAAATAAAAGGAGCTCATTATCACTGTAAAGTGCCCATTGTGACAGATATTTATTTACTTATTTACAATCCTGAATTCTGTCACTTTTTTTTTTTTAAGATTACAATATATGTAGTTTTGTTTACTTTCATTTGTTTGGAATGTTTTCAATGTTTTTTGCACAAACTTTTTCTATTTCTTTGTTTTATAGATATTGCTTCTCTACCACTTGGGCCTCCCTGGTGGCTCAGAGGTTAAAGTGTCTGCCTCCAATGCAAAATTCGATTTACTTTAAATTCTAATTTTTTCTTTTTTCTTTTAGCATATGAGTCTAGCCCATTTATATTTATTTACATACAATAGACATGTTTGATATTATTTCTTAGCTCACACATTGTGCTGTGGCTTTTATTTGCATAGATTTTAAAATAAATTTTACATCTGTCTGACTCACTGAATTTCCTCACTGTATTACTCCTTGCTCTAATGGTTAGCAAGGTGATCACAACTTTTAAAGATGCTGTTAGAAATCCAGATAATACCTGTTTGTTTTCTCCTCTGTACAACAATAGAATTCATATAAATCATCCTTTGACAAAATCCTTGGGGCACATGCTCAGAATTCAAATTTTTAGAATTTTAGAGTGAAGGTGTAAGTGCTTACCCATGCATGACATACCAACAAACAGAACTAAGAATGTTAATATTGTATGATCACAGAGGGCAGAAAAAAGGAGATTATAGAAAGCCTCCCATTCAAATCAGGTTTTGAGTTGAAAATAAATTAGTATCTTGAAAATCAGGAATTACAAACTTCAGAATGAGGATTGTAGACCTTTGTACAGTATTTTCTTCCTTCTTCTCCACCAAATGTATTTAACTGATTATGCTATTTTTCTTTTATTTATCTTTGCAACTTCAAATATACTTATATTTCCACCATATGGCTTAGCAGTATTTAATGATCTCTGTCAATCAGCTATTTTTAAAAAGTGAGAAAATCAGAGCTGTACAGAAACTCCTACACTCTTTCTCTTTCCAATTTTAGCAATTTAATATCATTTTTACATTGCCAAGATTTAGACTTTTTACATTTTTTCCTGTAACCATAATTAACATATGTATTTCAGACTTCCGTCAAACAATTCACATACTCAATTCTCAATGCTGGAATTTTGCCATAATAATTTAATTCACTAATTGGTTGGCTGAGGTTCATTTTCTGATATTTTGCTGAAGAATAACTTGTAGGAACAATGCTCCCTGGACACCCCCACTCCGGCATGTTTGTCTTTAATTCTTTCTTTGTGCTTGCACTGTTGTTTGGCTGTGCCTGAAATTCTTGGACTATATTCCTTTCCCTGAGGACTGTGTGGGCTCTGCTCAGAGGTGGTCTAGCCTTGAAGAATGTATGTGGAGCTGAAGAAGGCTGCTAGTTTTCACCACGGGGGCTGGGGCTTTCATGGCTTGAACAGAACTGGGGAGAGGAACGTGGGAATAAACTGCTAGTGTTCACATTCTTACCAATATTCATTCCTTTTTTTTTTTTAAGAAATGTTCTGGATTGTTGCAAACCTTTGGTTCATTTCCAAAGTTCTGAAAGAGCTGATTTGACCATTTTTGTGATTGTTCTCATTGCTTTCATGAAACCAGGTAGTTTTGGAACCCCCTAAGCTGACATTTTCACTGGCCTAACTTCCGTGTTCTGTGTAACTTGTTTCTATTTCTTTTGCCTGCTTCTCTCTTTCTTGCCCTCCATGTTTCTTGCTGTTTTGTGATTTTTACTCTCCTGTTAATGTAAGTAATTTGATCTTGATTGCCATAATACTTTTAATTTTTTTATTTCACTTGTGTTTGTTTCATCTCTTTTGTTAAATCTCTATAGCCTTCTTGGTTTTTTTACTTCTGCTTTTTGATCCTGTTTCGTGGAGGCTATATTTTCTTTTCTTCCTTCCTTCCTTGTTTTCTATTTTTATTCATGTCAATATATTTGGTCAAAATTTTCATCTGCAACCTTAGTAACATTTTTGTTGTGGTGGTGTACTCAGTTTGTTTATAATATGCCTTTATTTCTTATAGAATATTTCAGATGTTCTGTGCTTGTTCCTTTTTATACCCTTAATCACTTTTGAACAAAGTAAGTTGCTTCTAAACAAGTAAGTTGCTTCTAAACAAGTGGCTTAAAATTATGTTAGTTTTTTTTTTTTGGCAAGAGCTTCACAAGTGGAACGAGTTGTAGCTGCTTGCTCTGAACAAACAGGAATTCTCCTTTATTCACTGGGTTTTGTGTATGTGTATGTGTGTCTGTGTTGGTGTGAGCCCTCAAAGCCACATTCTCCAAATACAATCCAAAATTGCCCCTGCAGCACTGTTTGTGACACAAAGTACCTCTCCTCCACCTGTGTTCTACCAGCATGTTGTTCTTTCAAATTATGGCTCTTCTATGCAATCGCTCATTTGTCCATCTCCTCTGCTTGCTGAGACTCTGCACCAAAGATCAGGGACTGGAACCTTGTCAGCCCTGCATCTATGATTGTTGTTAACAGAGTTAAGTTTTGCTGGTCTCAGACCCCAGGCCACACCATTTCCCAGGCACAAGGATGAGCCTGTGACTTTTTATTAAATTCCCAGCCCTTCTCTGAGTGTCTTTTATTTCATCTTCACTAGTTTTTACTTTTTATCTTTATTTCCTCATATTTGTTGTCCCCATGTTAAAAAGTCTCAATTTTTGCTGAAGATTGATTATTCATTTCTGTTTTTCTGTGTCTTGCTTACCTTAGACAAATTCCAGGAGGACTACTTCATGTTGCCATATTAAAGCTGGCATTTCTGGTCCTGCTGCTGCTGCTGCTGCTGCTGCTGCTGCTAAGTGGCTTCAGTTGTGTCTGACTCTGTGCAACCCCATATACGGCAGCCCACCAGGCTCCCCCGTCCCTGGGATTCTCCAGGCAAGAATACTGGAGTGGGTTGCCATTTCCTTCTCCAATGCATGCGTGCATGCTAAGTTGCTTCGGTCAAGTCCGACTCTGTGTGACCCTATGGACAGCAGCCCACCAGGCTCCTCTGTCTATAGGATTCTCTAGGCAAGAATACTGGAGTGGGTTGCCATTTCCTTCTCCAATTTCTGGTCCTAGCTCATCTTAACTTCATACATTACAGCCAGGATGAGGATAATTAACTTTAGTGTTTGCAATAAACATATACAATGCCATCACACTAGAATACGTGCTTTGAATGTGATTCACCACAGGATTAATTAATTGGAATTATCTGCTTAAAATATCTTACCAGATCCCTTGGGACCAATGATAATTATATACACAACATCTTTTCTGGGATAGAACTTAGGTTGCAATTAAACACTAAATGGTTTACATGAAGATAAAATTTACAAATCTAAGCCTATATCACAATTCAGCTTTGGATTTACTAACTGAAAAATTCAAACTATAAGTGTCAAATTCTCACCTTTAACACAATCTGTGTGACCTGGAAGAATTTTCTGAACTTTAAATCTCATTTCTCTAATCTTTAGGCTGGAATAATTAAAAACAAACTGCCAAACCATCATTCTGGTTTATTGTAATGAGATAAAAAAATAACGCTCTTAAAGCTTCCCACACAGAGCCCGGCATATAACAAGCACTTCATGGGTATTAGCTGATTTATAGTTAGCTATTTCAGTATGTGCATGTGTGTGCATGCTAAGGTAATAGGTAATGTTCTAATCAAACATCCTCTTATTAGCTAAGAGCATGTTAATTAGCTAAGGAGATTTTTAGGTATAGAGTTCTCTGTTTTTTAAGTGGGAACATTTTCTAAATGTCATAAAATAATCTGAATATTTGAAAGAAGGCAGTAGTGCTTTATTTCTTGCAGAGGTATTGCCCATATATCCATTGATCTCCATAGCAACCTGACAAGGTACATGGATGAGATGGGAAGAAACGTAGTAGGAATACTGATATATTTCTCCATTTCTCTACATAGTTAGACAGCATGTGCTGATGCAGCTTTACTGACATCCCCGTGGGTTGGAGTCAGCATGATGAAGCAGAGAACGTTCTTGCTTTGGAGGCAGGTGCCCAGACCTGACTTTGTCCATTAGTAGCTGCGAGACTGTCAGCTGGTTACCTGACACTTGTGCCGTGTTAACAAGACCATCTCATACCAAACACTGATCTGGAGACTAAGAAAATTATCAGTTACTTCCGCTTACTTCTCTGAATTTTGTGTTGGTTATGGTTCCATGGCAAAGGGTTTATTTTCTTTACTGACCTTAAGACAAGGGGAGCCATAGTTGAAGTGATCTAAGGTTAAATGGATAGTGTCAGAGAAGTTAGGAGGACTTCAGTATTTCTTGAATGTTATAGGTAACAGGCCCTGAGAGCTTCCTAGAGGGCCTTCACTGTTTCATGGGAGCATCCAGAGCTGGGTGGTATCATGAATGCTGTGGACTTAATGCACTTGTGTGTATGGGTCAAGGGTCACTCAGGTCATGACCTAGTGGATGAGGGAGAAGCCCAGGGACTTCTCCGTAGATGGCAAGTCTGAGGTGGGAGGGTGGGTGTCACCTCGGAATGGTTGTTGGTTAGTTCTGAGTTGGGGTGGGGAAAGAAGGAGGGGGTTTCTGAGATCATGTGCCGGGGCTGCCCTAAGTAATTACTGCAAACAGGAGCTATAACACAGCACAAACGTCTCCATTTACAGTTCTAGAGGGCAGGAGTCCAGAATGAAGAGTCTGGCAAGACCGTGTTCCTCCCAGAGGCTCCTGGGAAGGAGGTCTTCTTGCCTTTCTCAGCTCTCAGAATGCCCACCTTGGCAGTCCCCCCCACCTCTTGCATCCAGACACAGCGGCACAGTGCTGAGGACTCACCAGGTACCATCCTGCTGTCCCTCTTCTTCCTTTCGTTTCAAGATGGCAGGACCCTTGTGATCACATTAGAAGCACACTAATAATCCAGGATAGTTTGCCACCTGCAGGTGTTTAACTGAAGCATGCCTGCTAAGTCTCTGCCACTGAAGGACCCTATCTGTGGGTCCAGGGAGGAGCATGTTATGAGCATCTTTGGGGGGCATTGTTCTGCCTACCACAGAGCTCAACAGTGAAGATAAATGACATCAGGACATGGCCTAGGAGCAAGGTCAGGGCATTTCAACAGCAGATACTTCTGCTGCTTATGCAGATACTTCAGCAGATGCTTATGCCCACTGCTCCCCCAGGGTTTTGGGAAACCTTCACATATTTTCCTCCGAGCAACCAAGCTCTAAACCTCCTCACACACAGGAATCTGTGGTGGGGTCACCCCTCTCATTTCAAAGTATTTCTTCCAGTTGTCCAGATTTAACAAGTGGTTTATGCTTAAAGTGAGTTTAAAGACAATTGGAAGCAATCATTCCTTTGAAACACTTTTCAGGAATAACTACTACACAGAAAAGAATAAGAGGAGGGTGATTCTGGGAAAAGGGTTGTCTTTTAGGACAGAGTCTTCTGTGGCATGGTTAACCTTACTGTACTAAGCATCTCCCACTGAGATCTGGATGGCTTGCCAAGACCCTGTAAATGTAGCATCCTGCAAAGTTCCCCACCCCCACCCCAAACTGTCAATCCAGGCAAATCTACCAGCTGTGCTTCTGTGTGCCTCCCTCTCTGGTCTCCATTTCCCAGTGATTAAACATGGTCAGAGTCTAGGACCTTTCAGCGCTGAGTATTCAACAAGCCAGGTAGCAAGCAGATGCTTCCAGGAGCCTCAGAAAAGTCTAAGACCATCATTAGCTTCTCTACGTGAAATAGTGTTCAGAGCACGCAGCTATTTCTGAGAGAATCCGAGAGGGTGTTACTGGATGAAACTGGCGTTTGAGTTGTTGCACACTGTAAAATGTTGCCCTCCCAATGTGGGTGAAGGCCTGAACGGAACAAAAAGGCAGAAGCAGCGGGAACCCGGCCTTTCCTGCTTGACTGTGGATCTGCCACTGCTGCCTCTTGTCCTCAGGCCTTTGGACTCAAAATGGCAGGTGGGGGGATAAATCAGGAGTTTGGGATCAACACATACACAACACTATATGCAAAATAAATGCAGAGACCTATGTACAACACAGGGAACTGTGTTCCATTTCTTGTAATAACCTATAATGGAAAACAGTCTGAAAAATCAGTCTGCTGTATACCTGAAACTCACACAGCTTTATAAACCAGCTCTTCTTCCACCTAAAAAAATATATGAAAATATTATCATTTGGTTCAACTCTTGCTACTCTTTTCTTGTTTCCAGACAAGGGCCCAAACCACTGGACTGAATGAGAAACAAGGCCTAAAGCTTTGCTTTGTCAACTAATTAAAGCACCTCTGCTTGGGAAGCATCTGTAATGTCACAAAGACCGGGTGGAAGCTACAAGAGTTCAGAATCTTCCCTGAGGCAGGAGCCAGCCCGCCTTCTCTGTCATTTTCATTTCTTCCATCTCTAGTCGTCCTCCCGCTTGCCCCCTCCCCCACCCCGCGTCTGAAAGACAAAAGGGCTAATGATACCACTGCCCAGATTCAACCTCCAGAATCGAGGGAGAGGAGGCCCTGAGATGGTGACTTTCTTTACTTTACTGTGATGGAAACATTTTGCGTTAATTGGCTTGTCTGAACTTTTCCAGACTGTTTACACTTTTTCTTTGGTAATAAATCTCAAATTAATTATATATTTCTTCACTGTCACCCATTATGCACAACAGCGCACCACTTACTTAGGGTGTAATATGAAGGTGGCTTCCTGGAGCTTTCAGATGTTATTATATTTGTATAATTTATTTAAACATAATCATGTAGTTAAAATTGTTTATTTAAAACATAAACACATACCACTGGCACCTTTCCTGGGGGCATTTGTTTGGCACTAACACTTAACAGTCTTTGGAGTTTTATTTCAGTTTTGCTGTTTACTCAGACTTGTTTGTGAGCTAAAACTCCAAATATTTCATGAAAGCATTGATCAAGTGCCCTCCTTCAGCTGTTTTTCAGTATTTTAAAAATTGCAGAATAAGCTCAAGCCAAAAGCTGCTTTGATATCTAGAGTTTTTATTGCCAAGAATAATGGCAGACTCGACCATCTAGGTTGGAGAAGTGCTGAAAAGATGAAGCCACCAAATGCACATGAATTGTTAAGTACAGTTGATGGCTCAAGAGTGTGTAATACAAGTGTTTATTATGGATGTCAGGGCCAGAGCATGTGGCCGGAGTTGGTTCTAGTATCTTTCAGTGAGATGGCGCACAAGTCCATGGACTTCTCTGGTCCACTTTCACCAGGTGGTAAAAGCCAGAGCTGACTTTAGAATCTCTAATGTCTCTTTCATTCTTAGCTTCCTTTGGGGTTGTAGGTGGCTCAGGGTTGGGGTGTTATGTGAAGGTGGCCTAGAGTAGTACATGGGAGGCAAAACATGGGGGACCCTCTCTCTGGGAAGAGTTAGGATGAAGAAAGGGGCTGGGAAGAAGGATCGTAGCCCCAAAGGAGTGGATGTGTTAGGAGTCAAAGCATTGACCACACATGGGGCAGAAGGTATAGGGAAAGAAGGGACCTAGTAAATGAAATCCTTCCTAAGGTAGGAATTAACTAAGAAGAGATATGAAGGAATCAACCTACAAGTTTCATGTTCATTCTAGAGTAGATTTGAATTGGAGTTGAGCCCTTGAGTAACTACCTTGTTGTGACTTTAGATGCAAAGTCAGAGATTGAGCATGCAAATTTTAAAGTATTTAAGAATCATGAAGACGGCTTATTAATAGAGGATATTTCTGGATCCCAGAACAGAGACTCGGATTCAGCAGACTCAGGGTTAGACTCAGGAATCCTTAATGTTATATGTTGAGTTTAGAGAGAGAAAATTGAAGGAACCAGCAAAGCTGACTGTTATGAAATACCTTTTGACCTCAGCTATTCAAGTGTTGAGATTCCCAGGTGGCGCTAGCAGTAAAGAACCTGGCTGCTTATTCAGGAGACAGAAGAGACACGGGTTCAGTCCCTGGGTCAGGAAGATCCCCTGGAGAAGGGCATGGCAAACTACTCCAGTGTTCTTGCCTGGAGAATCCCATGGATAGTGGAGCCTGGTGGGCTACAGTCCCTGGGGTCACAGAGAGTCGGACATGACTGAAGCAACTTAGCATGCACGCTGAAGTGTTACCATGGTTATCATCTTGATCCTTAGTATTTAATGACATGCTTTCACTACCGTATATATACTCCAGCTCTGTAACAGTCTCTGGATATCTTTAAAAGATGGTAACATTGTCTAAATAAGCTACAATGGAGAATGATTTCACAAAAGAAAAGCAAAATTCAAATCATATATATCCTTTGACAAAGTCTCATAGATCAAAATGGTGTTATTCTCTTAAACTTGATAAGGTAAATCTAGAAACTCATCTGTGATGGACAACACTGCTTCATAAGTCTCCTATAGAACAATCAACTGGCATTCTGGAGCAGTCACAACTAAGCTTTGTTAAAAGTAGCTGCTGCCACCATGTTTCTGAGATGAGTAGAGACAGACATGACTGGGGTGGACCCAGGGGAAGCACAGTTAGAGCTGTCCGTCACGAACAGGATAATATCAGATCCAGTGATCAATCAGCTTGAGTGAGTGCATAGATAAGCCACTGCATGGAAGATTAGGAACACGGGTGCCAGGACCATGTGGATCTAGGGCCGTTTCTCCTGATGTATGTGATACTTTCAAATCATAACCACAACGTCACGCAACTATCAACTGTATTTTTACACACAGGTAACGAACAATCTGAAAATGAAATTAACAGTCAATTTGGGGACAGGACCACAGGAAATAACTGTGAGGAGAAAACAATACATTACTCTTAAAATCCTTTGGACCAAAAAAAAAAACCTTTGAGTAAGAAGCATCTGCAGATGCTTCTTTGTTTGTGGTTGTTACTTTGCTGGCTCTACTGAAAACTGAGAAAATTCACACGTTGTCTATAAAAGAGCTGAGAAAGTAAAACGGCTGTCTTTGTAATAAAATTCAGTTAAGTGTCAAAGTTTAGAAGCAATGAATGGAAGACATGCTTATTTGGACTTTTGCCAGGAAGGAAGAAACACTGCAAAGGTGAATGGTTGAACATTGATTTTTCAAATCCAGGCTCTTTTTGAGTGCAAAAGTTAAAGCTAGTATTAACAGGTAATTGGGAATCAATACTTTTATCGCTTGTTTCCAATTACATCTTGCATAAACGATGTCCTAAATTATGTCCTAAAAATATTTTTTTCGAATCCAGTTAAAAGGTAGAGCTTTTAATTTATGAAGAGAGTAAACCCTGTGGAGCTCGGGGATTAATCTGGGTGACACAAGGTGAACCATTTTGTTTCTTTTTTCTGGGTCCTTAAACAATATGGCTATCAGCATTTTCACTTGATTCAACCAGCTCCAATATGCATCTAGGTTTTTTCCCCTCATCTCTTAATTTCTCCTCATGTTCTTAATTTCTCCACTGAACTTAAAGTGTACACATAACATACCAACACTGCTGGCCATATTTTCCTTTTTTTTTTTTTCACTGCACACTTGTCTGACCAAGGCTGCCTGGAACTCAGCATTTCTCACTGGAGCTATTCTTTCTCGATGGTCCCACCTGGGCCAGTTGGTCCCTGTCCACTGTCTGCCAAGGCCAGAATTCACTGGACTTCTTTACCTGTGACACTCAGCCAGTCACCACATCTGTCCGTTTTACTTCTAAGCTGCCTCTTACCTGTTCTCAACCTTTCTTGTACAGTCTTGCCCTTCTCCCCAGTTACCTGGCCCCAGCGCTGCCCTCCTAAAATCTCCTCCGTTGGACAAGTGACAATCTTCTGTATCTCATTTTAAAAAAAATCTATTAAAATGATAAATGTTTACTCTATTTTTCCTTGAAAGTCATGGCTGATACCTGTTGTTTCAGCATAATTATGAAATAGCGTCTCCTTTCCTCTCAAATGGGTGATACATGGTGCTGTCACTCTAAACACTGTTAATTCATAGTTAAAAGACAGGACTTAAGGCCACACCAGGCAAACAGCAGGCATTCTGCAATGCCATCTGTTATTTTAACAGGGGACTGTTACAATGTCAGTGTCTCCTGGCTGGCTTGCTCCCACTGCAGCCCCGCCACCACTGCCGCCCGCCTCCCGAAACCCCACACACACCCTCAGGGTAAGACCTAGTTGTCCTTAAAACTGCAGGCGTCTTCTCTAGGACAGACACCAGGGATACTCCCCATGTGCCGACTTCATCTGCACATCTTTTTTTTGAGATTATTTTGTTCTCTTTGTAGGGCTTCCTAGGTGGCTCAGTGGTAAGCATCCGCCTGCCAATGCAAGAGACTCAGATTTGATCCCTGGGTTAGGAAGACCCTCTGGAGAAGGAAATGGCAGCCCACTCCAGTATTCTGCCTTAGAAATTCCATGGACCGAGGAGTCTGGTGGGCTCCAGTCCATGGGGTAGCAAAGAGTCAGATAGGACTGAGCAAGTGTGCACACACACACACACACACACACACACGTTCTCTTTGTATCTACTCCAGTTGACGTCAGCTCCTCAAAAAGAGCAATTACATTTTGCGTCCATTGGCACTCATGGTGCTGACCCTCCAGACCTGGGGCTGCACCAGCCCCCATGTTTGTCCTCAAGGCTGAGAAAGGAGTCCAAGCCTCCCCTAAGCTTGCAGGCAGGCAGCGTCTGTGGGTTCTGCCTCATCACCTTCTTCTCACCAGGAGTTTTCCTGGAAACTATCTTTACGTGGCCTGCTAACTTCCCTTTTCTACCTCAAATCATCAAATTTATTTGCAAAGACTTGGCTTCGTTGCTAAAAACTGCATGAGTCTGCCAACTGTAGAGTCTCATGTTTGCAAGAGCCACGTAAGAAGGGCCCATTTGTTTCTATTTTTCATTTTAAAATTTAGTAAAACGCAGTTTGCAAGAGAGCATAGAATGATCTTTTTAGAGTCAGGTACCACTTGATGGGAATGAATTTGTTTTTATAATTGAGGTTGCACGAGGTCCCGGGGGCCTGAAGGTGGAGGGGTGGAGATAGCAAGGAAAAAACTGCTCTAGCCCACACGAGCTTTAGTTCCTATTCTAACGGGTAAAGTCCTTCACCTTTAATCTCTCTCTAATACGATGTGCTCTGAGCTCCCCATACTGCCGATCTGGTCGGGAATTCTGTGTCATCATTTAATTTGGAATGCCGCCTTCTTGCTCAGCTCCTCATGGTCATCTGAAAAGGACCGGACCTCCTCTAAACATTCAGGAGCTTTGGTCCAGGGGTGGTCAACATGGATGGTATAGGCTTGGAGGTGGTGGCTACCTGCTCCTGGGCCAACTGTGGGCAGAAGGTGTTTTCTGGGGCAGAGCCCAGGTTCCTGAGTGTTTGAAATTAATCCACAGGAAATCCCTTTTGAGGGTATTGCATCTGCTGTGCATTCTCGAAGTGTGCAGCAAGTAGACTCTGGGATGAAAATGTCAGCTTTCATCACTTCTCATTATTTGAAGAAGTTGCCTCAACTAGCTACACACCGCTCCCTCTTTTCCCTCTAATTCTAAACATCTTACCTTTTAATTCAGTTCAGTTCAGTTCAGTTGCTCAGTCGTGTCCGACTCTTTGTGACCCCATGAATTGCAGCGCCCCAGGCCTCCCTGTCCAACACCAACTCCCGGAGTTCACTCAGATTCTCGTCCATCGAGTCAGTGATGCCATCCAGCCATCTCATCCTCAGTCGTCCCCTTCTCCTCTTGCCCCCAATTCCTCCCAGCATCAAAGTCTTTTCCAATGAGTCAACTCTTCGCATGAGGTGGCCAAAATACTGGAGTTTCAGCTTTAGCATCATTCCTTCCAAAGAAATCCCAGGGCTGATCTCCTTCAGAATGGACTGGTTGGATCTCCTTGCAGTTCAAGGGACTCTCAAGAGTCTTCTCCAACACCACAGTTCAAAAGCATCAATTCTGCGGCACTCAGCCTTCTTCACAGTCCAACTCTCACATCCATACACGACCACAGGAAAAACCATAGCCTTGACTAGACGGACCTTAGTTGGCAAAGTAATGTCTCTGCTTTTGAATATGCTCTCTAGGTTGGTCATAACTTTTCTTCCAAGGAGTAAACGTCTTTTAATTTCACGGCTGCAGTCACCATCTGCAGTGATTTTGGAGCCCTCAAAAATAAAGTCTTACCTTTAGGACAATTCAATTTTTTCTGAAACAGGAGTTCTTCACTCTGAAGGTGGGGTCTGGAAGGGAAGCTGCAGAATTTGCATTTCAAATGCAGAGGACAGCTGTCCTCTTTGGAGCTCCTGTCTGAGGTTTGCTATATCCATGGATGCAGAGCCCTTTTGGGCACCAAGGGTGGTGTATCCACTTGACTCTGCCATTTTATACAAGGGGCTCGAGTGTCTGTGGTTCCTGGTGTCTGTTGGAGTCCTGGAATCAATGTCCCACAAACCCCGAGGGACGATGGTCATGCCTTTTGTCCATTCCCCAGGCAAAGGCTTTCCCTCTTTTAGTTTGGAAGACGCTGAAATTTAAGAAGGGAGTCCCAATTTAAGATTCACTGTTCATATGTTTCTCAGCGTATTTCCCAGAATCCCAGGCATTATAAGTGCTCACGGTTTATGTAAATGCACAAACAATGCTTTTATCGAGGAAGCTTATCTTAAGGAGTAAACATCACATTAAATGGTGGCAAAATTACAGAATTTCGGGTTACTTGGATCTCAACAGAGGCAAGGGTTTAATGGAAAGAACAGATGTTTCAACTCTCCTTCTCCTGAGTTCTGGCTCAGCTACTAGGTAACCGCATCCAAATTACTCTGTATCAATAGTTCTGAATTAGATTCCCACTCTGTAAAATGGAATAAGTAATTCTCATCTATGAAGTGTTGTGAGGATGAAATGTTCAGGCTGTGTGAGCTGAGTGTATGGCCAGTGTCTGGGTAGCTCTTTCACCTTTTCCTTTTCCTCCGTCTCCCACCCATCGGCCCTCATAGGCAATCACATTTGGCCACTTGCACTCGAGTAAACTCACAAAATAATCTGGGCCTTCATGTGGTTTTTAAAGGTGGCTGCATCTTCTGATAACACACTGTCAGTACGTGAATTCCACCTGCCCTTTTCCAACCTCCAATCAGTTATGATTGAGGACACTCTGGTTAGATTCTGGGAAGAATTCCAAGAAAGTTGCAGGCCGGGTTCTGCTGTTCAATGGTGGATTGCCCGATAGCCAAAGAAGGCAGTTTATTTCAACACCTAAAACACATAAGAAATGGATGGAACTAGTTGCCAATAAAGCGCCTCTAGAGCTCTCAGCATAGAGAGAAAAGGGTCCCATTTGAAGATCCATTCATGGTTCTGTGTGGAGGATGTGTGATTAGCGGGGAGGTCAGAAAAAAACAGTTATAAAAAGAAAAAAGTTTTAAAAATGTAAAGGTTAACTAAACATGTTATAGCTGAGCTAACATATCCTCTATAAAAATCAACTTTAAAAGACCAAATAATTGCCTCTGTCATCAAACATTTCTCATTATCCTGTTCAATGAAGAATGCTTTCCCAGTCATCAGAGATTATACCTAAAGTGAATTTACTGGGCATTGATCTAGACTTGTCCATTCCCCAAACTAGACCCACAATCCTGAAAGCACCCTCAGTGACACATAAATACATCCTACAGGATTCTCTGTAGGAGTAAAAATGATCAAACTAAATTCCCTCAGAGCCAATATTAACATCGAGCTGTCTAGACGCAGGATGTGTCAGGGGGATTGGACATAGGACAGAGAAGAGCAATGGCCCCAGTGCAAAGTGTCTTCAACAGAGCCCACCTTTTCTGGATCCGGTTGACCAAGTCGAGGGGAGTTGGGTGAATACTGTACATGATGTGACGTGAGTAACACGATGATTCTGCCTTGAGGAGAGGGGGTCAGACTTGGTCCTACAGCATCACCAGTGGTGGAACCTAGGGTGTGTGGGGGGTCTGATGTACATGCCCAGGTTTTGGGGTGGGTGGGCTCCTCTAGTGGGGGCTGATTCTCCAGGGAAGGCTGTGTAGGATCAGAGGCAGTGGGCTTGCAGGCACAGCCAAGAGATGGACAGACCCTGGCAGCTCTGTCTCGGTCTGTCCTCCAGGCTCTCGGGTCCACCTGCTTCTCACATTAGGTACATTCTCTCTAGGGTGGGGCGGGATTGGGGGAGCCTGCCCAGGATTTCTGGTCAGAGAGTTCAGGAGCTTCCTTCATTCCGACCTGGGGCAGCCCCTGCCTCCACCCCAGGATTTCCCTTCCTGCTGAGCTGTACCCTCATCCCTCCGGGGGAAGCACACTTTCCAGGCTGGGTTGCTGTACTTGCCCGTCAAAGCAGGCTGGGAGGACCCAGAGACACCAGAGGCGCAGGTCCCTCTGCTTTCTCATGAACTGTGGTGAGTGGCCACCATCCTCACGGCGGAAGGAAGGGCGTGAAGTGAGCTCATCACCAAGTGACCTTGGTTGCCAGGTTAACTTACTCTAAAAAAAGCCACGTTGTCGAGCGGCTGAACTGCAGGGGATCAAGATGCACCGCATCTGCACTGCCGCCTGCAGCCTTCCATCCCTAGTACAAAAGATAATATCACTGAGGCTGATTTCTTGAATTTACGTCTTTTAGAGCATATTCACCTCTAAAGATGAATTGTGTATCTCATCGAACCCAGGTCTCCCGCATTGCAGGCAGACGCTTTACCGTCTGAGCCACCAGGGAATCCCTATAGACTTTGATAGCAAAATCTAATTGCTTAATAAGCTTATAAAGAGAATCTGTGCTACAGTATTAAGTCATTTGCTGGGGCTTCTTGACAGTATATTTCCTATTGGTGGGCAAATGTTCATGTTCTTTATACCCTTTGTAGAAAGTTACAGTCTTGCTTTGAGATTTCATCAGATGCTCTTCACATCCCAGGAGTTAATGCAGCTCAGAGTGGCAGACAGCATTTGTATCAAGGCTGTTTTGGAGACAGAGTTGAACAGAAATAAACCAAATGTCCTGTGCTCAGACCACAGTGTGTGAAAGTGTAGCACAGACAGCAGCTGCAGTTCCAGTTCCAGAGGATATCTAGTAGAGGAAATACTGCAAATGTTGATCCTGATAAGAACCCATGAGAACAATAAACAGGTATTGTTTATGTTAGAAATGGGGCCTGAGATGAGTGAAGGAGCCTCACGGCTTCTGTACTAACCTTTACCCTGGAGAGGGGATGGAGTTAGGGGAAGAATCAAGGCTGTTTCCAGAACATTAGGAGAAAACTGAAGAACTATGAGTGGCAGAGTGTTGTTTTTTCTTTTCAAGTGGAAGATATATGGGAATTTTCCAGCCAAGCTAAGTGGCACTGGGCGTTCTGATCTCGTCTTTGCAGAGCACACACACCCCTGTGCAGTTAGATTGCAGGGCACATGATGACCTTACAGAATGTGCTCAGAAACCACCTGGGGACTGATGGCTTTCTGGCCATGCACCTTCAGTCTTCACAGAATACATAGCCAGACCACTGAACAAGCAAGTATGGATGGTGGTGATGCCAGGATTCAGATTCCATGGGCCACGTGCCCACTGGTCTCCAGTACTACACCTGTTAGCACCTGGGACTCCGGAACCAAGCTCAGGCTACTTTGTTTCCCAGTCAGGAGGGTAGTGGACACACTTGAGCAGGATCTAAGGGCTCACGACCATCTGACTTAGGAGAAGACCTAAAAAGCACAAATGAAGTCACTGGAGGACAGATATGGGTGAAGAGTCACCGTGTAAAAGGCAAATGGGGCTCAGTAGAGGGAGCCCCCTTGCAGGTCCTGGCAGGGCCTCCCTGGGTCACCCTTCCTGTCCTCATGCCCCAGGGATGGCCCAGGCTTCTCCACAACAAGCAGATTCCACTGCCCAGTGAACTTGATCGGGTTATCCTGCAGTGCAGATTTGGGGCACAGATGCTTTCCTTTCACTGCGTCCTTTACCCCTTCAAGCGCTCCACCATGTGGACGAGAGAAGAGGGTCCCCTAAATGGTGAGGGCCCCAGACTCAGACAGAACCCTCAGCGACTGGATGGTGAGGCTCCAGACTGCCTGCCTGCTCCAGCCCCGCCTCCGCCTCCTCTCAGAGCCTCTAACCATTTCTTCCCTCTGGGATGAAATCAAGTCCTTGCTCCTCTAAGGAGCTTGTCCAGAAACCACTGATGAGGGCTACACTCGACTTTGTCTGTAGGCCCTAAACCTCCCTGTCAAGCGGTCTTGAACAATCACTGCTATATTCTGAGAGGCAGTTTGTCACTGTAAAAGAGGGTAAATAAAGGAAGGAGAATATCTGAAAGAATCCTGTCATTATTAAATGGATCCTTTGTATCACACAGAAAAATGAAGGTGGGATTATGGCTGTAAGAGCCACATCCTAGAGTAATTCTCAGTTATGTTCAAGTTGCCACGATCCACATCATGGAAATGGAATTTTAAAAAAGTATGGGGGGAGAAGGGGGCGGAATATAAAATTAAATAATTTGTGCAGAATTT
Source organism: Oryx dammah (assembly GCF_014754425.2). Classification (NCBI taxonomy): domain Eukaryota; kingdom Metazoa; phylum Chordata; class Mammalia; order Artiodactyla; family Bovidae; genus Oryx; species Oryx dammah. The sequence goes on from NW_024070203.1 coordinate 32,126,373, forward strand.
TGGAAGGGAACACTTTCCCTAGCCATAATCACAAAAGTCGTTAAACACCCATGGATAACAGAATAAAAGTTTAACATTTTACTAATGCATTTAAGTTCTTGTGTTATTTGACCTCATCTTCGTCTGACTTTTCTCTCATTCTGTTCCATTCTGCACAATATACCTTTCATCTCAAGATGGTCACTGCTCCCCAAACACCTAGTTTCTCCCATCTCTGCATTTTTTATCCTTTATTCTCACTTGAGAATATTGTTCTCTATCTCAGTCCACAGTCTCCAATCACACTGTCAAATTGTTGCCCAAGTTTTAATCCTAAACCATTCTTTTTAGCAGAATTAATCTTCATCTGGCTAAATGTCTTGATTTGAACCCTCTCAAAATAAAAAACAAAAACTGATTTGAAAAAAGTCAAAACCAGGGATTTAGTTAGAGAAATACTAGATGTCTGAGAAAATGCAGCCAGGTTGTAGGAAAGAGCTAGAATTGGAAATTATGAGTCAAGGGCCCAGGTGTGTTCTTTCCAATTCCCCACTTTTTTTTATTCTCTTGGCTGGAATCTTCAGCAATAAAATGTGTTTTAGTTTTATTTATTGAAGTATAGTTGATTTACAATATTTATTAGTTTCAGGTGTGCCGCACATTGACTCAGCATTTCTGCAGACTACTTTCCATCACAAGTCACTACAGGACACTGGCTGTGACCCCTGTGCTGTCCAGGGTCCCCTGTCCCCTGTCCATGTCGACGGCTGCTGCTCTGTCTACCACACGGCTGACCAGGCAGCGCTTGGTCCTGTCATCACTCCCGTTTGTCATATCTCTGTTAAGAATTCAGTTCAAGCTGTGTCTGGAATCTCTTCACTTTAATTTCAACTCCCAAGGGAAGGACTTCAATTTGGGTCAAGTCCAATCAACTGCTCCATCCTCCAGAGCATGAGTAGGTCTAGGATTACGTCGTGATTATTCTGTCTGAAACGAATCATCACTGCTGTTCACTTCACGGTGTGCAGTCAGGCAAGTGAGATTTGAGTTAGGCTCGATGTCCTTAGCAGTGTTCTAGTAAGCAGAATGTCATTGTACATATCTATAAATATATGTTTAATTATTTTAATATGATTTTTTAATCACACTGTGGATTCAATTATTGCTAAAAATTGATTTCTTTTTTTTAATCCTCAAGTTTAAAAAGATTATCTCAAAGTGCTTTTATTTAGATGTCTGAACCAGAGGAATCCTAAACAGCAGTGGTGCTCTAGAATTCTTGAACTGAAGAGTATATACACCAAGAAGTACTGTTTAAACAAGACCAGATGGGGAAGTGCTGATAAGGGGTGAAAGTACAAAATTGAAGAGGGTGGCTTTTTTTTTTTAAAGAATTAAGAAAATTGGGATTTGAAGCCCCAGGATGGAGAATATTGCATAAAACTGAAGATAATGGGCATTGGCTGCATCTGAGAAGATGTCTTAACAAATCAAAGTTTATGTTTTATTCAAGGCTTTATAGAGTGTAATTGGGTGATTTTTTGAAGGTTGTAAGTATTCTCTAAGATCAAGGTACAATGTTTACTAAGTCAGTGAATTTAGATTAAATCCACTTTGTGATAGTTTGGGGCTGCTTTCTGATTTCAGCCATTATATAATGAAAAATGTATGTACCAGTGTAGTGGTATGTAGGAGAAAGTGACCTTAGGAGAAGTGAGGGAAGGTTTTATGAGGTGAGTAATTCTAAGACTCTAAGGAGATGGACACGTGTATTAACTGCCCAGGTTACTTTGAATCACCACACAATCTTCCTTACTCCTGTGTGAACTGAGTCTCTGTTTGTGAACCCACATCACTAACTTTTCTTCTCGGTGTCTTCCTTCTTGGAACTGAACGTGAAAGCTCATAGTAACAACCACTGCAAAACAGCGATGGTTAATTCCAGCGATGCCTCCTCTTATGGGTGCTACTGTGGCAGATGCATTTTGTAATAACTCTTTTCCTCATGAGAACCCCATGAGCTAATGCTGTTATTATCTCACCGTCACAGATGAGGACACTCATCTGTGGGTTGGGAAGATCTCCTGAAAACGGCTACCCACTCCAGAATTCTTGCCTGGAGAATCCCATGGACAGAGAAGCCTGGTGGGCTGCAGTCCATGGGGTTGCAAAGAGTCTGACACAACTGAGTGACCAACACACACACACATACACACACACACACACACACACACACACACACACACACACCTAACTTCCACAGATGAGGAGACTCAAGCTGGAGAAGCTACAGCTAACCCAGGCATGCCTGGTTAACACCAGCACTGACATCCCCTCTGCTAGAAATGGCACATTCAGTCTCCCTTGGAGCTTCCATACTCCTGGACGTCTCTGGGACTGAGGCAGGAGTCTGTCATGCACTGTCCAGTCCTCTGCATGGCACAGCCAATGGCACAGCTTTTTCCCACTTGTTTGTGTCTGTGGATATCTGGTGTCCTCTTTACTCGCTGTCATGGAAGACAAGACATCTCATGTTCTGTGACTTCTGTATCCTCAGCACCCATAACAATGCTGGGATATAAGAGGCTCTCAAGACTCCTTCATTGAACGTCAGTTTTGTGCATGTCTAATTTGTGAGCTGGTCTGAGCCATAGCCACTGTGCCTCCATTTCTTGTGTTCACTGTGGTCAAACAAGGCAAGGTTCACTTAGAGGGGCTGAGGACAGGCACCCAGAGGGGCTGAGGACAGGCAGGCGGGGTTCAGAAGGTGCCCTCCCATCCAGGTGCCCACTGTGCAGGGACCACCTTGCTCTCAGACCGCACTGGTGTGACGCCTTTCCTACGGAGCAAGGGTGGGGTCATACTTAGAAAGTCAGACTAGTATGTGAGCTTTGGAACAAGAGGCATTCTCTGAATGGGCAGCTGTAATCTCTTAATACATTGCAAAACAGCAATGGATCACCAGAGAGACTGCCTCTTCACAACTGGAGACTGAGGGTCCGGGGTTTCTTGAGGCTGGGTCCTGTTGTCCCCTAATTGTACCCTGGGACCCTGAGCAGCAGACCCTCCGCTCAGGTCTCTGTTATTGCTCCATGGGGAGTTTTTATAACCAGCACACACTTCAGGAAACGTTGGTTTTGAGACATAACTCGGTAAATGACAGTGTCAAAGGGGAAAAAGATTAAGATATGAAACACAAATACGAACTTGCTATGTCACTCGCGGAGCAACCCAGATGGGAACAAATGAGAAGACCACGCTCTCACCTCTTCCCAAAGCTCTGCCAGAGAGCACAGTGATTCTCATGGCAGTGCAGTGGAAGCTCACACTCCTGTCAGGCTCGGTTAGGTGTCGGGCACTCAAATATCTTCTCAAACATTTATTTTAGAGAATTTCCAATTGATTTATTTCTCAGAAAAAACACATGTGTGGTAAAAAAAAAAAAAAAGAAAAACTTTGAGTCCTGTCATCAAGTTCCTTTTATTTAGCACCTTTATGTTTTCCATTTTGCTGCTGTTTCTCCAGGTCTTTTATGTCTGAGTCTTCCAGGTTTTACCTGTAATATTCCTGCACTCAGTAATTGAATGGGTTTGTCTGTATTTCAGCATTACCTTATATTCAAAATTGTGCTCTCTGTTGGGATAACGTGAAACAAAAGCTAATGGCTGACCCTAAGGATCCCCCAGAATAAAGGTCAGTCCTCAAGAGTCATCTCTGCACCTTCATACATTGGAAGTGGGAGTTTAGAATGATACCTAGTCCTTAAAAAACAGTCTGACAATTCCTCAAGTGATTAATCATGAAGTTACCATATGACCCAGAAATTATAATCCCAAGTACATAGGTGAGATGTGGAAACATATGTTCACACAAAAATGTGAGTTTATGTGTTTATAGCAGCGATATTTCCCATCGTAGCCAAAAAGGTGGAACCTGTTCAAATGTCCTTCTACTGATGAACAAACTGTGATGCTTTCATGCAATGGAATGTCATTCAGCTGTGAGCAGGAATGCAGGCTGATACCAGTGTGACGCTGTGTGGCTGATAGTGATGTTATGTTGAATGAAAGATCTGGAAGCAAAAGTCCACATAATCTATGATTCTGATGGAATGCACAGGACAGGCAGATCCATGACGACAGAAGCAGGTTCTGGGTTGTTTAGGGCCTGGGGGAGAGGAGGATGGTGAGATGGGGTGGGGGGTGGGGACTAGAGTGAGGCATAGTGTTTCTTTCCCAGTGATGAGAATATTCTAAAGTCAACCCTTTAGATGGCCACGTGGCTCTGTGAGCACGTGAAAAATGGGCTAATTGTAGGGTTTGGAAATCATATTTCAGTTAAGTCATGGCAACATTTAAAAATGGTTAGGAGAGGCGTCCAGTGAGGCAGGGAGAACTTCTAGGAGGCAGAGACCCCAGGGCAGAGACAGGACCAAGACTAAATCTCTGAGGGTCTTAAGTTCTGTGATCATGAGTTCAAGTTTCATCTTGAGAAACTGGAATCAGATGCACGGATTTCAGCGATGCTGTGACTTGATGGGCTGGCATTTTGTGTCTGGAGCCTGGTGGTGATGGTTGGGTGGAGGCAGGGGCTCAGGAAGGAATTCAGGGAGGCAGGCTGTGCCTGCACCAGGGCAGCAGGATGGAAGAGCATGTGGACCTGACCGTCTTAGACGGGAAACGCCTGTTGTGTGGATGCTCTATGTCGAGATGAGGGTGTCTGGGTGACAGAGGGGACTCTTGGGCTCCTTCAGTGATGTCGGGCAGTAACTCCTTCCTGAAGGCATCTTGGTCACCCCTCAGGCCCTGGGACATCTCCCTGGTGCACTCTCATTGCTGCTGCTCTAGGCAGTTTATCCTCCTGCCTGTGGTTCATCTGTGAAGGGAATTCGAGCAGTGGATGTTGGATCATTTCAGTGGGAAGCCGTCTGAGATGCGATGGGCAGAGGCGGACCATGAGTGTACAATCAGGAAGAAAAAGAGCAAGCGCTTTTCTGGCAAAGAAATGGACAATAAAATGTTTTTGGAGATCCAAGAAGTAATCAGAGTGTACATTCATTTGTTTTTAAAAAACTCTTTTAAGCCCATTTGTATCAATTTAAAAAATAGCACATTTTAAAATAGTGCATTTAAAAGTATTTATTTTGAACTAGCAGTTTATAAATTGCATTTTTAGGTATTGTTTAAAGTAATAATTCATGCACATCTTCTGGTTTGAGCAATGATGTTATTATTACCATTTTCTAGTTTAAAATTATAGGTACTAAGAAAATTCCACTATTTACACTTAGTCAGCCCTGACGTCTTCCGGCTTCAAACCCCATCCTCACAGGTGCTTTACATGTGATCTGACTGTCTCAGTTCAGTCCAGTTCAGTCACTCAGTTGTGTCCGACTCTTTGCGACCCCATGAATCGCAGCACGCCAAGCCTCCCTGTCTATCACCAACTCCTGGAGTCCACCCAAACCCATGTCCATGGAGTCGATTATGTCAACCATCTCATCCTCTGTTGTCCCCTTCTCCTCCCGCCCTCAGTCTTTCCCAGCATCAGGGTCTTTTCCAATGAGTCAGCTCTTCGCATCAGGTGGCCAAAGTATTGGAGTTTCAGCTTCAACGTCAGTCCAATGAACACCCAGGAGTGATCTCCTTTAGGATGGACTGGTTGGATCTCTTTGCAGTTTAAGGGACTCTCAAGAGTCTCCTCCAACACCACAGTTCAAAAGCATCAATTCTTCGGCACTCAGCTTTCCTTATAGTCCAACTCTCACATCCATACATGACTGTCATCTATGTCTTTTATTGCCAAGTATTTGTTTTTAAAAATTAGTGACAACACTGAAATTAGAAGTTTGTGCTTATCTTTTGAAGTCATCTAAGGGTTATTTAAATATAAAGCCTCAGCTGTTTGCTTTGCTCTGTTTAAAGCAGCCTCTGTCAATATCGTCATGTTGTGGTTGGATTTCACTTTCCCAGGGAAGCTGTTATTAGGTCTATTGGTGCCATGCATATTTTCCTCTGTCCACTTTCCTGTGGAGGCAGAAAGTTAAACTCTGGTAATAAGAAATAATTTTTGTGGGAATAAACTCTCTGGTCGTTTCCTGCACACTGAGTCACGGGAAGCAGGTGTCACAGATGAGCGAAGGGTCAGAGGTTGATAGCCGGTGAGCAGAGGCAGGGCAGGGGGAGAACTCCCTGTACCAACACCAGTTACCAGCATTATGAAGACAAAGGATGCTTCATACATCTACTAAACTTTTGCGGTTGTTGTTCATTCTCTAAGTCATGTCCGACTCTTTGCCACCCCATGGACTGAAGCTTGTCAGACTCCTCTGTCCATGGAATTCTCCAGGCAAGAATACTGGAGTGGGTTGCCATTCTGTTCACCAGGGGATCTTCCTGACCCAGGGATCAAACCCAAGTCTCCTGCATTGCAGGCAGATTCTTTACCATCTGAGCCACCGGGGAAGCCCTGAAATTGTGTGGACATCCAATGATATAGTACAGTTGAAGAGTGGAATTCCACACTAATTTTCTAGATACTTGGCATCTTGATGCACTGCTCACAACACCTCTGAGATTAAAATATAGACTTTAGTGCCTTTATTTTAGAAGAATTAATTTTATGTCTCTAATCTACATCAAACATGAGGCTGTTGTCTTTCAGCTTATTTCCTTCATAATAAAGATGTGAAAGCAGCGTTTCCTGAGTTCACTGTCATGCCCAGTGCTGGAGGTAACGTGGGAAACCTTCCCCCTGTTCTTCCTTCTTTCTCCTCAAGCCACTTGCAATCTTGTGACCTACAATGTTAGGTGGTGTAGAGATCACATTTCAAGTAGACTGTTAATATGCAAAATTTGCAAATGCTTGCTCACCTGAGGTCCAGTGAGAAAGCCTAGGATAATAAAGTGATAATGTGTGAGCATCTCGCACCCCAGACACAACTGAAACAGAGTTCTTTGTTTAAAGCACAGCTGTTGTAAAGACACACAACAAGATCAGGTGGCGTTTTTGTTAGAAAGAGCAAGGCAGAGGTGTAGATGCTGACGTCCACCTTTCTTGTCCCCTGTGCACAAAGTGTGCCTCTTTCCCTGTGGAGGAAGTGGCACCAGCTGGGAAATGAGCGTATAATTGATCTTTACCTTTGAAATAATGTCTTTGCCTGAACCCCCAAGGCAGTGTGTGCACAAACCCATCATGGGAACCGCTTCTGACTCCACTCATTTGCTAATGAAAGCGAAGTCGCCCAGTGCAGGTCTGGGCTGCTTGCTGACTCCTGTATTCAGGACTGTTGATTCTGCTCGTTCTTCAAAGTCATCTTTAACCGCAAGCAGGTCCCCTGATGGTTTTGCCTTCTTGAAGTGAAGCAATTCATCTGCAGCCTCTCTGTGCTCAGGGAGCAGCATCAACCCTCTGCTGCTTACTTAGCCCCAAACGGTTTTTATGCAAATCCTTCATCTGTGTAGAAATCTAATGGTTTTGGGGTGTCAGTACTTCTAACCTTTTGTGATACTCATTATACTGGTTGCTGAAAAAGTAACTGCCTAACCAAGCGTGTTTTTCTCCAACACTGATTTTTTTCCTTAGGTAACCATGAAGTGTGTTGTATTGCAATAGAGCCCATTCTTAAGTGCTTTGTTACAGTGCCACTGCCCTGAATCACCCTGAGAGCACCTTGCTTTCACACCAGGCTGTGAATAGGACTCAGAATCATTCCTTCAGGAGAGTGTTCTGTGCTAGAGGCCTGGCTGAGCTTGGGGAGTGGGGCCACGTGGTGGTTGTTGTCACGCCCACCACTCTGGTGATCCCAAGGGGGTTATAACACAGGCAGAGACTGGCTCAGAGAGGCTTCAAGCTTCTTAGAGCTGTGCATTTCTGTTTTCTCTTGTATGTTTTGGGGATACATATTTTATTGCACAATAAAAGTCTGGGAAAAAATAATGTGTTGTAGCCACAACTGTGTGGTTGAATTCTCCTCCTCACTCCAGTCTCTCTTCCCGTTCTCCATTTTTATCTTTAATTTCCAACCCCCATTCTTTCCTTCCTTCTCTCTTCCCTTCCCTTCCTCCTTCCATCTCTTTCCTTTTTCTTCCTGTCTCTCATTTCCCACCTGGTCAATCTCACATGTGTTTGCACCGCAGCATGTAAGAGATGGGAAATAAAACCAAACAAGGTACCAGCTGTCCAATCTTGCCTCTCAGTCCCCAGAAGCATCTCTCATGGTTTCCCTTCTCCCAAGGCACTTGTGGGATCCTCTAGAGTAACACCAAGCATGGACCAACAGGTGAGGTGGGTTTCACATGCCTGTCTGTCCTCTGGATGTTCATAGTTCTCATGAATGATATCCCAGGGTTTCTTAAACTTATTTGGCCTTGAAACTTTTTTTTCTACACCATTCTTATGAACATTCCAAAGAAGTTTCATTGTGATTCTGTCTCCTAAGAACACCAGGACAAAGGTGCATGGATCCTGGTTCTCAGCACATCACCGTGAGAGAGCACCACCCAACACAAGGCAGTATTCCCTGGATTTTCCAAAGCTTGAAATTTGTGTTTCAAATTGAGCTGAAATTCTGCTTCTCAAAATGACTATTCATCTCACACTGCAACTTTTGTCTATGCCTCCTAAATATATATAATCTCCTTTCCACATGGAAATTATTCATGCATATAAAAGCTATTATGTCATCATTTCACTGAATGAAATCTCTTGGCAAAACATTCCTGATTCCTTCATCTGTGCTGCATATGGCTTGGTTTAAACTTGCCTCACCACATTTGTTACTTTCCTAGTACGAAAACATTCTTTTCATGAATCTGTATTTATCCCCCCATTTGTAGTTATTTTTATGTAATCTGTCAATTCAATTAAAGAAATGCTTATTGTGTGTCTTCTAGGTAACAGGTGTTCTGCTCTATCTGATGGTGGCTTCTGCTGACTCTGATACCAATTGATCTTCTAAACCACACTTTCTTCTCTCCAACCTTGGTGGGAATGTCCGGGTCTTAAAGAAAAAGATCAAAGCTGATGCTAGCTTTGTGTACAAGAGGTTCTCAGGCCTTTGCATCAGGGGTGTTCCAGACGTAAGGGTAATTCTGCTTTGTTGAAAGGGCATTTTTAGTTGAAAGAATGAGTGCTAAGTGAAGTGCATTAGTGAAAACACTTTGCCTGGACAACTTTTATTCCAAATAAGCCAGTGAGAAAGAGCCTCATGGGGTCCGATGAAGGACCTGGGTGCTGGGGAGTCAGATGCATCCATGGTACTTTGATGGTATGCAAATTGCTCCCACCATAGCAGACATCACTCTAAGAGAGTCACAGGTCCAGCACATTTTCTATTTTGTCTTTGAACTTCTATAAATTAAAGCCGCTAAAAAGACTTTCATTCCCTTTTAATTTATTCTCGATGTCCTCTAGCCGCAATTTCATGTAGTTCTGTATCAAATTACATTTTCCAGTGAAATTACTATAACCCCCCCCAAATAGAAGGTTATAATAGAAAGTGCCAGTTTAATTCATGAAAACACACAGAAGCACAATAATGTGAATTTCTTCAGTGGATTAGACATGGCAGCTAAAACACACTTGAAGTGAAGCTGTGCTGAGGAACTGTGTTTATTCTGGAAAAGTCTGTTCCTTAACTATCTGGCTTAAAAAAAATAACTTCTAGGCTTTTGCTAAATCACAGATACTTTTCTTCCGTTCATCAGTTCATAATTGTGGCTGAGAAAGCTAAAAACAGATGGATATTGAAAAAAAGGAGCCTAGACCTTTTAAAGTTGATAACAATCATAGTATGGTTTAAAACAGCTAGAGAACATAACCCGCTCATAACTAAGTTTTCGGGTTTGAATTCAAAATTTCCTTTCTAAGTAAAATATTTTTACTTAATTATTTAAAACATCAGTGTCTATAAGTTTGAAGGCATAAGCCAGTAATCTGCAGTTGCAATTTAACTGTGAAATGTGAAAACACAAAATCTAAATATAGAAAAATATGGGAGCAGGATATTCAAATGGTGGATAACACTTTTTGGCATAAGCTTCTTCTTCTAATCTGGAAAATGAATGTTTCAAACATAGTGTTTATTTAAATGAATGATGTTTCCTTGTTTAAGAGTCAGTGAAATTAGTTCCACTCTTAGGGGCAAGAGAGAGTTTAACACAAATAGTGAAGCTATGAGTAGGGCATTAATACTAATTATAATAGGATCTACTGGCTTATTGAAATGTTAACTTCACAGTTATTATTTTCCTGAGTCAGTGGAACACTTATTTTGCATCTGTGTTTTTGTCAGACAAATGAAAATGTGGTTGATGTTCTGACCCTCCTAAAAGTGCTTTATCAAGGTCACTGCATGCAACAGAGAAAATTCAGTATTCTCCCTGTAAAAAGAATGTGCTCTTTGTTTACTTTGCAGGGACTTTCTGCTATGGACATACTAAAAAAAAACCAAGTCATATGTATTAATTCCCATTGCTTCTGTAAATATTTAAATAGGAAGGCCTATACAAAAAATATTTGCTAGTTTAGGTGGCATTCTTTTATTTTTAAACCTGTAGTTTGGATTAATACTGTTGTTTTAAAAGCATATCCATTTCCTTAAAGCTTTTAATGCTAGAAACACATTTCAAAGCATGCGTTGTTTTAAGTGAACATTTTGAGTTTTATGTGTGGGTATTCATGCATATATAAGTATATGTACTTATATATACATGAGTTTAAATAAGAATGAAGATTGCTTTTGAAAATCTAAATGTAAATTTCATTGCATAATGCATATTCAGAAGTACATGGGCTGCTTTTTTTTTTTTTTTAGTGTTTTCTTGTTTTTCTTTTTTGTAAAACATTGATGGTGATAATTTACAACCACCAAAAACCTGTATCTGGAAGAAATAGCAAGGGCTTCTGAGTTAGCACACTTATAAATACTGTTGTTAGAGACAGAATTCTCATGGAAGAAAACATCAGGAAAAAGCCTGAAGTTGAGTGTAAGTGACATTACTGAAGGATGTAAAATACCATTTGCCTGGTCTCCGTAAAGTTAAAAAAATATTCTTCTTAGGGACTGTGAGGTCTATTCCTGTACCAATTTCTCAAGACTTTTCTAATGGGAAAACAGTGACTTGAAATGAAATCATACTGAAAGAAATTCAGTTCTGTGTGTCCCCAGAGGAATTAAATACAAATAGAAACATGAATAATTAGTCAGTTTTAGCAGCACTTACATAAAATTTTTGAACAAGCAGTTGTATTAAAAGTGATTTGGATATTGCATCAGGATAACAGTCAGGATAGTTTAATTACATACCAGTTGGGAAGCAGCATTCTGATGCCTGAACTATTAGAGTTCATGGTCGTTTCCTAGGTGTGGATTGAAGGGGTAAATGACTCAGAAATAGATTTTTAAAAATGTACAAGTTTTACCCCAGACATGTGAACATCTGCCCTGAAGTCAACTGTTGTTCTGTAATTGGAATGTCCAATTCCAATTAGACATTAGTATTTACTAATACTAGTCCACTAGTATTTGATCCAGTTGTCAAAAAGGTGATGTTGATGCTGCATTTTCATTACATGATCTTGTCCATGGCACTGAAAATCAGGAGTGCCAGGGAGCACGGAAAGTTATGTATTCAGGAATTCCCCCTTTAGAAATTATTTACCACTCTTGCATCACACTATTGCCTTGTGTCTTTTAAATACATACTGTTCTGGTTTTGCCCACATATAATGGCAGTGCACGTGGTAAGTCTCAAACGAAGGGTCAGCATCCACTGAAAGTGGAGTTACTGCAGATGGGAAAGCAGACATGACAGCTCCCAGAACAGGCTTAGCACGTTGAGTTGAAGAACTGTTTTTTAATTCTTGTTGTCAATCAAAGCCCAGAGGATTTCAATAAATTGGCTAAAATGACAGAGTTTTAGTGGGAGTATTTTTACAATTTAGGTCAACTGCTATATTTCTCTTCTTCTCTCCCATAATTATTCTCCTCCTTACAAGACACGGAGACAAGATGCTAAGCATCAACATCAGAAAGAAAGAGAGGAAAAGAGAAAAAGAAAGACGGTAAACTTGGATTATCTACAAAACTAGGAGCCACCACCTGCCTAACTGGGAAATAAATGAGGCCCAGGAAGTGAAAGGTCATGGTGAATAGTGAGGCGGTAAAACAGGAACATTTTCAGGGAAGAGAGTGAAAGTTACATCGTCTGATGTTCAGATTTCACATGTCAGTGCTGCCTACAGAGGAGGGGAACCAGCTCAGTTAGTAGAGGATCTGCTGGGTTCCTAGAATCTTATACCAAGACAGAATCACAGACTGGGTGTTGAAATGATGAATGTGATTTTAACCAATGATGAAAGTGATTTTATTGAAGAAAAGGTTTTCCTTCGATTACAAATGTGCTCTTTCTTGTTGTTATTGTTCAGTCGCTAAGCTGTGTCTGACTCTTTGTGACCCCATGGATTGCAGCACACCAGGCTTCTCTGTCCTCCACTATCTCCTGGAGCTTGCTCAAACTCGTGTCCATCGAGTCGGTGATGCCATCCAACTGTCTCACTCTCTGTCACCCCCTTCTTCTCCTGCCCTCTATCTTTCCCAGTAACAGGGTCTTTTCCAATGAGTTGGCTCTTTGCATCAGGTGGCCAAAGTATTGGAAGGCCACAGTCCTTCCAATGAATATTCAAGGTTGATTTCCTTTAGGATTGCCTGGTTTGATCTCCTAGCTCTCCAAAGGACTCAAACATCTCCAGCACTACAATTTGAAAGCATCAGTTCTTTGGTGCTCAGTCTTCTTTACAGTCCAACTCTCATCTATACATGATTACTGGGAAATCATAGTTTTGACTCTATGGACTTCGTCAGCAAAGTGTCTGCTCTTCTTTTATGACTGATCAATTGTCTAGTTAATTTAATTTGAAGGCCTACAAGATAAATTTATCAAAGCCCAAGTATGGAAATATATATCAATTAAGAAGGAACTCATTGAATTCACATGATAAATTTCTTTACAGTCCAAAATGATCATTTGAGATGCTTTAGAATCTCCAATCGGAGCTGTGTAATCAACATTCAGTTAGAAATCGATGAGGAGCAAATTGACTAAATGTCTTGGCAACCTGGGAACTGGATGTTGTGCTATCTTAGGAGGGTCCACAGTCCCAGCACACCCTGTAGAAACTCCCAAACCACCAATTCAGCAATAGCTACAAAATCAGATCACATAACGGTCAGTGAGAGAGGGATCAATAGGACTGGTGTTACAGGGAGCTGAGAGGTTACATTTGAAGTATATTTTTAGAATAAAATGTTTTCATTTAAAAGTCAGCAAGGTATTCCTAGGGCAACGAAACATTTGCTAATATTGGCAAAGGTCACCCTTCTCCAGAACCCTGGCTTTCAATGTTTGTGGAAAATGGTGGGAATATTTTCTCAGGAGCTGAAGCATCTCCAGTGAGAGAACCAAGCTCTCATTCCTCCTGCTGGCAGGTCCAGCCTGGTGAGAAGGAATCCTTTGATTCATGCAGCCGAACAGAAATCGCTGGGCACCTGAGTGACACTTTACCTTAAAGAGAAACACACCATGAATTTTTTCTTCTCCATTTTGCTCCTGGGGTGTGGTGTGTGGCCGCCTCAGGAGCCCTTGATGGGTGTCCGGGAGGGGACAGCTCTGTCTGTGTGCTGCTGGGTGTTTGTGAAAGAGAGAAAGAGCCAAATCCTAACAGAACAGTGTTATGATAAATCCAGGTCAGTTTTGCCCTGACAGCATCTAGAACTGTGAGGGATCCCATGGGGATTGTCCAGCTTTCACTTGCCTCTGACTTGCCTCCTGAGCTGCTGGTGAAAACGGTCAGACAGGCTTTCCTGGAATCTTAGTGCCAGAGCCCACATGGCTTCTTTAGCCTTGGGGTGGGGGTGCAGGGGTGGACTTAGTTCTGGTTTCAAGGGCAAGGTACAGGGCGCTGGGACCAACCCTGAGCTTGAGTGGGTTTCCTGATATTTTTAATTATTTAAGTTTGTCTTTTGCTTTATTTTTTATTGTAGTATAGTTGATTTACAATATCATGTTAGTTTCAGGTATACAGCAAAGTGATTCATGTATGTGTGTGTATGTGATTTCTTTATATATACACACATACATAGGCTTCCAGGTGGTACCATGGTGAAGAATTTGCTTGCTAATGTAGGAGACACATGTTCGATCCCTGGGTTGGGAAGATTCCCCTGGAGAAGGAATGGCAACCCACTCCAATATTCTTACCTGGACAATTTCATGGAGAGAGGAGCCTGGTGGTCTATAGTTCTTCAGGCCACAAGAGTTGGATACAACTCAGCAAATGAGCGTGCGCATGCACACACACACACACACACACACACACACACACACACATGTTCCTCAGATTCTCTTCTCTTATAAGTTATTACAAAATACTGAGTGGAATTCCCTTTGCTATATGGTAGACCCTTGTTGATTACCTATTTTATATATAGTAGTGTGAATATGTGTAATATTTTTTTAATACAAATTTATTTATTTTAATGGGAGGTTAATTACTTTACAATATTGTATTGGTTTTGACGTACATCAACATGAATCTGCCACAGGTATACACGTGTTCCCCATCCTAAATCCCCCTCCCTTCTCCCTCCCTGTACCATCCCTCTGGGTTGTCCCAGTGCACCAGCCCCAAGCATCCAGAATCATGCATTGAACCTGGACTGGCTATTCATTTCATATATGATATTATACAGGTTTCAATGCCATTCTCCCAAATTATCCCACCCTCTCCCTATCCCACAGAGTCCAAAAGACTGTTCTATACATCTGTGTCTCTTTTGCTGTCTCACATACACGGTTATCATTACCATCTTTCTAAATTCCGTATATACGCATTAGTATACTGTATTGGTGTTTTTCTTTCTGGCTTATTTCACTCTGTATAATAGGCTCCAGTTTCATCCACCTCATTAGAACTGATTCAAATGTATTCTTCTTAATGGCTGCGTAATACTCCATTGTGTATATGTACCACAGCTTTCTTATCCATTCATCTGCTGATGGACATCTAGGTTGCTTCCATGTCCTGGCTATTATAAACAGTGCTGCAATGAACATCGGGGTACCCGTGTCTCTTTCAATTCTGGTTTCCTCAGTGTGTATGCCCAGCAGTGGGATTGCTGGGTCATAAGGCAGTTCTATTTCCAGTTTTTTAAGGAATCTCCACACTGTTTTCCATAGTGGCTGTACTAGTTTGCATTCCCACCAACAGTGTAAGAGGGTTCCTTTTTCTCCACATCCTCTCCAGCATTTATTGCTTGTAGACTTTTGGATCACAGCCATTCTGACTGGCATGAAATGGTACCTCATTGTGGTTTTGATTTGGATTTCTCTGATAATGAATGATGTTGAGCATATTTTCATGTGTTTGTTAGCCATCTGTATTTCTTCTTTGGAGAAATGTCTATTTAGTTTTTTGGCCCATTTTTTGATTGGGTCATTTATTTTTCTGGAATTGAGCTGCAGGAGTTGCTTTTATATTTTTGAGATTAGTTGTTTGTCAGTTGCTTCATTTGCTATAATTTTCTCCCATTCTGAAGGCTGTTTTTTCACCTTGCTTATAGTTTCCTTTGTTGTGCAGAAGCTTTTAAGTTTAATTAGGCCCCATTTGTTTATTTTTGCTTTTATTTCCAATATTCTGGGAGATGGGTCATAGAGGATGCTGCTGTGATTTATGTCGGAGAGTGTTTTGCCTGTGTCCCCCTCTAGGAGTTTTATAGTTTCTGGTCTTACATTTAGATATTTAATCCATTTTGAGTTTATTTTTGTGTATGGTGTTAGAAAGTGATCTAGTTTCATTCTTTTACAAGTGGTTGACCAGTTTTCCCAACACCACTTGTTAAAGAGATTGTCTTTAATCCGTTGTATATTCTTGCCTCCTTTGTCAAAGATAAGGTGTCCGTAGGTGCGTGGATTTATCTCTGGGCTTTCTATTTTGTTCCATTGATCTATATTTCTGTCTTTGTGCCAGTACCATACTGTCTTGATGACTGTGGCTTTGTAGTAGTGCCTGAAGTCAGGCAGGTTGATTCCTCCAGTTCCATTTTTCTTTCTCCAGATTGCTTTGGCTATCCGAGGTTTTTTGTATTTCCATACAAATTGTGAAATTATTTGTTCTAGCTCTGTGAAAAATACCGTTGGTAGCTTGATAGGGATTACATTGAATCTATAGATTGCTTTAGGTAGTATACTCATTTTCACTATATTGATTCTTCTGATCCATGAACATGGTATATTTCTCCATCTATTAGTGTCCTCTTTGATTTCTTTCACAAGTGTTTTATAGTTTTCTATATATAGGTCTTTAGTTTCTTTAGGTAGATATATTCCTAAGTATTTTATTCTTTTCATTGCAATGGTGAATGGAATTGTTTCCTTAATTTCTCTTTCTATTTTCTCATTGATAGTGTATAGGAATGCAAGGGATTTCTGTGTGCTGATTTTATATCCCGCAACTTTACTATATTCATTGATTAGCTCTAGTAATTTTCTGGTGGAGTCTTTGGGGTTTTCTATGTAGAGGATCATGTCATCTGCAAACAGTGAGAGTTTTACTTCTTTTCCAATTTGGATTCCTTTTATTTCTTTTTCTGCTCTGATTGCTGTGGCCAAAACTTCCAGAACTATGTTGAATAGTAGCAGTGAAAGTGGGCACCCTTGCCTTCTTCCTGACTTTAGGGGAAATGCTTTCAATTTTTCACCATTGAGGATAATGTTTGCTGTGGGTTTGTCATATATAGCTTTTATTATGTTGAGGTATGTTCCTTCTATTCCTGCTTTCTGGAGAGTTTTTATCATCAATGGATATTGAATTTTGTCAAAGGCTTTCTCTGCATCTATTGAGATAATCATATGGCTTTTATTTTTCAATTTGTTAATGTGGTGAATTACATTGATTGATTTGTGGATATTGAAGAATCCTTGCATCCCTGGGATAAAGCCCACTTGGTCATGGTGTATGATCTTTTTAATGTGTTGTTGGATTCTGATTGCTAGAATTTTGTTAAGGATTTTTGCATCTATGCTCATCAGTGATATTGGCCTGTAGTTTTCTTTCTTTGTGTTATCTTTGTCAGGTTTTGTTATTAGGGTGATGGTGGCCTCATAGAATGAGTTTGGAAGTTTACCTTCTGCTGCAATTTTCTGGAAGAGTTTGAGTAGGATAGGTGTTAGCTCTTCTCTAAGTTTTTGGTAGAATTCAGCTGTGAAGCCGTCTGGACCTGGGCTTCTTTTTTACTGGAAGATTTCTGATTATAGTTTAAATTTCTGTGCTTGTGATGGGTCTGTTAAGATTTTCTATTTCTTCCTGGTTCAGTTTTGGAAAGTTGTACTTTTCTAAGAATTTGTCCATTTCTTCCACATTGTCCATTTTATTGGCATATAATTGCTGATAGTAGTCTCTTATGATCCTTTGTATTTCTGTGTTGTGTGTTGTGATCTCTCTATTTTCACTTCTAATTTTATTGATTTGATTTTTCTCCCTTTGTTTCTTGATGAGTCTGGCTAATGGTTTGTCAATTTTATTTATCCTTTTAAAGAACCAGCTTTTGGCTTTGTTGATTTTTGCTATGGTCCCTTTTGTTTCTTTTGCATTTATTTCTGCCCTAATTTTTAAGATTTCTTTCCTTCTACTAACCCTGGGGTTCTTCATTTCTTCCTTTTCTAGTTGCTTTAGGTGTAGAGTTAGGTTATTTATTTGACTTTTTTCTTGTTTCTTGAGGTATGCCTGTATTGATATGAACTTTCCCCTTAGCACTGCTTTTACAGTGTCCCACAGGTTTTGAGTTGTTGTGTTTTCATTTTCATTCATTTCTATGCATATTTTGATTTCTTTTTTGATTTCTTCTGTGATTTGTTGGTTATTCAGCAGAGTGTTGTTCAGCCTCCATATGTTGGAAGTTTTAATAGTTTTTCTCCTTAATTGAGATCTAATCTTACTGCATTGTGGTCAGAAAAGATGCTTGGAATGATTTCAATTTTTTTGAATTTACCAAGGCTAGATTTATGGCCCAGAATGTGATCTATCCTGGAGAAGGTTCCATGTGTGCTTGAGAAAAAGGTGAAATTCATTGTTTTGGGGGGAAGTGTCCTATAGATATCAATTAGGTCTCACTGGTCTATTGTATCATTTAAAGTTTGTGTTTCCTTGTTAATTTTCTGTTTAGTTGATCTATCCATAGGTGTGAGTGGGGTATTAAAGTCTCCCACTATTATTGTGTTATTGTTAATTTCCCCTTTCATACTTGTTACCATTTGTCTTACATATTATGGTGCTCCTATGTTGGGTGCATATGTATTTATAATTGTTATATCTTCTTCTTGGATTGATCCTTTGATCATTATGTGGTGTCCTTCTTTGTCTCTTTTCACAGCCTTTGTTTTAAAGTTTATTTTATCTGATATGAGTATTGCTACCCCTGCTTTCTTTTGGTCTCTATTTGCATGGAATATTATTTTCCAGCCCTTCACTTTCAGTCTGTATGTGTCCCCTGTTTTGAGGAGGGTCTCTTGTAGACAACATATATAGGGGTCTTGTTTTTGTATCCATTCAGCCAGTCTTTGTCTTTTGGTTGGGGGCATTCAACTCATTTATGTTTAAGGTAATTATTGATAAGTATGATCCCATTACCATTTACTTTATTGTTTTGGGCTCAAGTTTACACACCCTTTTTGTGTTTCCTGTCTAGAGAATATCCTTTAGCATTTGTTGGAGAGCTGGTTTGGTGGTGCTGAATTCTTTCAGCTTTTGCTTGTCTGTAAAGCTTTTGATTTCTCCTTCATATTCGAATGAGATCCTTGCTGGGTACAGTAATCTGAACTGTAGGTCATTTTCTATCATCACTTTAAGTATGTCTTGCCATTCCCTCCTGGCCTGAAGAGTTTCTATTGAAAGATCAGCTGTTATCCTTATGGGAATCCCCTTGTGTGTTATTTGTTGTTTTTCCTTTGCTGCTTTTAATATTTGTTCTTTGTGTTTGATCTTTGTTAATTTGATTAATATGTGTCTTGGGGTGTTTTGCCTTGGGTTTATCCTGTTTTGGATTCTCTGGGTTTCTTGGACTTGGGTGATTATTTCCTTCCCCATTTTAGGGAAGTTTTCAACTATTATCTCAAGTATTTTCTCATGGTCTTTCTTTTTGTCTTCTTCTTCTGGGACTCCTATGATTCGAATGTTGGGGCATTTAACACTGTCCTAGAGGTCTCTGAGATTGTCCTCATTTCTTTTAATTCATTTTTCTTTTTTCCTCTCTGAACCACTTATTTCTACCATTCTATCTTCTACTTCACTAATCCTATCTTCTGCCTCTGTTATTCCACTATTTGTTGCCTCCAGAGCTTTTTTGATCTCATTTATTGCATTATTCATTATATATTGACTCTTTTTTATTTCTTCTAGGTCCTTGTTAAACCTTTCTTGCATCTTCTCAATCCTTGTCTCCAGGCTATTTATCTGTGATTCCATTTTGATTTCAAGATTTTGGATCATTTTCACTATCATTATTTGGAATTCTTTCTCAGGTAGATTCCCTATCTCTTCTTCTTTTGTTTGGTTTGGTGGGCATTTATCCTGTTCCTTTACCTGCTGGGTATTCCTCTGTCTCTTCATCTTGTTTATATTGCTGAGTTTTGGGAGGCCTTTCTGTATTCTGGCAGTTTATGGAGTTCTCTTTATTGTGGAGTTTCCTCGCTGTGGGTGGGGTTGTACAGGTGGCTTGTCAAGGTTTCTTGGTTAGGGAAGCTTGTGTCGGTGTTCTGGTGGGTGGAGCTGTATTTCTTCTCTCTGGAGTGCAATGAAGTGTCCAGTAATGAGTTATGAGATGTCAATGATTTTGGAGTAACTTTAGGCAGCTTGTATATTGGAGCTCAGGGCTGTGTTCCTGTATTGCTGGAGAATTTGCATGGTATGTCTTGCTCTGGAATTTGTTGGCCCTTGGGTGGTGCTTGGTTTCAGTGTAGGTATGGAAACATTTGATGAGCTCCTGTCAATTAATGTTCCCTAGAGTCAGGAGTTCTCTGGTGTTCTCAGGGTTTGGACTTAAGCCTCCTGCTTCTGGTTTTCAGTCTTATTTTTACAGTAGTCTCAAGACTTCTCCTTCTATACAGCACCGTTGATAAAACATCTAGGTTAAAGATGAAAAGTTTCTCCACAGTGAGGGACACCCAGAGGGATTCACAGAGTTACATGGAGAAGAGAAGAGGGAATAGGGAGTTAGATGTGATCTGAATGAGATGAGGTGGAATCAATAGAGGAGAGAGCAAGCTAGCCAGTAATCACTTCCTTATGTGCACTTCACAACTGGACCACTCAGAGATGTTCATGGAGTTATACAGAGAAGAGAAGAGGGAGAAAGGAGACAGAGGTGGCCGGGAGGATAAAAGGGGGAAATCAAAAGGAGAGAGACAGATCCAGCCAGTAATCAGTTCCCTAAGTGTTCTCCACCGTCTGGAACACACAGAGATTCACAGAGTTGGGTAGAGAAGAGAGGGGGTAGGGAGGAGACAGAGGCGACCTGGTGGAGAAAATGGAGATTCCAAAGGGGGAGAGAGCAGTCAAGCCAGCAATCTCGCTCCCAAGTAAAAATAGGTACTAAAGATTGGGTTCTTAAAGGTACAAAATTGATAACAAATACCAGAAAGCAAAGATTAAAAATCTAGAGTAGAGTTTGGAATGTCAAAAATACAATATTAAAGAAAAGAAGAAAAGGAAAAAGAAAAAAAAGCAAAGTCACAAAAATTATATAAAAGTATATATATGAAGTTTGCTTTTAAAAAATAAGGTCTTTTTTTTGCAAAATAATAGTAGGTTATAAAAGTGAAAATTAAAGGAGTAATAAAGGACTTAAAAATTAAGGAAAAAGAATGATCATAAAAATAGTAAAAATATATCTAAGATTTTCTCTGGGGTTGTTGTGGGTATTATGGGGTCAGTTCATTTTCAGATAGTTCCTTGGTCCAGCTTATATTTCTCAAGATCTATAGGCCCTTTCCTATGTAGTCAGTACTAATGACAGGGTTTTAATCTATTGCACTTGTCACTTCCAAGGCGGTTCCCTCTGTTTTAGTTTCTTCTGTTTGCTGGTCTCTTCAGTGTCTGATTTCCGCTCTGACATAAAAGGGGCAGTGGTGGACACTTTTTTCAGGCTCACTTGTTCAGTCGCTCTGTGGGGAGGGAGGGACACTGCAAACAAATAACACTGGCGTGTGCTCACAGTGCCTCAGCCACACTGGGCCTGCCCCCGCTCACAGCACGCGAGCCTTCCCTGCCCACACTGCTCAAGCTCTAGGTTGCTCCACCAGGAACCATCTGAGGCCAGCCCTGGGCTGCATGCTCCTCCAGGTCTAAGCCACTCAGGTTCAGGCACTCGGGTAGTCCTCAGAGGAACAGATTTGGTTGGGCCTGTGTTTTGTGCTCTTCCCAGGTCCAAGCAGCTCAGGTGATGAGGTGTTTGGCAAGCGCGGTCACTGCGACTTATCGCCTCCCCGTCCCTGCAGCTTTGTTTTCTGGGTGTACAACTGGCGCACATTCTCAGGCAGATGTTGACTGTCCAGAACCCCAAGAAGTCTTAGCAAAGAAGCCTGCTTGCAGTTTGGTAGATAATGTCTCTCTGGGGCTGCGATTGCCCCCTTCCAGCTCTGGCTGCCTGTCACTGGAGGGGAATGGTCTGCCGCCAGCTAGTTCTGTTCAGTACTTTGTTCTGTGAGTGGGCCTGGCGGTGTCTTAGGGCTTTTTGTGTGGTAGCTATCCCACAGTCTGGTTTGTTGGCCCAAATTAGTTCACTCAGATTGCCCTCGGGGCATTCAGGCAAGATCCTTACTAAGCAATGCAGCCGGCACCTCCCTGCCCAGCCCCCGCTTGCTAGTGGCAGGTGCAGGTGTCTGTGCTGCTTCTCCACTGGGGGAGTTACCGTTGGGTTCCTAATCTGTGGGTTTTAATTATTTATTTATTTTTCCTTCCTGTTATGTTGCCCTCTGTGCTTCCAAGGCTTGCCACAGACTCGGCAGTGAGAGTGTTTCCTGGTGTTTGGAAACTTCTCTCTTTTTAAGACTCCCTTCCTGGGATGGAGCTCTGTCCCTACCTCTTTTGTCTCTTTTTTTGTCTATATTATATTTTTTCCTACCTCCTTTCAAAGACAATGGGCTGCTTTTCTGGGTGCCTGATGTCCTCTGCCGGCATTCAGAAGTTGTTTTTTGGAATGTACTCAGATTTTTAAATGTTCTTTTGATGAATTTGTAGGGGAGAAAGTGGTCTCCCCATCCTATTCCTTCACCATCTTCAGCAAATTCTATGTGTAATATTTTTATAATGTTACAGACTGGCTCTGGGAAAGGAGACATGAATCAGAACATTTAAATGAAACACACCCCTATTA
Source organism: Oryx dammah (assembly GCF_014754425.2). NCBI lineage: Eukaryota > Metazoa > Chordata > Mammalia > Artiodactyla > Bovidae > Oryx > Oryx dammah. The sequence goes on from NW_024070203.1 coordinate 32,148,781, forward strand.
TTCATTCCAAGCTGGTGAGGTGCCCATATATGTGATGCACATGAACCCATGTGTAGTAGCTCCAAGAAATTTAAGTTGCTTAGAGTAATTGACCTAAGATGGAATTAACGTGAAAATCAAGAAGATGAAAGGATGTTTCCTAGACATTTGTTCGGAAACCTCTTCGGTCAAGCTAGTGTCCAGCCCTGAGTTAGACGACGTCAGCCCTGACGGTCAGTGGTTTTGCATTCAATTCATTAGTACCTCCACTTCCCACTTTGTATTGTTTCCTCTCACAAGATCTTACATCAGACTTTTTATGGGTGATGAATATTAGCCCAGGTTTAATTACTGTCTATTTTGTGTATGAATGTCATTGTGAAAGAGACTAGTCTTTCTCTGTTTTTCAATTCTTTCACTAACAATGTTTTCCAAGCATACTTCTGAAACTTTCAAAACTGTTAACAGTATTTTTTAATCAGAAAATGAAGTTTGAAGAGATGTTCTGAGATGTAATGCTAGAAAAGTGATCTAAAATATACGGTTTGTAGTTAAACTAGAAAAAATTCTCACCACTCAACACAGCATTATTTCTCTTTTTCATAAAGAGTTTATTTAAATAAATAGATTTATTCCAAAGTACATTTAGGTTTGTATAAAGGGTTAAATATTTCAAATTTATTTATTGCAAAGTTGATGTATATTTGGTACACTTTATTACATGATACTTTCATGAAGGGAAAAAAAACTAGATAATTATCAAATCAGAATTGGCTTTTTATTAGGAAAAAATCCCATAAAATGAATTTAGGGAAAAAATTAAATGCTTTTAATTTTTTATTTGGTTTTGATTCTTGAAGGAGAAAATATAATCTCAAGAGAGTGAAAAAAATTTTCAGCAAATCAAAACCACAATGAGGTACCATTTCACACCAGTCAGAATGGCTGCTATCCAAAAGGCTACAAGCAATAAATGCTGGAGAGGATGTGGAGAAAAGGGAACCCTCTTACACTGTTGGTGGGAATGCAAACTAGTACAGTCACTATGGAGAACAGTGTGGAGATTCCTTAAAAAACTGGAAATAGAACTGCCTTATGACCCAGCCATCCCATTTCTGGGCATACATACTGAGGAAACCAGAATTGAAAGAGACATGTGTACCCCAATGTTCATCGCAGCACTGTTTATAATAGCCAGGACATGGAAGCAACCTAGATGTCCATCAGCAGATGAATGGATAAGAAAGCTGTGATATATACATACAATGGAATATTACTCAGCCATTAAAAAGAATACATTAGAATCAGTTCTAATGAGGTGGATGAAACTGGAGCCTATTATACAGAGTGAAGTAAGCCAGAAAGAAAAACACCAATACTGTATACTAATGCATATGTATGGAATTTAGAAAGATGGTAATGATAACTGTGTATGTGAGACAGCAAAAGAGACACAGATGTATAGAATAGTTTTTTGGACTCTGTGGGATAGGGAGAGGGTGGGATGATTTGGGAGAATGGCATTGAAACATGTATATTATCATATATGGAACAAATTGCCAGTCCAGGTTCGATACATGATACAGGGTGCTCAGGGCTGGTGCACTGGGATGACCCAGAGGGATGGTATGGGGAGGGAGGTGGGAGGGGGTTTCAGGATGCAGAATATATGTGCACCCATGGCAGATTCATGTCAATGTATGCCAAAATCAATACAATATTGTAAAGTAATTAGCATCCAATTAAAATTAGAAAAAGAAGAAAATAAAATAAGAAGTCTTCCCTCCTGAAAAAATTTTTTTTTTTTTTTTGCAGCAAAGAAGGTTATGTCTTCTGAGCAGAAATGAAACACTGTGGAAGCAAAGAAAGAAGGGTAGTTCAGGGCAGTTGTACTTTACTGATGGACGTTAATTCACAGTGTGCTTCATTTTTGTTTTGTTAAACACTGAACAAAATGATCAATTTTTCTTTGCTTGCTGCTTGGTTCAGTTTTTGCCATTAATGAATTTTAAATGCATGTTATTTTCATATTGTATATGTGAATTCAAATTAAAAAGGGGGGGCATATTTTAACCTAGATAGTAAAATTGAGCAAATATAAATGAGTTTCTTCTAGTTTTCTATTAGAAAGAGAAATTTTAGTTCATTTCCTTGGCATGAAAAATCGCTTCCCTGATTGCTCAGCTGATAAAGAATCTGCTTGTAATGCAGGAGACCAGAGTTTAATCCCTGGGTTGAGAAGATACTATGGGGAAGGAAATAGTTACTCACTCCAGTATTCCTGCCTGGAGAATTCCATGGCCAGAGGAGCCTGGAATTGAGCAAATACAAGTTTCACCTATTTTTTTATTAGGAGGAGAAATTTTAGGTCGTTTCCTTGGTAGCAACATTCACTGTTAAGGACATTAACAAATTACCTTCCCAAAACATGAGTGACCTTTTTTATCTATAACAATTCCTAACATCGCAACTGCCTGAAAAGAATAAGAATCATTTTGCAGAGTGAGCAGAGTAGAAAAATATAGTCTTTTGCAGAAGCAATAAAAAATAAAAATAGCTGATAAGAGATAGCTAGATGATAACAACCTGTCAAGGTCCTGGCTGAAAAAAAAACCCACCCCTCTCCATAACAGGGCTTCCTAGTTGGCTCAGTGGTAAAGAATCCACCTGTCAGTGAAGGAGATGGAGGTTTGGTCCCTGGGTCAGGAGGATCCCCTGGAGAGGGAAATGGCAACTCACTCCAGTAGTCTTGCCTGGGAGAAATCCATGGACAGAGGAGCCTGGAGAGCTACAGTCCAAGGGATCACAGAGTTGGACGCAGCTTAGCAACTAAGCAACAACCTCAAAAATAAATGCTGCCCTCAGTGTGGTCAGATCTGAATACATTATGCCTTGGATTCCCAGTATGGGTTAAAATGAAAAAAATATACAATTGACCTTGAACAACTTAAGTCTGAACAGCACCAGTCCATTCACAGGCAGGTAGTTTTCAATAGTAAACATGAGACAAGGTCCATGGTTAGCTGACTCCCTAGATGGACAAAACTGGGACATACAGGCTGACTATAACTTATACTCAGATTGACCCATGTTGTTCAAGGATCACCTGTGTATTCTAAGTGTACTCAGTTAAATATCTCTATGTAAAGAATTTAACATTTGGTGTGAATTTTAATAAACCCTTGAGATCATACTGTGTACATGATGAACTTAGCATTATTGATCTGAGTTCGGCTATATCCTCAATACAAATTGGTTTTTACAAAACAAAACAATTTTTATGTATAGATATAACCCGATGATCTATTCAGACTATCGGTTAATCAGGATTTTAAAACTAATCTTTCTAAATCATGTGTGTCTCTGTGTGTTCTTTTAATTTGAATTCAAACACAAATACTTGGATTTATGGTATTTTCTTTTTTTGCTCAATCATAACCATTTTTGGGGCAGTGAGTTAGGTCATACTTTAGTGCTTATCTCAGGGGAGTTGGAAACACTCTAATTGCTTAGACACTGATGTTCATATCCTGTTACAAGACTCAGATCTAAAGCTAAATGTTAAGTGTTGTATTTAAAGTCTTCAAGTTAGCACCATAATTTAAAGAACTTTATTGGAATTTCATGTGAACATTACAAGAAAATTCCTCTGGGGACAGTTTTAGTAGCAGAATTACATTCTTAGTTTATTATAAGAATGAACTTTAATTGTAAATGGCTGTTACAGGCATTGGGTAAATCTTGTATACCCTCTCTGTCCAGATTTAAGAGGATTTAAACACTTACTCTGGGAGTTGGTGATGGACAGGGAGGCCTGGTGAGCTGCGGTTCATGGGGTCACAAAGAGTTGGACACGACTGAGCGACTGAACTGAACTGAACTGAAACAGTCACTTGGTAAGTCATGATAGCCTTTTCTCAGAATGGTGAGCAAGGTTGTCATTTCCTATATATTCTTGCCTATTGCCAACCAGAGAAAAGGAATCACTAGAGAAACTGATAGAATCTCTTTTTTCAGCATTTGAATGAAAATGTTCAGGATTAAAATCCATCTAACTTTATAAATTTCCTAGACCAAATTTTGTAGTAAAGATAATGAGAAAATAAGATGATACCACTTAACTCAGTTTGCTTGTCAACAAACTTCAAGAGACTAATATAATTACAAGAGAAACAGAAATAAAACTCAAGTAGAATTTTGCTATGAGTGTGTTCACACGACTGAGCAACTGAACTGAACTGAACTGACTCCTAAAAATGTAGAGCAAAACTTGAGAAATATAAGCATAAAACTTAAATGAAATACATATTCCTCCCCTTTTAATTTTCAAATCATATGAGTTCTAATAATGATACCACATCGTGTCTGAAACTGGTTAAGTGTCCACGTAGCAAACTTACTTTTCCAAGTGACATTGAACCATGTCACCCAACTACACAGTTCTCTTCTGTGGATCACAGTCACTCCTGGCATATACATAATTTCCTCTTCTGTTGACTCCATACAGACAAATACATTACCTCAGAAGGTGCTGGAGTCCAGCATCAGCAGCCAGGGATTCAACCTGAAGAGATGAACGGTGTCGGCGATGAGGCAGCCTCTCAGTTTTCTTGGACTGGCTATTTATTTCAAGTTTAAGATTCTCTCAACCCACTCCAGTATTTTTACCTGGAGAATCCCATGGACGGAGGAGCTTGGTGGGCTACAGTCCGTGGGTCGCAAAAGTCGGACACAACTGAGCGACTTCACTTTCACTTTATACTTTTACAAAAACATTAGGTCAGAGGTTTGACATTTTCAGTTCCGCCTCACCCAGATTTATTATCTCCATAAATCATTGTTGCTCTTCAAACAGAGTTCCTGCTTCAGCGATTCTCTTGGAATCAGTTTTACCATCTATTATCTACTTCCTCTTATGTGTCCTATAGTTAACTTGTGATTACATTGTAACTCATGTTACATTCCTCAGTTTATTTCTTATCTTTCTAAATCCTCTTTGCCCCTAACATCCTGAGCTCACTAACTCTTAAAAAGGCTTCTAGCTATAGTATCTCTAAAATTCCTAACCTCTATAAGCTATAGTAAAATATGCTAACATTACAACCTTCTTTAAAAGTTCAACTTCTATTTTAATTATTTCTAAGCCCTATATTCAGTAAACTCCTTTGCCATAAACATTTTCCTCACAAATAGGCTTCAGATAGCAATCCCTCCCATGGCTTCAAGCTACGGCCTATGTGCTCATCCTGGAACACTCTTTTGTAAAAGTCCTTGAACAAATGTCAGTGATTAACTTTATGAATTATTCTCTGAGCACAGCTGCAGAAGGCTTTGTGCCTTCTCATGATCCTCTCAAGAACAATAAGCACCTTAATATTCCTTTTCAGTCAACTCAGCCAAGGAGAGGAAAAATCAAGTCAGAATTACAAGGCCTAACTCCTTCATCCCAGGTCCGTGCCTGTGGAATGAGGAGAGGGGGCTGGGGCCGTGCCTCCATTTTGTCAGTAATGCCTAACGAGGCTCCCGACAAGAAGGTATTCTGGAAGGATGGTCAAGCCTGAAGGTGGATAGGATCTGGCCCCTGAACCATGTCGTGAAGGAGCCTTTGCCAATCCAGTACATCCATGTTGTAGTGAGTGAGAAATGAATTTCTCTTATGAATAAATGGGCTTCCCTAGTGGTTCAGATAGTAAAGAATCTGCCTGCAATGAAGGAGACTTGAGTTTGATCCCTGAGTCAGAAAGATACCCTGAAAAAGGGAATGGCTACCCACTCCAGTTTTCTTGCATGGAGAATCCCCTGGACAGAGGAAATGGATGGGCTAGAGTCCATGGTGTTGCAAAGAGTCAGAGATGACTATGAATAAATATAAACCAGTATGACCAACAGCCACTATAGAGTTTAGAGTTTATAAGTTTAGAATTGTTTGAATTAAAGTATAGCTAGACGTGAAAAACTAAAGGATAAATTTGTGAGTGCTAAATTACTTCAGTCGTGTCCAGCTCTTTGTGACTCCATAGACTCTGCCAGGCTCTTCTGTCCAAGGGATTCTCCAGGCAAGAATATTGGAGTGGGTAGCCATACTCTCCCTCCTCCAGGGGCTCTCCTGACCTAGGGATTAAACCCACGTCACTCTATGTCTCCTGCATTGGCAGGCGGGTTCTTTATGACTGGGAACCTGGGAAAGTCTAAAGACTAAATAAAAATGGGTAATTTCAAAATTGAGTGTATCACAGAAATGATGAGAAATATTTTTAAAGATTGTGAGAACAGTAGTAACAACTATATTTGCAAAACCTCTGATGATTTGTTAATAATATGAGACAATGTGATAATGCTAGACAGACCAGAAGAGTAGGGCAAAACCAGTAGGTTTTAACTTCTCTCAGCTTTGTGATCTTTTTTAAAATTACTTAAACATTCCAACTTGAAGTTTCTTTTCCTGCAAGATGAGAATAATGAGAAGATGCACATAGAAAGGAAGGAATTCATATTGGTCAAGGGGAAGGAAAAACCTTTTCCTCTTTTAGCAGGAGGATGAAGTCAGGTCTGGTGCCATCAGGCTGATGGGTAGAGTTGTCCACTCCACTCCCCTCTCTACACCTTTACCCAGGGACAGACAGTTACCTCTAGTGGAGAGTGGGGTGTGGAGGTTGAGGGGGTGAAGAGAGGGGAACGAAAGGAGGGGCCATCACAGGAAACACTTCTGAAACCACAAAAACCTTCCAGAGCTCACCCCTACAGAAAAGCACTGAGAAATTTATTAATAACTTTTATCATTAATAAATTTTATTAATAACTTTTCCAGAAATCTTGAGATTGACAAAAGGTATAAAGTAATGCAAAGAGAATTTACTCAAGAAAAAACAAAGGACCTTGGTAAGAAAACAAGCTTTACAGCCTTGTTGCGTGTTCTATTCCACTCACTCCACAGCAAGAAGTTAACAGTAACTAATAATAAAATAGAACGATGAGAACATACTGAATAAAGTTATGTGAATGTGGCCTCTCTCTCTCTCAAAATTTTCTTGTGCAGATGTAAAGCCTTTTTCACAAAGAGTGTTCTGGGCTTATTATCTGGTTGAAACAGTTGAATTGTTTTGAAACACGGGTTTATAAAGCTTGGCATTGTTTATTCGATATGTATTAAGGTAAATCTAGTTTTTCTCTGTTGACAATTTAAATTTCAGTGTTTCTGGGGAAAGAATTATATAATCACTGAGAAAACTTATTTTCCAGGTTTGTAAAAACACGTTAGCAGAGCATGGTGGCTGAGTCCAGGCAGAGTGCTTGTTCCCTGTGGATCCTGAAATGTGTTGTGCTATCATTTTGTTGTTATTGTTCAGTTGTTCAGTCCTGTCTGTCTTGTTGAGACCCCATGGATTGCAGCACGCCAGGCTTCCCTGTCCTTTACTATCTCCCAGAGCTTGCTCAGACTCATGTCCATTGAGTTGGTGATGCTATCCTACCATCTCATCTTCTGTCGCCCCCTTCTCCTCCTGCCTTCAATCTTTCCCAGCATCATTAGCCTAAAAAATAAAATCGCCCCTTGTTTGCGAAAACATTTTCAGAAGGATGAGTGAGTATGTTTACAAGTCCAGCGCTTTTTTTTTTTTTAAACATTAAACCATGAATCAGGGAAGCTAATATTGAAGGAAACTGTTTTAGAAAACATGACGTGATCTTTGATTTCCCTTCCCCTGGCCACAGCTTTCTTTTGAACAGGACAGCACCCAGCCTTCGGACCAGCACCTCTGTGTCTCTGCAGGAGCCAAAATCAATGTGCTAGAAACTGAACAGGAAGGATGAGGGGATGGTGCGGGGGCTCGAGATGGGCGTTTCCACTGGAGGGTCAGGACAGTTTGGGTCTCGGGTTCAGATCATCTCTGGAACGGAGCTTGGAGTGGGGGCTCCTGCTGTGCTCTTGAGTATCTCTGACAAGGTGAATTTACAGAAAGTCTGCATTCCCCGCCCAGGTACCACTGAGGAGGTGACGGATGGAGCAGTGGTGCTCAGTCCTGCAAGGATACGGCCTCCGGCTACTCTGCGGCATCAGAGTTAGAAGGAATTTTGTGCAACATGAGAACAATTCTCATGATCTTGCTGTTTACTTCTCTTTTGCTTCTTTGCTACTCATAAAGACTTGGACTTGGGTCTCCAAGACATAAACAAAGAGGGAACTGGAATCACTTGAGAGCTCTGGGGTGGGGAAAGGGGTGGAAACCTCTGTGTGGGGAATACTCTTGAATTCTTTCTGAAGTTTTGTCTCAGATTATATGTGCGTTAGGAAACATTTGTAAATACATTTTTTTGTACAATTTCCTCTTTCTCAGGCCTCAGGGACAAAGATTTGTAGTCAAACCATCACTTTCCTCCAGCCTCCACCACGGTTCCTGGGATTCCAAGTCTGAAGGTGCTTCCTTCACTTTTCTGCATTCCTGGCTGATTCTGCTGCCTGACCGCATGAAGGCTTCATTCCCCAGAGACCTCTCTGCCTCTGAGTTTTCAGGTAAGGTTCTGCAAGCTGAGGGCTAGCCCTCAGGTCCTGGCATCTGCTGTCTGGAAAAGACTGTGATTTGGCTGCCAGGCTGGTTGCTCAGGACCCTGTGCTTCAGCATTGCCATCTCCCTGCTCCAGACGTGAGGACCAGGCTCTGCTGCCATGGGTGGTGCCCCAGTGTCTGCTGGGGAACTCAGTGTCAAAGTGATTAATCTGTTTTATCAAGAAAACAGCGTGAGAAGATATATTTCTCCCCCAATCACATCTTTCTTATGCTTTTAGGGGCTTTCTTTCCACAGGACGTGGGCAGAGCTGTGACTTTGAACGAAGTTTTGAGTTGTATCAACTTTGACTAACTATAGGTATTACCGCCTGGAGAAACTTGTATTACTCATTAGAAAACAAAAAATCAGGAGTAATGGGATGTGTTCTAAGTTTCATCAGGGGCAAGGGAAAAACTAGTTCCAGAGAATATATTTGAATGAACAAGGAAAGACAAAAACAAAGCTGCTTCATGATTTCATTGTGTGAAGTTGTTCAGTAAGTGATTAGCAGCATTTTTTTTTTTTTTGCTCTGCAAATGTACTAAGAATATCATTATATCCACAGAGTGAGTTATTCACAAAGTTTGAAAGAAAATTGCTCAGTTGTACAAGGTAAGGAAGAAAAATGTTATAATTTTTTCCATTTTATCTCAAACCCCTGAAACAAATGCTAATTTATTACAATAGAGTATATTTTCCCCTCAAATGAACTCACTTACATTTAGCTATGTCATCAAGGGGCTCACTGTAGCCCAGTCAGATTGGGAAATAATCAGGACATTATTGTCTTAAGAACGTAAGATAGTGTTTTCTCTTTCGAGTGATAGTGATTACAAATATCAGCTTATTTCATCAATCTATTTTTTTTAACTTTAGAGGATTTTAATATTAATAAATCTGGCACTTTTCAAAACAGTGAAACTGTTTTGAGATGAATTTACTTCTTTAAGCCCTTTCACTCCTTCTTTGTAACCACCAAGCCCCGTGGCACAGCTCACAGGGGAGGATATTTTTAGCTGTGTTGGGCTTTGTACCTTCAGAGTTATCCTGACAAATGTTGGTGGGATTAAGATGTGACTACAATAAGTGACATATTAAAGAGGAAAGAAAATATAAAAATTAGTTTTCAGCAACAAATAGTTTTGAAAAATGCAGATTACAATAGACCAATTCCCTGAGTGTATGTAGTGTAACATTTTTGAGGTTTCTCTCTCTGTTCTCTGTCATCTTTAAATATATAAAATAATGCCTCCCATTTTCTGGGCCCTTCCTACATGTCAGGATTAGACACTTGTGTTCCAGATCCCAGGGAAATCAGGTGACTTCTGATTGCAACCTGGGCAGGGGTCAGACAGAAATCTGAGTATGAGACTCCAACTCTTGCTCAATCTCGGCTTCATTTTGATAGTGAAGCTTAAGAATTCTACATCATCAATTAGGGCTTCCCTCGTGACTCAGTGGGAAAGAATGTGCTGGCAATGCAGGAGACGCAGGTTCAATCCCTGGGTCAGGAAGATATCCTGGAGAAGGAAATGGCAACCTACTCTGGTATTCTTGCCTGGAGAATCCTGTGGACAGAGGAGCCTGATGTGCTATAGTCCATGGGATTCCCAGAGAGTTGGACACAACTGAGCAACTGAGCACCGAGGTAATAAAATACTCTAGAAGAGGCAGAGCTGTGAAGCGTCCTGAGGTCAAGACCATGCAGGTATGTGTACCTGCACTTCCTGTCCCAGGTTGGAGGCTGTTGAGGTAAGAGTTCTGCCACATGTCCATGTCAGAAATGAAAAGACCCATTGCTATTAAAGGATGAGACTGGTCAGATATACGAGTCCCACACTGAGCTCAGCTCTACAGCTTTTCTTGCTGACAAACTCTTTTCAGGGCCATAGCTTGCCATCCAAGTAACTCCATAGCAGTCTTCTTGGATGATGCATCCTATTTCACCATGAAAAAATGTACTTTTTGTGCTGAGTAGAAAAGCCACACTAAACTCTTCTTGGCACAAGTAAGGCCTACACTCAGTCGCAATTCAAAAGAGTTTCACTTATTTTATATTCTGTGTAAAAATACCTTTTCGTGCCTCTCAGCTCCTCTACCAGGGTTCCTGCTTTGTGGAAGATACTCTCACTTTTCAGGTTGGAAATTTACCTGTGGAAATTGGCACTGAGTGAGTTTGTGAGGATGAGGCCATACTTCCTCTTGGTTTGGCCCCTTTCTCCTCTTATACTAATGATGACTGAGGGAACAGGGACAACCTGACAGGCTAACAGTTAACCTTTTAAAATTAGTTATGAGAACTTTGTGTGAAGCAAAATTCACATTCACTGCCTTACTAATTCTTTTGTCGCAAAGAATCAGACACGACTGAGCGACTGAAGTGAACTGAACTGAACTGAATCCTTTTGTCTAGTAAACATCATGACAGATTCTCTACCAAATGACCGATATTCAGGCTTAGATTTTTTCATAATTTTCTCATCACACTGGCTCAGAAAGCCGTGGCTTATTCATTTAAAATATGCTAAATTGACATAGGGGCTTCCTAGGTGGTGCTACTGGTAAAGAACCCGACTGCCAATCCGGGAGACATGAGAGATGTAGCTTTGATCCCTGAGTCAGGAAGATCCCCTGGAAGAGGGCACAGCAACCCACTCCAGTATTCTTGCCTAGGAAACCCAATGAACAGAGGAATCTGGTAGCCTGTAGTTCATAGGATCTCAGAGTCAGACACAACTGAAGCAACTTAGCAGGCACCCACAAATTGACACATATTTTAATCTATTTATCAAGGGTTTTATATAGTTAGCAATTTCTAAATTTCCTTTAAAGTGAAAAGTAGCTTGTATCATTGTGCTTTCTCCATAGAGGGAAGGAAAGTGAATGACCAGCTGTCTGGAGGGGCTCAGAGCTGCTCCAGCCATCCTTGTCAAGGGTGGGAACCACCAGGATTTCTAAATTGTGATGGAAAAGATACATAGATACATGTAGGTGTTTTGGGGAAATGGTAACCTTTACTAAGTTAGTACATTATGTCTGGATTACAAAGTAGGAAATGCTAATTCAGTTATTTTGCCAACACATAATCTATGTTAAATTAGTATTGCAGATGAAAGTCATTAAAAACAACCTTAAGGAGAAACTCTGCTAGCCTTTGTTAGTCACTAATGGAAAAATGAAGATCCCTTGGAATTAATAAATTAATCCAGAATAAGATACAGGTTTATCTTGTAAAGCCCTTCTTTATTCTTTTTATGTGGGAATTTGAGAATGAAGCGACCAAGAATGAGAAATATAAATCGAAAGACAAATAATAAGGATATTGAATGCTGCAATTTAACACTGTTCAAATTGAGAGCATGGAAACATTGGTCATTATTATCCTTCTGACAAGTCAGGCCAAAGAAATATGTTAGTAGACAGATTATTTCTAATAAGCGTGTGGTGATTTTTGTCTTCTTTATACTTGGGTTCTGAAATAACTATTACATGATCTATCAGGAAATACAACCTTTTATCATTAATGAGTAAGAACTGGGCACAAATGCCAGTACTTATTTGTTGATTGTGTGCTAAGTCACTCCAGCCATGTCCCACTCTTTGGGACCCCATGAACTGTAGCCCACCAGGCTTCTCTGTCCATGTGATTTTCCCAGGCAAGAATACTGGAGTGGGTTGCCATGCCCTCCTCCAGGGGATCCTCCAGTTCCAGGGATCCAACTCATGTCTCTTAAGCCTCCTGCATTGGCAGATGGGTTCTTTACCACTAGTGCCACCTGGGAAGCCCATTTACTCATTGTTAACAGGTATGAACTACAAAAATACTGAACCATAAGGAGAAAAGACCTCTAGTTTTGGGACCAGAGAAACTTGGATTCAAATGCCTGTGATTTTGTTTAACAGGTGGACACCTTACCTGATAACTGAGTTGTTTCCTCATCCGTAAAATGGAGATAATAACACCCTCTTTGTGAGGTTCTTTTAAGGACTGAAAACAATGCTGTGTCATCTCCATACACCACTGAGATGAAACAGTTATTCAACAGATAGCCGCTCACAGTAGTGTCATAGGTGGTGGGAACCAGAATGAGGAAGCAGAAGGTTGGAAAGTAAAGAAAATGTGTTTATTGTCACAGGATTACAACCAACAGAAATCAGCCTTGAACAAAAGTTTATTGACTCCTACACCAGGTTTTCTTTCAAAGACACTATTGGCATACAATGGTAATTTGTGAAAAACTTGAATGCTTGAAAAATCTGTTGATACTATAAATGGATCTGCTGGAATCAAAATAATCATTTTTCTTGGCTGTAGAGAGGGTGTAATAGCACCACATGATGCTTCACTGGTACAGATGGTAATTGATTAAAGTAAAGAATGTTGTTATCCATAATATTTGCATAGTTTCTGTACACCTAAAGAGAAGAATTGGCTTTGACACACCTGCTAAGAAGCGATGGAGAAGGCTCAGTGGACATGGCACTCCGCACGTCACTTGGGTTTTCGATTCAGTTTCCCTGAGTTTGCTATTGCACCTCGATGACCACAACAGCACTTGACGCAGCACCATTTCTGCGGTCAGGAGTGTGGGCTCAAGAGGTGCCTCTGCTCAGAGTCTGTCACTTGGCTTTTGGGCTGCCTCCTCTCCCAGAGGCTGGGCTGGAAGAGCCCGCTTCCAAGGGCAGGAGGTGGTTGATGGGATCTGTTTAACTGCAGTAACTCGATGCAGGCTGGAGCCTTTGCTGAAAGTTAGAAGCCCCTCACCACGGTGCGTGTGAATCGCCAACTGAAGCAGAGAAGAACAACTCTTTGCTGAGACAGAAGATTATGTAACACAGCCAATCATGGAGGTGATGTCTAAGCACTTGCACCATATTTGATTGGTTAGAAAAGAAACAAGTCCCACTTTTGCCCACAGGCAGGGTTGTGGACAGATTTACATGAAGATGTGGACGTCCTTCATGCCTACAAGGCTGTGAGTCCAAGAAGTGGGTGTGATTGGAGTTCAACTTCAAGTCTGTTGGCCACAAGTACCAGTAGTAATTTGAATTTAAAATGATGTAAATGCATGGAAACATTGCTTGCCAACTCCTAGATAACATATTTGTGTGTCAATAAATATTTGGTCACTTAATTTTTGTCTTTCATCCCAATAAGACATTTAATCTTTGTTATGACTATAAATACACAGAAATAGATTATTTTAAAATTATTTTAAAGGCTCAGAATGTAGACTTTCATTGAAAAAATGCACTACAGAAAGACTAGCACCTTGAACTTACTGGGGGGATTTCCCTAGACTTTAAAGAAAAGAATTGGGTGGAAAATTACAGCGGTAATACACTGGAAGGCTGAGGAGGGGCTGTGGCCCTCTAGCTGGTCAGTCAGTCAGTTCAGTCATTCAGTCATGTCTGACGCTTTGCGACCCCATGGACTGCAGCACGCCAGGCTCCCTTGTCCATCACGAACTGGAGCACATAGATGACATGAATACCTTCCGATTTCCCTCTGCACTGAGAGCAACATTGGCTCCAGTGCTAGGGGATGGGAAGAATATTTTATGGAAGCACTTTTGGCATCATTTTTCCCTTGTGGCTCAGCTGGTTAAGAGTCTGCCTGAAATGTGGGAGACCTGGGTTCAATCCCTGGATTGGGAAGATGCCCTGGAGAAGGAAAAGGCTACCCACTCCAGTATTCTAGCCTAGAGAATTCCACGGACTGTATAGTCCATGTGGTCACAAAGAGTCGGACATGACTGAGCAACTTTCTATTTCTATATGATAGTTAGTAATCCCACTTCCTAGGTTGTGCAGTATTCTATCTGTTTCCTCAGCACGGAACCCCTCAGTGATCAGATTTCTGAAAGTTAAAGAGGTGTGTTTTTTACCCATATTTTATATCCAGAACTTTGCATAGGTGACATGCATTCAGTAAATGTTGATTTAACTCATTATTCAAATTACTCATATAATTAGTGAATAATTGCATCTTGTGTTTTATCAGCTATTAAAATGAGTCTATATCTTCTATAAACTCTCTCTCTATAAATGCGTTTGTGTTTTTAGTCCTTAAGTTCTGGAAACCACGTTTTTCCTATATATCTTTAAAAATAGAAAATTTTAAGATTCCAGTATCAGAAATAATAAATCTATTTTCTAATAACGAGTCACATTAGAAAAAAGTATTCACTTGTTAACATCATATAGTTTTATAAAGTGTTCTCCCATGAGATCTGCACATTTAATGTGTGACAGATTGTCAGAGAATTCTAAGTGAAATGGTTTCATTTTTGTTTCAAGGAAAGTAATTCTTGAAAGACAAAAAAGATAATTAAAATAGTTGTTTTAAATTTGTACTATTTAAATAGATCTAAAAAAAACACAAAAAATAAAAATAAATAGATCTAGCTCCAATAAGAGAATTGACTAGATGCATTTAGCATTTAAATATCTAAAATGCTTCCAGGATATTCAAATGATTGTCACTTACAGATATCTAGTCATCACAGTTTTTCTGCGGTTGAAGTTGTAACATAGATACTGTTACACGTGCATTCTGCCTGCAAACAGGAGCCTCATGTAGCTGGTATGAAGGGTGTCTGAGTTGTTGGAGCAAAAACAATGTCTTCAAACTCAGAAGAAGATTCCCCCCTCATGTAATCATTAAATCTGACAGGATTTAAAATTTTCTTTCTGGACCTTGATTTGGATGATGTCAGGAAAGGCAGGTAGGAGACCCAGTCAGATGAGGTCACAGAGCAGAGCAGTGAGTGGGTGTCTGTCACCTTACAGACACCCTACAGACATGTCACCTAGGGGCACCGTGAGCCACTTCACATGTCCACGCCGACTGCTGACTCCTGGACCAGAAAACCTGCCATGTGGACATCTGTTTATTTAAATGCTCTAAAACTGTGATTCATCATGGTTGCAGGAAATGTGCCAAATACTTTCTTATGAATTTGTATGAATGTTACTGTAACCGTGTACCACATAAGACTATGTCACAGGTGACAGGGCTGTAGTCGATGCATCCCCTCACAAAGCCTTAGTCGCTCCAGGTGTCCACATGACTTGGCAGCTCCTCCCGCATCAGGCTGAGACTGTTTCCCAGCCGCACTGATGTCCAAGTCTGTCTTTATCCAGTGGACTTTAGCAGACCTGGTAGGAGGGCAGGTTTGGTTTTAACTTGCCTTCAGCCTGGGAAGATCATGGTCAGGCAGCCCCCTGTCCGAGGCACGTGAGACATTGGAGGGACCCTCCCCCGGGGATGAGCCATGCCCAGTCCTGCTTGGATCCGCCAACACCCAGCACACACATTGTGTGGAAAGAATAAACCACAGCTTTGGGACAACTGAGCTGTGGGATGGTTTTCAGTTGTGACGTGTGTGCATGCTAAGTCGCTTTAGTCCTGTCCGACTCTGCGATCCCAAGGACTGAAGCCCGCCAGGCTCCTCTGTCCATGAGATTCTCCAGGCATGAAAACTGGAATGGGATGCCATGCCCTCCTCCAGGGGGTCTTTCTGATCCAGAGATTGAACCCATGTCTCTTATGTCTCCTGCACTGGCAGGCGGGTTCTTTACCACTGGCGCCACCTGGGACAGTGAGTGGCCAAATGCTTACCAGAGTAATTAAACACACATGTCTCTAAGCATAGGATTCCCAAATCTGAAGTGCAAATGCAGATAACTCTAATATAGTTTTCTTTCTAAAAAATGATGATAAAGATGCTTTCCTCCAAGTATTTCTATTGTGGCAGTACTAAAACAATGGGGAGATTTATGGTCAGTAACTAAAACCTCAACTGTACATTTTCCTTTCTATGTACCCTTCTGTTTTTCCCTTAGGTGAAGAAGTAATAGCAATTGTGGGGACAACATGGGAAGAAAAATACAGGCACATACACAGTTGAGGTTTTCTGCTAAGTTCTCCATTATATTGGAAGCAAAATGCTATATTTTACAGTCTGGTCACACACATAGTTATAAGCAGGTACTCTGGATTTTTCTACTAAATAAACATTCAAGAAAAATAACTAGAGAAGGCATGTTTGAACCACCTATAAAGGCAGCAGAAAGAAGGAGATGAGCATTAGCTCTCAGTACTGATTAACAAGAGTTGGTGGCTACGGCTGGACAGAGGTTTTGTTCTGTCTATGATGTCTGTAAATTAGTCTCTTGTAGGTGTTGGGAACATATCTGCTTGCTTTACTGCTTCTATCTGTTATGATTTCATAAGTCAAATATTTCTCTTACAAAGTGTTTCATTACTCGTATTTTATATCCTCCTGTGAATCAATTACATCTCTCAGAAAAACAAAAATTACAAATTTAGTCGGATCAAACAAATCAAGTAGGCGAAACAGAAAATGCATGGAATCTTTGACTGTAAACAAGTCATTAATATTTCTGTGATTCTGTTGTTTATGACTCAAAAAAAATAAGAAATGAGCATGCTTGAGAACAGAGTTTTAGGTAGAGGTTTTGCATTAATGGTTGTTGCTATGGGCAAAGTGTGGAAATTCTGAAATAAAAATAAGAGATTGCTATGAATAAATAATATTTAACTAATTAAACTTTAGTCACCACTGTTGCAACCACATAAGATAGTATTCTTCTGGAATTTCGTTTCCATTTCTGCACTTTTATAAATGCATAGTATATTTAGTTAGCTTTGGAATACATCCATTAAAAAAAAAACAGCTGAAGATGTGACTAAAATGTCAGATTTTATAAATGTTAGTAAATCTTCTCTGCACCTTGCTAGTACCACTGTTGTTCAGTTGCTCAGTCATGTCTGACTCTTTGCAACCAATGGAATGCAGCATGCCAGGCTTCCCTGGCCTTCACTATCTCCCAGAGTTTGCTCACACTCATGTCCGTTGAGTCAGTGATGCCATCCAACTGTCTCATCCTCTGTTTCCCTTTTTCTTCCTGCCCTCAATCTTTCCAGCATCAGGGTCTTTTCCAATGAGTTGCCTGGCTCTTTGCATCAGATGGCCAAAGTATTGGAGCTTCAGCTTCATAATCAGTTCTTACAATGAATATTTAGGGTTTATTTCCTTTAGGATTGACTAGTTCGATGGTAGTACCATATTTTTAATCAAAAGAATTAATTTAAATATTTCAGTGAGCTTTCTAAATGTTCATATTACATTTTTCATAATGAAGATACTTTCATTGCTTTCAAATTATAAAATTAATACATAGTCACTTAAAACATTTCGGGTCACATCAGAAACCAAAAAATTTCACAATAGTATGCTCTATAGCGTTGGAAAAAATATGAATTTGATGCTTAACTTGAAGGTGGCTGTTAATTTTTCAATGGACCACTGTATCTAGTGTTGGGGGTGTGGTGTGTGTGTGTGTCCCTTTGCACTCTTTTGGAGGCAGGCAGTCCTACCCTCTGTGGAGGAATTTTTGCAAGTTGATGCTCTGGCTTTTCTGTGATCTGTTCTCCTTTTTATATCCTGACTTCTTTTTTTCATATTTTATTTTAAAAAATTTTTAATTGAAGGATAATTACATAATTTTGTGGTTTTTTGTCATATGTCAGCAAGAATCAGCCATAGGTACATCCATGTCCCCTCTATCCTGACTCTCCCTCCCATTTCCCTCCTCAGCCCACCCTTCTAGACTGCCACAGAGCCCCTATTTGAG
The DNA here is from genome assembly GCF_014754425.2 of Oryx dammah. Taxonomy (NCBI): domain Eukaryota; kingdom Metazoa; phylum Chordata; class Mammalia; order Artiodactyla; family Bovidae; genus Oryx; species Oryx dammah. The sequence continues at coordinate 32,166,966 of NW_024070203.1, forward strand.
TTTTCTGAGTCACACAAGAAATTCCCATTGGCTATCTATTTTACATATGGTATTGTAAATTTCCATGTTACTCTCTCCATAAATCTCACCTTTTCCCACCTCCCCTGCCCCCATGTCCACAGGTCTGTTCTCTATGTCTGTTTCTCCATTGCTGCCTTGAAAATAAATTCATCAGTACCATCTTTTTAGGTTCCATATATATGCATCAGTATACAATATTTGTATCTCTTTCTGACTTACTTCACTCTGTATAATAGGCTCTAGGTTCGTCCACGTCATTAGAACAGACTCAAATGCATTCTGTTTTATGGCTGAGTAGTATTGCATTGTATAGATGTACCACAGCTTCTTTCTCCATTCATCTGTTGATGGACATCTAGGTTGCTTCCATGTTCTAGCTATTGTAAATAGTGCAGCAATGAGCAATAGGATACATGTGTCTTTTTCAATTTTGATTTCCTCAGGGTATATGCCTAGGAGTGGGATTGCTGTGTCATCTTGTGGTTTTATTCCTAATATTTTAAGGAATCTCGATACCATCTTCCACAGTTTACATTCCCACCAGCAATGCAAGAATGTTCCCTTTTCTTCACACCCTCTTCAGCTTTTGTAGACATTTTGATGATGGCCATTCTGATTGGTGTAAGGTGGTATTTCATTGTAATTTTGATTTGCATTTCTCCGATAATGAGTGATGTTGAGCATCTTTTCATGTGCTTATTAGCCATCTATATGTCTCCTTTGGAGATATTTCTTTTTAGGTTTTTTTTCCCCCCTTTTTGATTGTTTTTTTCTGGTATTGAGTTGTATGAGCTGCTTGTATATTTTGGAAATTCTTTGTCAGTTGTTTCATTTGCTACTATTTTCTCCCATTCTGAGGGTTTTTTTTTTTTTTAACCTTGTTTGTAGTTTTCTTTGCTGTGCAAAAGTTTTTAAGTTTAATTAGGTCCCACTTGTTTATTTTTGTTTTTATTTCCATTACTCTAGGAGATAGGTCAAAGAAAATCTTGCTTTGATTTATGTTGAATGTTCTGTCTATGTTTTTCTCTAAGACTTTTATAGTTTCTGGTCTTACACTTAGGTGTTTAATCCATTTTGAGTTGATCTTTGTGTTTGACGTTAGGAAATGGGCTTAGTTGCTCAGTCATGTCCTGTGCTTGCGACCCCATGGACTTCAGCCTGCCAGGCTCCTCTGTCCATGGGATTCTCTAGGCAAGAATACTGGAGTGGGTTGTCATGCCCTCCTCCAGGGGATCTTCCCGACCCAGGAATAGGACTTAGGTCATCAGCATTGCAGGCAGATTCTTTACTGACTGAGCCACCAGGGAAGTCCGATGTGGCATTAGGAAGTGTTCTAATTTCACTCTTTTGCATGTAGGTGTCCAGTTTTCCCAGCATCACTTCTTGAGGAGGCTATTTTTGCCCCCTTGTATATTCTTGCCTCCTTTGTCAAAAATAAGTTAAGTGCCTGGGTTTATCTCTGGGTTCTCCATCTTGTTCCATTGGTCTATATTTCTGTTTTTGTGCCATTATCATACTGTCTTGATGACTGTAGCTTTGTAGTATAGTCTGAAGTCATGAAGGTTGATTCCTCCAGCTCCATTCTTCTTTCTCAAGACTATGTTGGCTATTTGGGGTCTTTTGTGTTTCCATATGAATTGTGAAATTTTTTGTTCTAGTTCTGTGAAAAATGCCATTGGTAATTTGATAGGGATTGCATTGAATCTGTAGATTGCATTTGGTAGTATATTCATTTTCATAATATTGATTCTTCCTACCCAGGAACATGGAATATCTCTCCATCTGTTTATGTCATCTTTGATTTCTTTCATCAGGGTCTTATGATTTTCCATTTATAGGTCTTTTGTCTCCTTAGGTAAGTTTATTACTAGATATTTTATTCTTTTTGTTGCAATGCTGAATGGAATTGATTCCTTAATTCTGATTTTTCATTTTTAGTATAGAGGAATGCAAATGATTTCTGTGTATTGAACTTGTATCCTGCAACTTTGCTGACTTCACTGATTAGCTCTTGTAATTTTCTGATAGTTTCTTCTGGGTTTTCTATGTATAGGATCATGTAATCTGCAAATAGTGAGAGTTTTACTTCTTTTCTGATCTGGATTCTTTTTATTTATTTTTCTTCTCTAATTGTATAGCTAATAATTCCAAAACTATGTTGAACAATAGTGATGAGAGTGGACATCCTTGTCTTGCTCCTTATCCTAGAAGGAATGCTTTTAGTTTTTCACCATTGAGAATTATGTTTTCTGTGGGCTTATCATATATGGCCTTTACTATGTTGAGGGAGGTTCCTTCTGTGCCCATTTTTTGAAGCATTTTTATCATAAAAGGGTGCTGAATTTTGCTGAAGACTTTTTCTGCATCTACTGAGATGATCATATTGTTTCTAATCTTTCAATTTTGTTAATATGGTATATTACATTGATTTATTTACATATATTGAAGAATCCTTGCATCCCTGAAATTGTGAGATAGTTTGAACATTTGTTGGGATTGCCTTTTGTTGGGATTGAAATGAAAACTGACCTTTTACAGTCCTGTGGCCACTGCTGAGTTTTCCAAATTTGCTGGTATATTGAGTGCAGCACTTTCACAACATCATCTCTTAGGACTTGAAATAGCTCAACTGGAATTCCATCGCCTCCACTAGCTTTGTTTGTAGTGATGCTTCCTAAGGTCCACTTGACTTCACATTCCAGGATGTCTGGCTCTAGGTGAGTGACCACAACATTGTGGCTATCTGAGTAATGTAGATCTTTTTTTGTACAGTTCTTCTGTGTATTCTTGCCACCTCTTCTTAATATCTTCTGCTTCTGTTACGTCCATACCATTTCTGTCCTTTATTGTGCCCATCTTTGCATGAAATGTTCCCTTGGTATCTCTCCTTTTCTTGAAGAGATTTCTAGTCTTTCCCATTCTGTTGTTTTCCTCTATTTCTTTGCATTGATCACTGAGGAAGGCTTTGTTACCTCTCCTTGCTATTCTTTGGAACTCTGCATTCAAATGGATACGTCTTTCCTTTTCTCCTTTGCCTTTAGCTTCTCTTCTTTCTCAGCTATTTGAAAGGCCTCCTCAGACAACTATTTTGCTTTTTGCATTTCTTTTTTCTTGGGGATGGTCTGATCCCTGCCTCCTGTACAATGTCACAAACCTCCATCCATAGTTCTTCAAGCACTCTATCAGATCTAATCCCTTGAATCTATTTGTCATGTCCACCATGTAACTATAAGGGATTTGATTTAGGTCATACCTGAATGGTCTAGTGATTTTCCCTACTTTCTTCAATTTAAGTCTGAATTTTGCTATCAGGAGTACATGATCTGAGCCACAGTCAGCCTCTGGTCTTGTTTTTGCTGATTGTATAGTGCTTCCCTATCTTTTGCTGCAAAGAATATAATCAATCTGATTTCAGTGTTGACCATCTGGTGATGTCCATGTGTAGAGTCTTCTCTTTTTGTTGGAAGAGGGTGTTTGCTATGACTAGTGCATTCTCTTGGCAAAAGTCTATTAGCCTTTGCCCTGCTTCATTTTGTACTCCAAGGCTGAATTTGCCTGTTACTCCAGGTATCTCTTGACTTCCTACTTTTGCATTCCAGTCCCCATAATGAAAAGGAGATCAAATTGCCAGCATCTAGTGGATCATCAAAAAAGCAAGAGAGTTCCAGAAAAACATCTACTTCTGTTTTATTGACTATGCCAAAGCCTTTGACTGTGTGGATCACAAGAAACTGTGGAAAATTCTTCAAGAGATGACACTACCAGACCACCTGACCTGCCTCCTGAGAAATCTGTATGCAGGTTAAGAAGCAATAATAAGTACTGAACATTAAACAACAGACTGGATCCAAACTGGGAAAGGAGTATGTCAAGGCTGTATATTGTCACCTTGCTGATTTAACTTTTATGCAGAGTACATCATGTAAAATGCCGGGCTGGATGAAGCACAAGCTGTAATGAAGATTGCTGGGAGAAATATCAATAACCACATATATGCAGATGACACCACCACTATGGCAGAAAGCAAAGAACTAAAGAGCCTCTTGATGAAAGTGAAAGGGGGGAGTGAAAAAGTTGGCTTAAAACTCAACATTCAGAAAACAAAGATCATGGCATCTGGTACCATCACTTCATGGCAAATAGATGGGGGAACAATGGAAACAGTGACAGACTTTATTTTCTTGGACTCCAAAATCACTGCAGATGGTGACTGCAGCCATGTAATTAAAAGATGCTTGATCCTTGAAGAAAAGATATGAGAAACCTAGACAGCATACTAAAAAACAGAGACATTACTTTGCCTACAAAGTTCTATTTGGTCTAAGCTATGGTTTTTCCATAATCATGTGTGGATGTGAAAGTTGGACTATAAAGAAAGCTGAGCACCAAAGAATTGATGCTTTTGAACTGTGGTGTTGGAGAAGACTCTTGAGAGTCCCTCAGACATCAAGGAGATCAAACTAGTCCATCCTAAAGGAAATCAGTCCAGAATATTCATTGGAAGGACTGATGCTGAAGCTGAAGCTCCAGTACTTTGTCCACCTGATGCAAAGAACTGACTCATTGGAAAAGACCCTGATGCTGGGAAATACTCAAGGTGGGAGGAGAAGGGGATGACAGAGGAGATGGTTGGATGGCATCACTGACTTGATGGACATGAGTTTGAGGAAGCTCTGAGAGTTGGTGATGGACAGGGAAGCCTGGTGTGCTGCAGTCCATGCGGTCTCAGAGTCAGACACAGCTAAGCAACTGAACTGACTGACTGCATCGCTGGAATAAACCCGATTTGATTGTGGTGTATGAGCTTTTTAATGTGTTGTTGAATTCTGTTTGCTAGATTTTTTTGATGACTTTTGCATCTATGTTCATCAGTGATATTAACCTGTAATTTTCCTTTTTGTGTGTTGTGTGCCTGGTTTTGGTATCAGGGTGATTGTGACCATGTAGAATGAGTTTGGAAGTGTTCCTTCTTCTGCAATTTCTTGGAAAAGTTTCAAAAAAATAGACATGAGCCCTTCTATAAGTGTTTGATAGAAGTCCCCTGTGATGCCATCTGGCCCTGGGCTTCTGTTTGTGTGTGGGGGAGATTTTTAATCACTGTTTTGATTTCAGTTTTTGTAATTGGGTTGTTCATATTTTCTATTTCTTTCTGGTTCAGTCTTGGAAGGTTGAACTTTTCTAAGAATCTGTCCATTTCCTCTAGGTTTTCCATTTTATTAGCATATAGTTGCTCATAATATTCTCTTCTGATCTTATGTATTTCTGTGTAGTCTATTGTAACCTCTCCTTTTTCATTTTTAGTTTTGTTGATTTGACTTTTCTCCCATTTTTTTCTTGATGAGTCTGGCTAGTGGTTTGTCAATTTTGTTTATTTTCTCAGAGAACCAGCTTTAACTATATTAATCTTTGCTATTGCTTCCTTCATTTCTTTTTCATTTATTTCTGCTCTGATCTCTATGATTCTTTCCTTCTGCAGACTTTGGGATCTTTTGGTTCTTCTTTTTCCAGCTGCTTTAGATGTAGAGTTAGGTTGTCTATTCTTGTTTCTTGAGGTATGATTTTATTGCTATAAACTTCCCTCTTAGGACTGCTTTTGCTGAACCACATAGATTTTGGGTCGTAGAGTTTTCATTGTCACTTGTTCCTAGGAATCTTTTGATTTCCCTTCTCATTTCTTCAGTAACCTCTTTATTATTTAGTAATGCATTTTAGTAACACAAAGTCCATGAGTTTGTGTTTTTTGCAGTTTTTTTTTCCTATAGTTGATATCTAGTCTCACAGTGTTGTGGTCAGAGAAGACACTTGATACAATTTCAATTTTGTTAAATTTACTGAGGCTTGATTTGTGGCCCAAGATGTGGTCTATCCTAGAGGATGATCCATGTGCACTTGAGAAGAAAGTGTATTCTTCTGCATTTGGATGAAATGTCTTGACATCAATTAGGTCCATTTGGTCTATGTTTCATTTAAGGTTTGTGTTTCCTTATTGATTCTGTTTTGATGATTTGTCCATTGGTGTAAGTGGGTGTTAAAGTCCTCTACTATTATTGTGCTACTGTTGATTTCCCCTCCTATTAGGGTTTGCCTTATGTATTGAGGTGCTCCTATGTTGGGTGCATAAACAATTACAATTGTTATGCCTTCTTCTTGGATTGATCCCTTGATCATTAGGTAGTGTCCTTTGCCTCTTATAGTATTCTTTATTTTAAAATTTATTTAGTCTGAAATAAGGATTGCCACTCTGGCTTTCTTTTGGTTTCCATTTGCATGGAATATTTTTTTCCATCCTCTTATGTGTCTTTTTTCCATCCTGTATGTGTTTCTGAAGTGGGTCTGAAGTGGGTCTCTTGTAGGCAGTATATATATGGGTCCTGCTTTATCTTTTGGTTGGTGCATTCAATCCATTTACATTTAAGGTAATTATTGATACATGTATTCCTATTGGCATTTTCTTGATTGTTTGGGGTTTGTTTTTGTAGGTCTTTCCTTTCTCTTGGGTTTACTGGCTATGTAAGCCCCTTTAGTATTTGTTGCATGGCTGGTTTGGTGGTGCTAAATTCTCTTAACTTCTGCTTATCTGTAAAGCTTTTGATTTCTCCATCAATTTTGAATGAGCTTTTTGTTGCATATAGTAATCTTGGTCATAGATTTTTCTCTTTCAGTACTTTAAATTATCCTGTGATACCCTTCTGGCCTGCAGAGTTTCTGCTGAAAGATCTGCTGTTAATCTTATGGGTTTTCCCTTGTATGTTACTTGTTGCTTTTCCCTTGCTGCTTTTAATATTTATTCTTTGTGTTTAATCTCTGTAAGCTTGATTAATATGTGTCTCAATGTGTTTCTCCTTGGGTTTGTCCTGTAAGGGATTCTCTGCACTTCTTGGACTTGATTGACTATTTCATTTTCCATGTTGGGGAAGTTTACAACTATAATTTCTTCAAAAATTTTCTCAGTGTCTTTCTTTTTCTCTTCTTCCTCTGGGACCCCTAAAACTCAAATGGTGGTGTGTTTAATATTGTCCCAAAGATCTCTGAGGCTATCCTCAATTCTTTTCATTCTTTTCCTTTTATTCTGCTCTTCAGCAGTTGTTTCCACCATTCTATCTTCCTGCTTACTTATTCATTCCTCTGCCTCAATTATTCTGCTACTGGTTCCTTGTAAAGTATTTTTAATTAAAGTAATTGTGTTATTCATCTCTGTTTGCTTATTCTTTACTTCTTCTATGTCCTTGGTGACTGTATAAACTGTGTTAAATGTTTCTTGCATTTTCTCCATTCTATTTTCAAGTCTTCAGAGCATCTTTACTATCATTATTCTGAATTCTCTTTCAGGTAGAGTGCTTATTTCCTCTTCATTTATTTGGTCTTGTGAGTTTCTATCTTGCTCTTTCATTTGTGCTATATTTCTCTGCCTTTTCATCATTTTTTTCTGACTTGCTCCACTTGACATCTCCTTTTCCCAGGCTTCAGGGTTATATTCCTTCTTCCTTTTGGTTTTTGCCCTTGGAGGGAAAGTTTGTTTGAGTATTTTGTGTTGATTTCTTGTTAGGGGTGACTTGTGCCTGTATTCTAGTGGGAGAAGATCAAGCAGATTGACAGGTAATTACAAAAATAATGGGACATATACACACACTTCCACACACACAGTTATAACCTAAGTATTCTAAAGAAAAGAATACCGAAGATTGACTTGGTGAACAAGGGAAATCAAAAGTGATATTGATCAAGTAAAAACAGAGCTAGCTAGTGCTCAATCTGGAAAACTGAGTATGCGCATAGTGTCAACTGTGTAATATAAGAAAGAGAACAAGAATTTAACTTACTTGGTGAAAAAGGAAAGAGTGAAGGAAAAAAAGGAGAAGAAAAAAGAGAGAAAAAAGAGGAGAAGGGAAGGAAAAGAGGGAAAAGAGAAAAGGAGGGAAAAAAGGATAATAAAAGGGTAATTTTATTACCTTTTTGGAAAAGAGGGTAATTTAAAAAAGGATAAAAGAAAAAGTAGAAAAGCAAAGATAAATAGATATGTGTTGAAAAGTTTTATATGTATTCAGGAATAGCTACAGCCAGTAAAGAACTATAGGAAAAGCAGTTTAATATATCAAAAACAAAATCAAAAAGCTGTTTTTAAAACTATAAAAACAAAGAGGGAAACTCGGCAGCACTGCAAAAGGCTAATGTGAAGGTGGAAATATGAAGGGGGAATAAACAGTGTCATTTATAAGAAAAAAGAAATGGTTCTCAAGGTCATAGCTCTTCTTGATTGTGGAGTCTGCCCCGCTGATGGGGCTGGATTAGGGCCCTGTCATGTTTTTCTTGTTAGGGAGCTTGTGTCTGTGTTCTGGTTGATGGAGCTGGATCTCGTCTCTCTGAAGGGCAGTGCAGTGTCCAGTAGTAGGTTTTGTGGTGTCTATGGGTTCAGTTGGAACAGCAAATGGCAACCCACTCCAGTATTCTTGCTTGGAGAATCCTATGGACAGAGGAGCCTGGCAGGTACAGTTGACGGGGTCACAAGAGTCAGACATGACACGACTTAGTGACTAAACCAGCAAGGGTTCAGTATGTCTTTGGGTTTTCGCAGTCCTTCTGGTTTTGGCAGTGTTAGACACGTCTCTTTCTGTAGCTACTTCAACTCTCAGCGTATCTTCACTGCCGTCAGCTCCTAGTTGTCCCTGGGATTATTGCTGGTGCTTCTGTTCCACTGTCCTACCCTGCACTGCTGAAGCCTGCTAGGTGGAGGCTTGTGTGGATCTTTTCTCAGCTCCCTGACCATGCCCTCTGCATCACGGAGACTAGTGTGGGCTTCCCTCAGCCCCCTGAGCTTGCCCTCATATTCACAGGTTTTGTGTGCCCTTGTCTCAGATCCCTAGGCCTGCCCTGTATATCGTGGGGTTTGTGCTCACTTGTCTCAGTTCCCCAGGCCCATCTTTGTCATGGCGCTTAAATGTTCTTCTTTTGGCTTCCCAGGCCTGTCCTCTGTGCCACGAGGGTTGTGTGTGCTGGAGAGGTTTGTATGCCTCCCAACTCTTGGTTGCCCCAGCCTGCCCTCTGGGAACTTTGTCTGTGAGCTGTTAATGGGCTGAGAAGTGCAGCTTTCTCTGTTTTTTGCCCTAAGTCCCTGCTTAGCCCAGTTTTCTAAGACTCTGCAGCGCCCCCTTGGGCCCGCCTGCGAGGGAACTTCCCTGTGAATGGGATCTCCTCCTGTTTCAGGACTCCCTCCTTCCCTCCGGGTACAAGCTTCTGTCCAGAAATTCTTCACCTTTCCCCTTTTTCTGTCTCTATCCTCTCTCTTACTTCATTCCAGGGAGCTTAGCCTGTCCCCCTGGAGGCCTGGGGTCTTCTGCTGTTGCCTAGAGGTTGCTTTGTAGGAGTTGTTCCATATCTTGATGAGTTTTTGATGTATTTGTGGGGAGGCTGGCGATCTCCCCATTTTACTCCTCCACCATCTTCCTCTTTTAACCTATATACCCTGACTTCTAATCATTAATTTGCCTTATTTTTGTGTGTCTGACAGATAAAAGAAGCTAAGGTAAGAGTCATAAAGTGTCCATTTGTTCAAGATGATGTTGCTAGTTTGCAGGTTACATTTCTTACTTCCATTGAGATCTTTAATCACTGTCTGAAGTGAGAGATAATGAGTGAGGAATCGAGTTTTTTTCCCAAGAACAAACATAATAAAGAGTGTGACTGTCTTGAAACAAATGCTTTCAGTTAAACAAACACATGTAAAAGAAGGGCTTCCTTGGTGGCTCAGTGGTAAAGAATCTGCCTACCAATGCAGGAGACACGAGTTTGATTCCTGGGTCAGGAAGATCTCCTGGAATAGGAAATGGCAACTCACTTCAGTATTCTTACCTGGAGAATCCCATGGACAGAGGAGGCTGGTGGGCTATAGTCCATGGGGTCACAAAGAGTTGGACACGACTGAGTGACTAAACAACAACAAATTAAAAGAAAGTCTTGTTCAAATACTCTTTATACTTTTTAAAGCATCTTTGTGTGTGTGTGTGTGTGAAAATGACCGTAGAAAACTTGCTAATGTAGAAATATCCTTGGTTAGTGAACATTTCCTGAGTGCTGCAGAACAATGTGCTACACAACAAAGATGCAGCTTTGAGCTCAAGGTGGGGAAAAATGTCACTCCTCTGTTTGTAGAAAGACCTTCACAAGATAAAAGATAGAGAAGTGATGAAATAATAAGAAACCAAAACTATGAAAAACATTCCATTACACTCATGTTTCCATTTTTAAGCTTCAATTTCTTCTTCCACTTATGGTCCGTTAAATCCCTTTTATTCCCCTCATCCACTTTTTTTCATGATGTACTTCAAGGCTGATCATATTTAGATTCCTCTTGCCCATAAAAATAAAGTACTAAAACTCATGTTATTAAAAAATATATATATATACATATATATATATGGGGACTTCCTGGTGGTCCAGTGGTTAACACTTAACCTTCCAATGTAGGGGATGTGGGTCTGATCCCTGGTCAGGGATCTAGGATCTCACATGCCTTTTGGCCAAAAAAATCCATAACATTAAAAAAAAAAAAGCGGTAATATAACAAATTCATTAAAGACAACAAATTTTAAAAATATGAATGAGTAATCAATTAATTAATTGCTCACAGAGCTTTTGAAGGATCATGATTGTTCCCTTAAAGATAGAATATAATTCAGGTAGTAGATTAAGGATGCAAAGTGTAAGGGTTGATGAGATACAGTCACCTAAGTCCAAGGAGGAGCCCTATGCATGTGTAGCACTCATTTTTAAAATATTTATAAAAGAATAAACAATAAACAGGATCCCATGTAACTCACAGCTTTAGAGTTGCTCAGTTTTTTTCCATTAAAATCATCACTACATCTTCCACACAATTTATAAAAATCCAATCATGTTGTGAATGCTTAGAAATACAAGCAAACCTTCTTGAGCTTAGAAGTCAATTGGATTGATTAACCATTTTTCACAAATCACATGACTGTGCTTTATTATGTGCTAAGTCATGATGGACTCTTTGTAGCCCACCAGGGTTCTCTGTCCATGGGATTCTCCAGGCAAGAATACTGGAGGGGGTTGCCGTTTCCTACTCCAGGAGATCTTCCCAATCCAGGGGTTGAAGCTGAGTCTCCTGCATTGGAGTCTTGAAATGCTACAATATGCCCCTTCCTTTAAAAAAATAATTAATTAATTATTTTTTTTTACTTTACAGTACTGTATTGGTTTTGCCACACATCAGCATGAATCCACCATGGGTGTACATGTGTTCCCAATCCTGAACCGCCCCCTCACCACCTCCTCCGCCACACCATCCCTCTGGGTCATCCCAGTGCACCAGCCTCTAGCATCCTGCACCCTGCATTGAACCTAGACTGGCAATTCGTTCCTTATATGATATTATACATGTTTGGGAAATAATTATTTATTTTTAATTGGAGAATAATTGCTTTACAACACTGTGATGGTTTCTGCCATTTGTCAACATGAATCAGCCATAGGTATGTATATATATATATATATATATACATATATATATGCCCCCTCCCTCTTGAACCTCCCTCCTACCCTCTAGGTTATCACAGAGCACCACGTTTGAACTCCCTGTGTTATACAGTAAATTCCCACTGGCTATTTTATATATGGTAATGTACATGTTTCCACGCTACTCTCTCAATTTGTCTCACCCTCTCCCTCCCCTACTGTGTCCATGAGCCTGTTCTCTATGTTTGCGCCTCTATTGTTGCCTGCAAATAGGTTCATTAGTACAGTCTTTCTAGATTCCATATATAAGCACTAATAACAGTCTCCCTCTCGATGCTTCTCCCAAAGACAGGGCAGATTCAAGGGGTAGGAGCAGACTCCACGTCTGGAGAAGAGATGCTGGGAAGGTGGCTTGAGCACAGAGAGGGAGCTGATCTTGTCCATTTTTGCAAACGACTTGCTATGATCTCCCCACCCATCACCTGCAGTGTCTGTCGACTTGAGTTCCAGCCAAGGCACACTCTCTCCCTCCACGCCGATCTTTTTGTCACTCTCCCCCAAAGGCCGAGCATTTCTGGCCAGTTGTTTCTGATCCTGCAGCTCCATGGCTAGAATGCTCTCCCTCCGTGGTTGTCACTGACTGGTCACCTCATTCTAGGCCCAGATAAGTGGTCCTCTGAAATCTCTACATGACCTAGACCTATTTTTCTAGGAGCAAAAACTCCTCCAGTTTGAGGGGTAAAAAGAGAAAGCTGCAGTTAAGTAAGCACTGTAAATTGTATAACAGCTCCAGGATAACTATATCATAGTAGACTGTGAGCTCCATGAGGACAGGCAGCAAAACTTCACACACACCTGCATATGGTAGCCATGTCATAAATGTCTGCTGCTCTGATTTTTGAAATGCACCAACACGATTGCCTTAGACCTGAAGCAATTATTTCACAAAACATGGAACACTTTAGGGAGAAGAAAAAGTCCCTGATATTGTCAAGTACAGATTCCTCCATGACTCCCGCACAATCAGAGCCCTTTGTGAGCACCTGCTTTGATGTGGCTTTTTAATTATTCTTCTCCCTTCACAATAGAAAGAAGGTAATTACATTCTGGGCTCTTAATTATGAGCTTCTTGCCCAGTGCATCTGGTTCTGCTTCTGTCTGCAGAGCAGTGAATCACAGCTTTGCAGAGAGAATCATGTGAGGAGCAGCACCTTTGTTTCGTTTCCCTAACAAAAAGATCTAAAAACATCCCCCAGGCGTGCAGGCTTCTCAGAGTGGATGTCACTCTTCCCAATCATCTTGTTTTCTATCATTTTCACTCTGACTTTGCAAAAGTACTACTGACATAAAAGCTCCTAAAGTTCGCTCTGACACACTCATCCTCGCATTCAACTCACGTCTAATCAATGCTTACTTTATTATATACGCTCTTCTAGGTTTCGGGCACATATTAAAAACTGTTACTGAATACAAATTATGTTCCAAGGCTATAGGACTGTTTGTTTACTCTGTCTTGTAAGTCTGTATGCTTGTGGTTGTTCAAAAGTTTACTGTGGTGTTTATTATAATGCAGTTATAACAATGAGCTTACATTATTTTCAGTTAGGGTTTTGATTTCTTCAAATATATCCATCCATGATCCCTTGGACTGCAAGAGATCAAACTAGTCAATCCTAAAGGAATCAACCCTGAATGTTCATTGGAAGGACTGTTGCTGAAGCTGATGCTCCAATACTTTGGCTACTTGATGCGAAGAGCAGACTCCCTGGAAAAGACCCTGGTGCTGGGATATGGTGAGTGCATGAGGACAAGGGGGTGACAGAGGATAAGATGATTGGATGGCATCACTGACTCAATGGACATGAATTTGAGCAAGCTCTGAGAGAAAGCAAAGGCCAGGGATAGCTGGCATGCTGCCGTCCATGAGATCACAAAGAGTCGGACATAACTTAACGATTGAACAACAGCAACCAGTCAGAAATTGAGCTCTTGCCCAGCCCAGCAGCGATACACTAACTGTACCTCATGACAGGTGCTTGGTTGGGGGTTGAAGGTGAGTATCTCTGTGGTCGTTACAAATGGACAGACTAATGTACTCTGACTGCGTCACAAAACCTGCCATCTAAGACTTGATTTATGTGTTTAGCTTTGATCATACTCATCTGTGGGAAAATAGGATAAAAGAACACAAAGTGAAAACTGATCATTTTCTTTACAATCTTTCAGTGCAAACAGTGTCACCCTCACCAGACTTTCCAAAGTCTGCCTCTCAAACCTCCAGCCTCCTTGCTCTTAGAAAATTGCTGTCACACAAAATAAGGAGATTTGCTTATCCCTTTAAGCCTAAAACATATAAATGGAACATCAAACACAATTCAGAAGTTTGAGGAGAATTTCATCTTTGTTTGAATCATTGAGCAGATTACCCAGTGAGAACAGGGAAAAAACATAACTGACATTATCAGGGAAGAACACAAATCAGAACAAAAGACCCAAAAAACTGTTGTGTGGCTTTGGTAGCCTTTGCTATTTGATCTGCTAGGTTTGACTTAAAATCCCTCACCATTGACAATGCATTAGTAACTTTGTGATTGATGAAATTCATGACATTTAATATCAATCAAAAGGAAAAATAAAGCACCATATTTAAGGCAAAAGTTTGTACACAAGAAGTAAAGGAGAAATCAGCTATTCAACCACATGCACGAGTCAGAGATTCAGATATCCTGTGTTTATTTGCTGAAGAGGTCATGAATCCAAAACATGGGGCTTTGAAACATTGGCCAGAAAGCTAAATGATCAGACACCTGACCAGGAAATAGAATGTTAACTTTAATTAAGATCTCATAACTGTCCCAGCATTGCCACCTCACTGCCTGCTCAGCCAGCGGGATCTGGGACCCAGGACTCTGCAGCCTTGGGTCCTCATAAACCGGGCTTTGCCTTGGGAGCTAGCTTTGCTGGTGAAAATCCCCAGTAGTCAACCCCCAGACAAAACTTCTTCTCATTGTTCAGTTACTCAGTCATGTCTTACTCTTTGCAACCCCATGGACTTCAGCATACCAGGGTTCCCTGTCCATTAACATCTCCTGGTGCTTGCTCTAACTCATGTCCAGCAAGATGGTGATGCTAACAGAGCATCTCATCCTCTGCTGTCCACTTTTCCTCTTGCATTCAGTCTTCCCCAGCATCAGGGTCTTTTCTAATCAGTCAGTTTTTCCCACTGGGGGCCAAAGTATTGGAGCATCAGCTTCAGTATCAGTCCTTCCAAAGAATATTCAGGCTTCATTGTTCAGTTCAGCTCAGTCACTCAGTCATGTAAGACTATTTGCAACCTTATGGACTGCAGCATGCCATGCTTCCCTGTCCATCACCAATCCCTGGAGCATGCTCAAACTCGTGTCCATCGAGTCAGTGATGCCATCCAACCATCTCATTCTCAGTTGTGCCTTTTTCCTCCTGTCTTCAATCTTTTCCAGCATCAGAGTGTTTTCCAATGAGTCAACCCTTTGTATCAGGTAGCCAAAGGACTGGAGCTTCAGCTTTAGCATCAGTCCTTCCAATAAATATTCAGGACTGATTTCCTTTAGGATTGACTGGTTTGATCTCCTTGCTGTTCAAGGGACTCTCAGGAATCTTCTCCAAAACCAAACCATCAGTTCTTCAGTGCTCAGTTAGCTTTACGGTTCAACTCTCACTTCCATACATGACTACTGGAAAAACCATAGCTTTGACTAGATAGACCTTTGTTGGCAAAGGAGTGTGTCTTCTTTTAATATGCTATCTAGATTTCTCATAGCTTTTCTTCCAAGGAGTAAATGTCTTTTAATTTCATGACTGCAGTCACCATCTGCAGTGATTTTGGAGCTCAAGAAAATAAACTCTCACTTTTTCCATTGTTTCCCCATCTACTTGCCATGAAGTGATGGGACCAGATGCATGATCTTAATTTTTTGAATATTGAGTTCCAAGCCAGCTTTTTCAGTCTCCTCTTTCACTTTCATCAAGAGGCTCTTTAGTTCTTCTTTGCTTTCTGCCGTAAGGGTGATGTCATCTGCATATCTGAGACTATTGATATTTCTCCCTGCAATCTTGATTCCAACTTGTGCTACATCCAGCCCGGCATTTTGCGTGATGTATTTTGCATGTAAGTTAAATAAGCAGGGTGACAATATACAGCCTTGACATTCTTCTTTCTCAATTTGGAACCAGTCTGTTGTTCCATGTCCAGTTCTAACTGTTGCTTCTTGACCTGCATACAGATTTCTCAGGAGACAGGTAAGGTGGTCTGGTATTCCCATTTCTTTCAGAATTTTCCACAGTCTCTTATGATCCATGCAGTCAAAGGCTTTAGCATAATCAATAAAGCAGAAGTAGATGTTTTTCTGGAAATCTCTTGCTTTTTCTATGATCCAGTGGATGTTGGTAGTTTGATCACTGGTTCCTTTGCATTTTCTAAATCTAGTCTGAACATCTGGAAATTCTCAGTTCACATAATATTGAAGCCTAGCTTGGAGAATTTTGAGTATTGCTTTACTAGTGTGTGAGATGAGTGCAATCGTGCAGTACTTTGAGCATTCTCTGGCATTGCCTTTCCTTGGGATTGGAATGAAACCTGACCTTTTCCAGTCCTGTGACCACTGCTGAGTTTTCCAAATTTGCTGGCATATTTAGTGCAGCACTTTCACAGCATCATCTTTTAGGATCTGAAATAGCTGAACTGGAATTCCATCACCCCCACTAGCTTTGTTCGTAGTGATGCTTCCTAAGGCCCACTTGACTTCTCATTCCAGGATATCTGGCTCTAGGTGAGTGATCACACCATCATGGTTATCTGGGTCGTTAAGATCTGTTGTGTACAGTTCTTCTGTGTATTCTTGCCACCTCTTAATATCTTCTGCTTCTGTTAGGTCCATACAATTTCTGTCCTTTATTTTGCCCATCTTTGCATGAAATGTTCCCTTGGTATCTCTAATGTTTCTGAAGAGATCTCTAGTCTTTCCCATTCTATTGTTTTCCTCTATTTCTTTGCATTGATCACTTAGGAAGGCTTTCTTCTCTCTCCTTGCTATTCTTCAGAACTTTGCATTCAGATGGATGTGTCTTTCCTTTTCTCCTTAGCCTTTGGCTTCTATTCTTTCCTCAACTATTTGTAAGGCCTCCTAAGACAACTGTTTTGCTTTTTTGCATTTTTTCTTCTTGGGGATGATTTTGATTACCGCCTCCTGTAAAATGTCACAAACCTCCATCCATATTTCTTCAGGCACTCTATCTATCAGATCTAATCCTTTGAATATATTTGTCACTTCCACTGTATAATTGTAAAGGATTTGATTTAGGTCATACCTGAATGGGCTAGTGGTTTTCCCTACTTTCTTCAGTTTAAGTCTGAATTTTGCAATAAGGAGTTCATGATCTGAGCCACAGTCAGCTCCTGGTCTTGTTTTTACTGACTGTGTAGGTCTTCTCCATCTTTAGTTGCAATGAACATAATCAATCTGATTTTGGTATTGACCATCTGATGATGTCCATGTGTAGAGTCTTCTCTTGTGTTGTTGGAAGAGGGTGTTTGCTATGACCAATGCATTCTCTTGGCAAAACTCTGTTAACCTTTTCCCTGCTTCATTTTGTACTCCAAGGCCAAATTTGCCTGTTACTCCAGGTATCTCTTGACTTCCTACTTTTGCATTCTAGTTCCTTATGATGAAAAAAATATCTTTTTTGGGTATTAGTTCTAGAAGTTCTTGTAAGTCATCATAGAACCATTCAACTTCATGTTCTTTGGCATTAGTGGTTGGGGCATAGACTTGGATTACTGTGATATTGAATAGTTTGCCTTGGAAACAAAGAGAGATCATTCTGTCATTTTTGAGATTGGACCCAAGTACTGCATTTTGGACTCTTTTGTTGACTATGAGTGAAACTCTATTTCTTCTAAGGGATTCTTGCTCACAATAGTAGATATAATGGTCATCTGAATTAAATTAGCTGATTCCAGTCCATTTTAGTTCACTGGTTCCTAAAATGTCAACATTCACTCTTGCCATCTCCCATTTGACCACTTCCATCTTACCTTGATTCGTGGACCTAACATTCTAGGTTCTTATGCAATATTGTTCTTTACAGCATTGGACTTTACTTCCGTCACCAGTCACAACCACAATTGGGTGTTGTTTTAGCTTTGGCTCAGCCTCTTCATTGTTTTTGGAGCTATTTCTCTACTCTTCTCCAGTAGCAAATTGGGCACCTACCAACCTGGGGAGTTCATCTTTCAGTGTCATATCTTTTTTGCCTTTTCATACTGTTCATGGGTTTCTCAAGGAAGAATACTGAAGTGGTTTTCCATTCCCTTCTCCTGCGGACCACATTTTGTCAGCACTCTCCACCATGACCTGTCTCACTTGGTTGGTGCTACATGACATGGCTCATAGTTTCTTTGAGTTAGACACGGTTGTGCTGAAAGTGATCAGTTTGGTTAATTTTCTGTAATTGTGGTTTCCATTCCAATGAATATTCAGTGTCGATTCTTAATGTGTTGTTATTTTTGCTCTCACATCCTGGCATTTATGTCTGTAGGGTGCAGCCACTCATTCCCTCATTTACAGAAGCTGCCTCAGTGTCAGGCTGATGAGAAGCAGTTCCCGAGACAGTGCAGGGGGAGAGCTGTCCCTGGTTTTATTTAAGGAGAATCTGTCACCTGAAGGGACGTCTTCCTAATTCCTATTTGTCCACATCCTCCACATTCTGGCAGACCAACTTTAAACCCTTCATAGGCTCATGGTGGCTCAGACAGTAAAGAATCTGCCTGCAGTGCAGGACATGTGGGTGGATCCCTGTGTCAGAAGATCCCCTGGAGGAGGAAATGGCAATCCCCTCCAGTATTCTTGCCTGGAGAATCCCTCTTGACAGAGGAGCCTGGTGGCTCCTGTAGTCTATGGGGTCACAACGAGTTGGACGCAACTGAACAACTATCACTTTCACTTTGTCTGTTCACTTTCACTGTAGGCTCCTTGATGGTGATGACTCCTAAAGCCCAAGTTCATGAGCACCTCCTGACCCTGTGCCCCACCTCCACTGAGCTACACACTTAGGATGGGCTCTCTGGGCTGTGTGGGCACCGGACAAGCAGACTGATGGGTGTTGCCTGCAGGTGGGGACTCAGGAGCACGGTGCCTCTGAAAACCACGGAATACAACTATCAGGCTGTGCAGGAAAAGTCACTGTTTGTCAGACTGTGCTCACTGATGCTATTAAGTAAGAAGTTGCTTTGCAGTCCATGTAATCTTAATGGTATATAGTAAGGAATTATCTTTAAATTTCTTAAGGACACTAATCACTTCATTCTGGTAGTTATAAGATAACATCTATTAACTTCATTTTTCATATCTAGCAATTCAGAGCATAACACAAAAGCCCTTTTGTTCTCTGTGGCTCTACACTTGCTGCATTTACTATTAATAGGTTACAAGTATACACTTAAACCCCTCCATTGGCTTAGAATAAAGTAAGACAATTACAGTTACATATAAAATTATTTGTGTGTATGACTTATTAATTATAGAGCACTTCCAAAATGTGTGTGTTTTTTGGACTTCATCACTGCATTTCCAAATATACTCTATGAATAAAGACACACTCTCTGGCGTGTCAGTGACCACAGAAGGATTTTCTCCAAAGGCTGTCCTGGGTTTTCGAGACTCAGCTCTGTGGGGAAGGTGTATGAAGGACAGAGATAGGGAGGCAGGACAGGTGAGAGCCATCTAGGTCAAGATGTGAAGCTTCAAGTGGTACTGACCTTTTCTGGATGAGAGGCTGACCAAAGGATGGAGTTATCCTTGCCCTTACTTGGTGCCCTGACCATGCATGCGGGGCAATTTTCTATTATAGTTTAGCTTTTTTACTTTTTTGAAAAGTTATTTAAATTTTCTTTTCTTTTCTTTAACTTTCCAGCAAGGAAACATGATTCTCTTCCTCACTTTGCTGAATGGTGATGATGGCTTTTGTGAATGATCCAGGCACTGAGAGATGTCTTGAAGTCCCAGAGAACATCCTGACAGAGCCGACCATCTGCCCTTTGACAGACACACAGATTCTAACCCTGCTCTAGTCAGACTACAAGCTGCAGAGGTGGAAGTTTTCATTTAATAAAGAGAAAAACAATTCTTCACATTAAATTACATATTGTTCAGGGAGTATAAATCAAAATACAATTCAAAAATGCCATGGGAATCATCTCCACACTGTAAAATTTCAAAATCCGTTCATACAGGTTCATAAGGCATGTGTTTCTGTCTTGTGGTGGCAGCAGACCATTCGTGTGGGACTGGGCTAGGGCCTCCCCCATGCAGCAGGGAGTAAATGAGGCATTTACACCAGGCTCTGAAACTGAGTTTGACAGGAAGGTAAGAGTGAATGCCTCCTTTATGATCAGATGTAGGCAGTTAGACTAATTAATATAAGAAGGCAAGATTCAGATGTATTATTTAGAATCAATGATGGAGTGGTCCTTCACCATTCAGTATGTACTGAATCACCTGGTCCCCTTGGTGAGAACAGGTTCTCCCTACAGTCAAGAACGGAGGAGAAACCACTATGAACTCTTTCTGCGCTGGAAATAAAAACTATCAAAATTAAACTTTTTCATGCACTCAAAGTTCTTTTCAATAGCAAAGACGTGCTTGCTTTGGTTTATAAAAATTACTATTCAGTTTATTAAAATCACAATTAAAAAACTCAGTTCTTTAAACTTTTAGGTTCACTTAGAAGTATTATTCTAAATATGAATCTAGGAATTTTCAATAATTGTAGTAATCAGGGCTTTTATTCTATTTATAAACTTAATTACCATTTTACAAATTAGCAATTACCATTTTAACTGCATTTATAAAATATATTTAGCTCTCTCTTTAAGTATATCAATTTTCTGACTGAATTTCCTTAGGACTTGAACAAGTCTTAGAAATTAACCAAAATCTTTATATTTGGTAAAATTTAAGTTCTCTGAAATGGCAAACATTGGATCTTCCCAACCCAGGGATCGAACCCTGGTCTCTTGTACTGCAGGCAGATTCTTTACCTTCTAATCCACCAGGAAAGTCCAACTACATGGTTAAGTTGTTTATAACCTTTGTAAGGTTTCAACTTAAAATCACAAGCCTTAGTCAAATTTTGAAATATATATTCTAAATTTGATTCTAATATCCGATTTATTTTTCTAGGAAGCTGATTTCTGTTAAAGTCTTTAAGTACATAAAACACCAAATATGCATAGATTTCTAAGCGCCCAAGATACTAACAGTGGGACTTTACCTTCTGAAATGCTGTGTTTATTCTAAATCGTCTTGGGATACAACAGGCAACACTTTTTAGTGAGTTGAGTTGATGGATTGGAGATGCTGGTTGAGCTATTTCCCCATGCTTTTTTTGCCAGCCTAGCTTCTGGTTGGGGTTCTGGAAGCTTCTGCAGCAGAGGAGGAAGGGTGGGCCTAGCAGAATTCACCATTCCATCCTCATGAGTGTCTCCAGATGCTTGCAGTCCAGACCTCTGTGCATCTTGTAGCCCTTGTTCATCAGCAGCAGTTTTAGGTTAATGATGGTGACCCCAGTATTTCTCATCATGTCCAGTGTTCATGAACCTTAGACCAAATGTTGAAATTGTTTGCTGGTTCTTGATTTTTCCCTGTAAACCTCCAGTTAGATTATGTATCCAGAGCCTCTCTTTAGCTATTGCTCAAATAACAGCCTTCTCACAATATGAACTTTAATTTAATTTTATAAATATGCATCTTTCAGCTACTATTGAAAATAAATGAAGCAACCTCCTGAGTGCGAGGGAGGGCAGATCATCTCACAACCTGAGTCTAGGACCACACCCTCTGAGCGAGGAAGGTAAGTTCCACCTTTACACCCAAAGAGGTTGCAAGTTCAGAAAAGTATGAGAGTATTTAGGATTAGGTGAAGCAGGAAGGTTCCTCACTGAACATTTCCATGATTCATCACTCATGTCTCCAATCACCATTTCCTACCATTCAGCTCTGTTAATGGGCATAAACTTGAGCAAACTCCAGATGATAGTGAAATATAGGGAAGCCTGGGATGCCGAAGTCCATGGGGTTGCAAAGAGTCAGACACGACTGAGTGAATGAACAGCAACAACAGCTCTGCCAAAAACAGTTGCCATAATATCTTTGATCAGATTCTTGTGCAGTGAATGAGAATAAAAGGCAAAACTAACTTCATGTCTCAAAAGAGAGGGTTGCTTCAGGATAGAAAACAGAAACATTATTCATTAGGATGATTTTAAGCACTGTAGTTGCTTGGAATATTAAACATGAATTTTTGCATGCACAATTAAGAATGAATATTTTTTCGTGGCCCTTTGCCCTTCTTGAATTTTCTGCTCTCTCTAAACGTCTAACTCTGCACCAGAGACAAAGACTGAATCCTAAACGTGGAGCTGGTCCCTGGCTGGTCCCAAGCTCCTTCAGCAGAGTGAGTGTCATGTTCACACAGAGAATGCCATTACCTGGTACAGCCAGCTGTAGGTTTCCACCGGTTAGTACACATTTCCATAACAAGTGGGCACTTTCAAGCACCTTTCATTCTTAATTTACTGAAAAAGTTTGACTTTCCACAGGGTCCCCAAACCATTAGGTGTGTATGAAGTTGCTGTCTCTGGATCTTTGTCCTTATGTCTCTATTTAGCAGAAAGACAGAGAGTGAGACAGAGACAGACAGAGACACACAGAGAGCGACAGAGACAGAAAGAAAACAGGGGAGAAGAGGTCATAGGATGAGTCAGATGCCAAGATAAACTTGCATTTCCACATTTTAGATATTCTGCGTCTGTCTGAAAATTCTCTTCTAAAGTCTCATGAAGTTAATATTATCTAAAGAATTTTGTAGTTTGGAAGCATTTTGTTGAATAATCTCTTTGAAGAGAGAATTTTGGATAAAAATAAAGCCCTGATCTTGCTTCAGAGGCAGAAATGATCTCAGACGTGAATGCGGTTCATTTGATTCTTAAGGAAAGAGAGATATTCTATTATTTAAAAGTTAAGAATATACCTCATGCACTTTTCACAGCGACCTTTATATTTGATTAATTTTATAACTAAGATCCGAGAAATAGAGAACAGTAAATGAGTGCTCAAAATGTCCACATTCATTGTAGGGACTATTGGAAAATTACTTAAACTGGGGAAACCTGAGGGATGGAATTGACTTGAAGTTTGAATAAAACAGGATTATTGTTGGGTCCTTTGCTTTATCCCTGGGTTTCTTATGGGAAACAATTTCCCTGATACTGAACTGCCTGATAGGCAAAGATGGCCTTGATTCAGACCTGAGGGGCCACTCCAGCAACACGCCCCCTCCTACAGCACCTGGATGCGTGTTCTTCCTTGTTCCAGGCTGATGGTATCTGTTCTGCTTCACAAGTTATGAGGGCTAATTTGCCTTTACCCCAAGCCAGATTTAGCTTGAATGTGAAATCAGTCTAGAATCTAAATCTAGAATTGAATCATAGATACACAGAATTTCAGTTCCAAGATTCACTGGGTGACAGTCTAACAGACTGCTTTGCCATCATCTAAAGGTCAGGGTTGACTCTCAGCCAGCATGAGGAGCCCTCCCTGCCCTCGTCACGTCTCAGTCCAGTTAACTCTCAATTTTAGTGGCAATCTTGTTACCATCACGCCTCCAATTGATTCTGTTAGAAAACTCTATTTCAGATGCAGAGGGATTCATCTTCAAACCAGCTCACAAAGGGAAGTTTATTGAATGGTTATGTCAAGAAGTTTAAGCTGTGAATTTTCAGGAGAGATGGATTTAGGGGGTCAAATGATGCAACCAGGAATCTGGGTCTCTTCATTTCTTCCATTTGCATTATTTGCTCCTAGATTTGTTCTCAGGAAGCTCATACTATGAGCCAGAATGAGGGCAATTGATCCTATAGGCTTACATAGCCTTTGCAGTCACACTTCTTTTATTATCCCACAGAAGCCCTGAGTGTTTCCATCAATTTTCCTTCCTAGGTTATCTAGTAAACAGCACAGCAAGTGCTGAGCCCAGCACTATGGTCCCCTGGTTGGCCAGAACTGGACTGTATGTCTTTCCCTAAGATGATGGAAAATGAGGCTGTTTTCATGTAAACCTAGTGGAAATGGTTTTCAATAACAAACATGTATTATCCTATCCAAAAAATGAAGAAGAAAAACAGTATGAATTGATGCACATGAGAGATACTCTATTTCTCACACTTCAGTGTTATGATAAAGTAGGCTATATACAGATTCTTAGAGTAGTAATATATTATATAAAAATGTTGTAAAGGTATTGATACTGTGTTGTGTCTTCCTCTGTTTATTAGTGATTTTACTATTTTGAGACCTGATGAGAAAAACATGAAGCAATGAAGAGGGTTCTTGAGAAATAGTTCTTGTCCATCTGTGGTAGTTGTTCAAATTAACAGACTTACAAGATGTTTTATAGAGATAAGCCATGCCATGCCATGTAGAGTAATAGGCTTCATTTAGGGATATTGAATTCTATAGGCAATAAAGGTAAAAGATCACCCATGAAGCCACAGATAAATGATAGAGCTTTCTGAAAGATGTTGTGTGCGTGTGTGTGGTGCTCAGTCATCAGAGATTGCAGCAATCTATCCCTAAGGAATAATTGTTCTTTATATGTTAATTTCCAATTCACAAACAACAAATGTTTATGAAAATCCATGTATTCCTTTAAAGTTGCCTATTAAATTATAAGCTCTAAAGTTGTGCGTATTATCTAGCAGAGGATTGATTTTCAGAAATACTTACAACTTAAAAACAGGTCAGTCCTTCCACAATTCTGAAATAAAGCTTTTACCTAGTTTGGAATCTTTTCAAAGTTGTATTCAAAATAATTGAGAAACTTTTAAAATAAAGCTCATTTTAAAAATATCAAATATACTATCTTCTTACTCAACATGGTTTATGACACACATATTTTTAGTACCTTGCTCCCTCAATGTTCTATTGGAATAAATGACTACACATAAAAATAAAATTTAATTTATTTCACCACTTTAAAACTAGGAGGAGGGCTACCAGCAGACCGGAGCAGTGAAGAATTAATGGACCCAATAAAGCCGGTGAGAAAGGGAAGACATAAAAATAAGTTCACATTTAGTAAAGTCTGGAAATAGTCTCAAGGAATGAAGGAGCAGAGCATGAGGGCCGGGAGGAAGGCAGCTGGGCATGCTGGTCAGCTGACAAAGGAAGGGGAAATTGAGAAGTGCATCCAGTCCTGTTGCTGAATAGGATGGGCAGATCTTCCCAGGACTGTCCATATGGGTCTCATATAATTACGGGTGTTCTTACAGTGAAAGTCCATTGGGCGACAAGGAGATCAAACCAGTCAATCCTAAAGGAAATCAACCCTGAATATTCATTGCAAGGACTGATGCTAAAGCTCCAATACTTTTGCCACCTCGTGTGAAGAGCCAGCCAACTCATTGGAAAAGGCCCTGATGCTGGGAAAGATTGAGGGCAGGAGGAGAAGGGAGCAATAGAGGATGAGATGGTTGGATGGCATAACCAACTCAATGGGCATGAGTTTGAGCAAACTCTGAGAGACAGTGAAGGACAGGGAAGTGTGGTGTGCTGCAGTCCACGGGACTGCAGAGTCAGACATGACTTAGAGACTGAACAACAGCAACAACCCAATGGGATAAGTTATTTTCTCCCTACTCTGCACATAAGAAAATGAAGGTCCAGAGAGTTTCAGAAGTTACAATCCAGGAAGAGGATAAGCCACTTATCCACTTGAAACAAGATACCTTGAGTTTATATTAAATGCTCTCAACATATACTCCATTCTTTGAATTTTCTAAATAAAATAAATAATGGCTGTGATCATCTGAAGTGAAAAAGAAGTAACAATAAAACCAGATTTACAGTAAACATTAAAATGTTGTTACCATTATGTAAGAAACTGGTCTAAAGTGATAAAATTGTAGTTTACAGTGATGGATGGTTTAGAGACAGACAACCAAAAGCATCCACATGCTAATAGCAGCTGTGTTTGATCATAGTTTATTGTGCATGCATGGTAAGTTGCTTCAATTGTGTCTGACTCTTTGAAAACGGATGGACTCTTTGCAACCTTATGCAGCCTGCCAGAGACTGTCCTGCATTCCTCTATCCAAGGAATTCTCCAGGCCAGAATACTAGAGTGGGTTGCCATGCCCTCCAGGGGTTTTTCCTAACCCAGGGATCAAACTCTCATCTCCTGAAGCTCTTGCAATGCAGGCAGATTCTTTACTGCTGAGCCATGGGGAAGCCCAGAAGATGGAAACCAAAGTGTTTTAAGAGCTGTAGTGAAGTCCACATTGGCTAAGGGTGTCACCCAGACTATTTTACAAGCATGAATGCTTGTTTCCAAGACTGAGCTATTGTAAAGGTAAATTAAAAGGGTGGACCCCTCAGAAAGATTATGTAGGCAAGTGTTCACCAAGACTTGGAAAAATGAAAATATTCTCATTTCAGAAATGTGTAGTAAGAAATAAAGTGAAACAGAAAGATGACTGTATCCATCAGGGCTCACTGGAGAAACTCACCAATAGAAGCTACATACATGTGAGAGATTCACAATAAAGAATGTGTCTCATGTGATTGTGGGAGCTGATGAGTTTGAAACCCACAGGCCAGGTGGAAAACTCAGGTGAGCATGGGAGAGCAGTCATCAGATAGATCATCTTTGTCTCTAGGAAATCTCAGAGTTTGCCTTCAAGGCCTTTCAACTGATTGGATGAGGCCCACCCTCCTTATCGAGGATGCTGCTGCTGCTGCTAAATCACTTCAGTCGTGTCCGACTCTGTGCGACCCCATAGACGGCAGCCCACCAGGCCCCCCCGTCCCTGGGATTCTCCAGGCAAGAACAATGGAGTGGGTTGCCATTTCCTTCTCCAATGTATGAAAGTGAAAAGTGAAACTGAAGTGGCTCAATTGTGTCCGACTCGTAGCTACCCCATGGACTGCAGCCTACCAGGCTCCTCCATCTATGGGATTTTCTAGGCAAGAGTACTGGTGTGGCTTGCCATTGCCTTTCTCCAAAACCTCTTTTATTTCCTCTCAGTTGATTATAAGTATTACTCATGATGACAATGCACCCCCATATCAACACCTAGGTTAGTATTTGATTAAGTACTTGGGAGCTGTAGCCTAGCCAAGTTAACACGTAAAACTAACCATCATGAGTTCTCAACGTACATGACAGTTCATGGATTCCTGATTAAACTGTGATGGAAATAAAGTCATAACTGTCTTTATTTCATTTCAGTTCAGTCACTCAGTCATGTCTGACTCTTTGTGACCCCATGGACTGCAGTATGCCAGGCTTCCCTGTCCATCACCAACTCCCAGAGCTTGCTCAAACTCATGTCCACCGAGTTGGTGATGCCATCCAACCATCTCATCCTCCGTCATCCCCTTCTTTTCTTGGCTTCAATCTCTCCCAGCATCAGGGTCTTTTCCAATGAGCTGGTTCTTTGCATCAGGTGGCCAAAGTATTGGAGTTTCAGCTTTAGCATCAGTCCTTCCAATGAGTATTGAGGACTGATTTCCTTTAGGATTGACTTGTTGGATCTCCTTGCCGTCCAAGGGACTCTCAAAAGTCTTCTCCAACACCACAGTTCAAAAGCATCAATTCTTCGGCTCTCAGCTTTCTTTATAGTCCAACTCTCACATCCATACAGGACTACTGGAAAAACCACAGCTTTGACTAGATGGACTTTTAAATCAATAAATAAAGTCTGTAATGGCCTAAACACCTCTAGAAAGATGACAGTGTAACAGAAAATAAACTACATAGCAAAGAAAGAAATGAGACCAAATCTGAAGTTTGGACAATGGATGGAGAGAAGGGTAGAAATGAGTCAAGTATTGCAGAAAGAATGGGTAAAGATAGAACATTTTATAGTCATTTAGAAAGAGAAATTGTGATCAAGTGTTTGATTAACGTGATCTGCTATTCATGAGAGAACAACCTGTTAAATGTTTGGGTGGCTCAGGTTTTTCTATATCAGAAGCACTTTTATGATATTTACTGGTTTCAAAATTGACATGCACAGTATAAAAATAGCTACAACAATTTTACATTCACATACCAAATGACAAGTTTGACAGTTATCTGTAAGACTGAGAAAATACAGATACTTTTGGGGTAGAAGATAAAGACTAGAAGATTCAAGGCTAGTCCTTGTGTTAGGAATAATCCATACTACCATACCTAGCACAATTTAAAAGTCCCTGGCATTCTCTGTGCTGTGTCAGGATTAGTAAATATTGTTAATCTGGTATTAGGAGGTTGAATTGATAAACCACATGTTAAAACAAAGGAGATGACAAGTGAACATGCCAACGAGTCAACCGCTCATTCACCTTCAGTGTTTCTAGTCTAGACTTTTCCTACACACAAAATCACATGGTACATGGCCTCTGTAGTGGCTTCGCACCTGCCATGATGTTGTCAGGATTCATCCATGATGGTGCATGTATCAGTATTTAATCCCTGTTTATGACTGAAACATATTCCATTGTATGGAAGGATCATATGTTGTTGATCTGTTCATCAGCTCATGAAGATTTGAGTTGCTTCTGCTTTGGACCTGTCATGAGCAATGCTGCTGTGAATATTCATGAACAAGTGTTTAAGTGGGCCTGTGCGTTCATTCTCTCAGGTATATACCCAGGAGCAGAACTTTTGGGTTGCATCATAACCCTATGTTTAACATTTTGAAGAACGAAAACACTGATTTTCAAGGCAACTTTGCCACTTACACTCTCACTTTCACGTAAGTGTGTTCTGATTATTCCTCAGACTTATTATTGACTTTACTTTAAAACATTATATCTCTCCTAGTTGGTACAAAGTGTATGTCATTTTTGTATTTAAATCATCATCTCAATTTTCTCATGACTAATGATGTTGAGCTTTTTTCATCTGCCATTGGTAAATCTTCTTTCAGTAACTGTGAAAACCCACCTTCCATTTTTATTTGAATTTCATCTTTTATTGTTTAATTGTCAGAGTTCTAAAAAAATTATTTGGACTACTTTTTCCAGTGTTCTTTGCCTTTATGGAGGAGGGGAGTATTGGAGGTTCTACTTTGCTCATTCTACTGGTATCAGTGGTATCTCTTACTTTTGAATAATCTAAACACTGGAAGCAATGCCCCTGTGAGCAGTAAGTGTCAGTGGTGCACACGTGACTTGGCTGAGCTGACTCTGTGTCCGTCACGAGTACTTCTGACTAGATGAGGATGGAGAGTGAAGTCAGCAGTGCAGACGCCCTGAGGCTCCAGGGACAAGGGGGATGCACAGACAGCCCCCACAAGTACTCCTGTGGGTCCAGCCCTGTCAGGCCCAGCCCTGTCGGGACTCTGGAGACTGGCGAGAAGGGGCTTTGACTTAATGTTTTGGTTAGATTGTGAGTATAAGGCAAAGTAATAATAATCAACACAGCAGCAAGTGCTGGAGTTTGGAAATCTAAGATCTTTATTCCACTATGCAGTGAAATGATCACCACACATTGGTCTTTTTATTCAACATCCCAAACTGAGAGGAATTGCAGTCAATAGCGTTGTTGCTCTGATAGGAAGGATGACAACGTGTTATTGGAACAAATTCTCAAGGCAGTAAGAAAATGACTCGCATTATATCATCTGGCTTCAACCTGAGTTATTTTAGTCCATTTACTGATATTTTTCAAATAAGAACAAATTTCTTTTCTTTGCAAAACTGTAAGTCAGTTCTCAGAGAATTGAGATCATTTGGCTCAGGGTTGAGGAAAATTATCACAGCATTCATTTTTAGAACCCAAACTTAATTCACCTCAAGCACCAGGAAAAAAATTAAATCTTCTCAGGAAACAGATGATAAGGATGAGGCTTGTCTGCTTTCACAATAATACTGGAATTTTCTGTAAATACAGAAATTCTATGTATATAGTTTCTGAGCCACTTTCCAACACTGCCTCAAGATAAACTCTTATCAGTTTTGCAATCCCTGCTCCAGAAACAATAAAAATAACTAATACTCATCGTGCCCTTGACCTCTGCTGAGCGCTGAGCTGATTGTTTTACCTATATTATTTCCTTTAATAGTCATGTAAATTCTTCAAGGCTGATATTTTTTATTCAGATTTT
The DNA here is from genome assembly GCF_014754425.2 of Oryx dammah. Taxonomy (NCBI): domain Eukaryota; kingdom Metazoa; phylum Chordata; class Mammalia; order Artiodactyla; family Bovidae; genus Oryx; species Oryx dammah. The sequence continues at coordinate 32,196,652 of NW_024070203.1, forward strand.
ATAGATGATGTTTCTTAAGCCTGTAAAGGATACGTGTTCTGAGCAGACAATACATGATAGAATAAGGACTTGAATTCCGATTGGTTCTTTGTTACTCCATGTCCTCCTCTCCCGTCTCTGCTTCAGCGTGGGGCACGTCCTTGTCTCCACAGCATCCATGAATGAAAACACGGTAAATCAGTTCTTTCCCAAAATAGTTACAGAGGAAAATATTCAGCTTCTCACGTCTGAGTTTCCTAACTAAGAGGCTGGGCCTTCTACATAGGACAGGTTTAGACCCCCAGTCCTGGGAGATGTGTGAGCCTGGCTGGGGCTGGATTCAATCTGGTTCACTCCTGATCTGTATTTAGTAAACCCCACTTTGCACAGATGTGCCATCAAGATGAAAGAAGCAAATCCAGATATGTTCTGACATACTCCAGCTAGTTATCAGTAAATGTTAAATTTTCTTAATACCGGAGCAGATTCGAGGAGACTGAGCTAATCCATTGTAGAAGCTGAGGGTGTAATCTGGACATGAGATGCTTTAGGAAAGCTTATGGAGTTTATTTCACTTATCTGGAAATAATCGCTAACCTTAAAACAACTCTGTCACTATGGTATGTATTTGAATTTCTTTAACAATGATTCTTTCATTTCAAGAAATGCATATTTTTGAATATTCATTTCAAGGACATTGACATACTGAAATATTCATTCAAATGAATGAATGAATGAATATTCATTTCAAGAAATGAATAATATTTCAAGAAATATTACTTGTACATGTGTCCCTCATCCTGAACTCCCTTCCCACCCCCCTCCTCATCCCATCCCTAAGGGTTGTCCCAGTGTACATCCATGGCTGATTCATGTCAATGTATGGCAAAAACCACTACAATATTGTAAAGTAATTAACCTCTGATTAAAATAAATAAATTTAAAAATGAGTAAAAAAATATTATTTGTAAAAATGGAATTTACGAATTACATGGAATAAAATAACTTTTATGCCCCCCTTGCAAAGAAATAGAGGAAAACAATAGAATGGGAAAGATTACAGATCTCTTCAAGAAAATTAGAGATACCAAGGGAACATTTTATGCAAAGATGGGCTCAATAAAGGACAGAAATGGTAGAGACCTAACAGAAGCAGAAGATATTAAGAAGAGGTGGCAAGAATACAAACAAGAACTGTACAAAAAAGATCTTCATGACCAAGATAATCACGATGGTGTGCTCACTCACCTAGAGCCAGACATCCTGGAATGTGAAGTCAAGTGGGCCTTAGGAAACATTACTACGAACAAAGCAAGTAGAGGTGATGGAATTCCAGTTGAGCTGCTTTAAATCCTGGAAGATGATGCTGTGAAAGTGCTGCACTCACTATGCCAGCAAATTTGGAAAACTCAGCAGTGGTCACAGGACTGAAAAAGGTCAGTTTTCATTCCAATCCCAAAGACAGGCAATGCCAAAGAATGCTCAAACTCCCGCACAATTGCACTCATCTCACATGCTAGTAAAGTAATGCTTAAAATTCTCCAAGCCAGGCTTCAGCAATACGTGAACCATGAACTTCCAGATGTTCAAGCTGGTTTTAGAAAAGGCAGAGGAACCAGAGATCAAATTGCCAACATCTGCTGGATCATCAAAAAAGCAAGAAAGTTCCAGAAAAACATCTATTTCTGCTTTATTGACTATGCCAAAGCCTTTGACTGTGTGGATCACAGCAAACTGTGGACAATTCTGAAAGAGATGGGAATACCAGACCACTTGACTTGCCTCTTGAGAAATCTGTATGCAGGTCAGGAAGCAACAGTTAGAACTGGACATGGAACAACAGACTGTTTCCAAATAGGGAAAGGAGTACGTCAAGGCTGTATATTGTCACCCTACTTATTTAACTTCTATGCAGAGTACATCATGAGAAACGCTGGGCTGGATGAAGCACAAGCTGGAATCAAGATTGCTGGGAAAAATGTCAATAACCTCAGATATGCAGATGACACCACCCTTGTGGCAGAAAGTGAAGAAGAACTAAAGAGCCTCTTGATGAAAATGAAAGAAGAGAGTGAAAAAGTTGTAAAGCTCAACATTCAGAAAACTAAGATCATGGTGTCTGCTCCCATCACTTCATGGCAAATAGATGAGGAAATAGTGGAAACAGTGGCTGACTTTATTTTTCTGGGCTCCAAAATCACTGCAGATGGTGATTACAGCCATGAAATTAAAAGATGCTTACTCTTTGGAAGGAAAGTTATGACCAACCTAGATAGCATATTAAAAAGCAGAGACATTACTTTGTCAACAAAGGTCTGTCTAGTCAAGGCTGTGGTTTTTCCAGTAGTCATGTATGGATGTGAGAGTTGGACTGTGAAGAAAGCTGAGCACCAAAGAATTGATGCTTTTGAACTGTGGTGGTGGAGAAGACTCTTGAGAGCCCCTTAGACTGCAAAGAGATCCAACCAGTCCATTCTAAAGGAGATCAGTCCTGGGTGTTCATTGGAAGGACTGATGTTGAAACTGAAACTCCAATACTTTGGCGACCTCATGCGAAGAGCTGACTCATTGGTAAGATCCTGATGCTGGGAAAGATTGAGGGAAGGAGGAGAAGGGGCATCAGAGGATGAGATGGCTGGATGGCATCACTGACTCAATGGACATGGGTTTGGGTGAACTCTGGGAGTTGGTGATGGACAGGGAGGCCTGGCGTGCTGCGGTTCCTGGGGTTGCAGAGTCGGACACGACTGAGCAACTGAACTGAAATGAACTGATGCATTAAAAGGAACTTGTGTTTCTCCGTATTTAGAAGAAATGATGGAAAAAGAGAAAACCTGACACTGTATCCTTCTGAAAGTCAATATACTCTTTGCATTGATTTCAGATTAGAACTTGTATTACTATTAAAATTGAGTATGGGAGGAACTTTTTAGAAGCATTTTGATTTGTTCTATTTTTCCAGAGCTAAGACACCAAGACTCACCAACTTTTTCTTTCCAGAAATGCTTTATAGGACCTAAAAAACTCAAGTGAGGTGAAATGCAATTTATATTAGCTTTTTGGTAATTATCATATCTCTTTCAGTATTTGAAATGTTTCTATTTAATGTATTTTACTGTCTTCTCTAAACTATGCTAGAGTAATCCTATTTGCATTTTGCCCTCACATGGACTTTTTAATGAAAAAAACCTTGCATCTTTGCCCTTATTTTATTTAGCTTACTTCTCACTTGTTTGCCAACCAATTACTCAGTAGTTCTGTTTTTCTGAATGGAGCCACATTAATTTATAATAATAAGTGATAGATTGTTAGTATGAATAGATTGTTATTATGAGTATATTGTAATAAATTCAATAAACCAGATTATTTTTAGAATAATTTCGATCAAAATATTTCATTTCTATTATATTTCATTAGGAACATGAATCTCACTTGGATATAAGAGTTCTTGCCTTAGTACTAAAATTGCTGTTATAATTTTTATACAAACAGTGTTTTTCCTTGTCTCATTTCTTAGGGAACAATTATGGAAAATGTTGTGGTTGCCTATACATAACATTTCCCAAATGAGAGATAATTGTCTAGATCTCTGCCATGATGTGGTTCCTTTTCATTAGAAATATTATCATATTTATTGAGTATTACATTCACAGATTTCAGTATGTGTTAGTATCAATGGTATTCATGTTTCCCTAAATTCAGTTAATTACACAAACAATATTTGCTTCCCAGGTAGCACAGCGGTAAAGAATCTGCCTGCCAACATAGAAGACATAAGAGATGCAGGTTCGATCTCTGGGTTGAGAAGATCTCCTGGAGGAAGATCTGGCAACCCACTCCAGTATTCTCGCCTGGAGAATCCCATAGACAGAGGAACCTAGCGGGCTACAGTCCATGGGGTTGCAAAGAGTCAGACATGACTGAGCACGCATACACACTCAAACAAAACCGCTATTTCAAAACATGGAAATGAAAAGAAATTGTGATTTCACCATTTAAAAAACCATTTTTAGATATTTTTGACTAACATGTATAACATGTACCAGAAAGGGGCACAAAACATAAATCCATAGCTTAATGAATTATCATAACCCAAGGAAACCAGCATCCTGCCCAAGAAATTGGATATAAAAGCAGCCAAGAAATCATCATCTTAATGACATACTTTTTTGCTCCCTGAAAGTACCTACTAGTGTGCATCACGAACCTCTATTCTACAAGTTTTGAACTTTAAACTAAGGGGATCACATAATTTGCATTCTTTTGTGTTTTATATTAGTCAATAGCATTTGTCTTGAGATTCATACACATGTATACATAGATGAAATTTGTTCTTTTTCCTTGTTGTATAATACTCCATAATAAACTTTGATCACAGTTTATTTAGCCTTTGTACAAGTGATGGATATTTGACTAATTCTCAGTTATAATAAAAAAATTCTGATAGACTCTCTTACCTGTGTCAGTTGGCAAACTTATTTATGCATTTTTGTTGGATATAAAACTAAGAGAGGGATTATCTGATCATTGCTGTCCATGTATTCAAATTTAGGACATATTCTAGATGGTCTGTATTGATTTACACTCTCACTAATAGTGCATGAACCTTCCTAATTAATGAACACCCATTCCTATTCTTACAGTTTAAGTGATCAGTTTTGATAATGCAGCATGTTATCTCTTTGTAGTTTTAATTGACATGATTACTAAAGAGATTGAGAATTAAAGTTCTTAATACTAATTAATAAATATTTCCCTTTATTGATAGTTCTTTTATGCCCATGCTAAGGAAACTTATTGTATCCTAAGACCATGAAGATCATTATATTATCTGTTGGAAATTAATATGCTGTATTTCAAAATTAGATAATCTGTCAGCATTTGATTCTGTTCTGTGAAGTTGTGTTTATTTTCTTTTCATAAAGATAACCTACTGGTACTATACTTCTTTATGAAAGGCAGCCCTGCCGCACTGGTCTGAATGGCTAATTTTGTCACAAATTAAGTGTTCAAATGGGTGCATGTGTCTGTTGGATGTGCTGTTCAGTCTCATTGTTCTGTATTTTAAAAATTCTTACATCAAGTCCTTACAGGCTGCTGCTGCTGCTGCTAAGTCGCTTCAGTCGTGTCCGACTCTGTGAGATCCCATAGACTGCAGCCCTCCAGGCTACCCCGTCCCTGGGATTCTCCAGGCAAGAACACTGGAGTGGGTTGCCATTTTCTTCTCCAATGCATGAAAGTAAAAAGTCAAAGTGAAGTCGTTCAGTCGTGTCCAACCCTCAGCGACCCCATGGACTGCAGCCTGTCAGGCTCCTCTGTCCATGGGATTTTCCAGGCAAGAGTACTGGAGTGGGGTGCCATTGCCTTCTCCGCAGGCTAGAATTCTAAAATTTATAATAAAGTTCTGATATATAGAAAACTAACTCTCTTAATTTGTTCTTACTCTTACTAACATAGGTGTAGACAAAAATAATGGTCTCTCCCGAATATGTCCACATCCTAATTCCCATAACCTATAACTACATTATTTTTACATAGGAAAAGGGAACTTCCAGATGTGATTAAAGTAAGCATTCTTAAAAAGGGAGATTTTCCTTGGTTATATGAGCTGGCTGATGTCATCACAAGAGTCCATTTATAGGAAGACAGAAAAATCAGGTCAGGAAGGAGAGGTGATGATAAAAGGCAGTTCTGGAGTAACGGGACCATGAGTGAAGAGCAAGGGCAGCCTCTAAAAACTGGAGAAAAAGGGAGGGAATAAATCCTGTCCTTGAGCTTCCAGGAGTGTGGGGCCAGTGACACCTTGGTTCTAGGACATTTTACTGACACCTTGGTTCTAGGACATTTTACTCAGAACTGTGAGTTAATAACTTTATGTCATTTCAATCCATTATATGGGTTAATTTGGTAAGCAGCAATAGAGTATTAATATGAGAGTCTTTTTCCTGAACCACGTTTCTTCTCATATAAACTTGAAATTATATTGTCTGCTGGGGTTTTGATAAGGATTGCATTAACTCTGGATCCATCTGGAAAGAAAAGCATATTAAACTTTCCTCTACAAATAATCCTGAAGTCAAAGAGAAACTTGGGGGCTCCGGGGTCGTCAGGATATTTTGGAGGGGACCCAAGAGGATACTGGAGAACCTCTGTTCAGTCTATTTCCAACTTCTTCCCTCTTTTTCTCACTTCCTTTATCCACATCCTCTCATCATAGCTCTCATCATCCACTCCTACCACATGGCCATTCTTACAGCAGAAAAAAAGACTTCATATAACGAATTCCCCTCAAGGTACAGTAATCTTATTTTTATGGAGGCATAACATAAAAGGGTAAATAATGAAATGCCACCCATCCCCCATATATTTTATTTGTAAGAAAAAGTCCTTGTGTAACTCTGGCAGCTTGTAACCTTCCAAGGATTGTTCAAGTCACAGTATAAATGCAGCTGACTTCCATTTTTTAAAGTATAAAAAAAGTCATATGGTGTATTATACATTTTTAGAAAGAGTTCATAGTAATACAAATGTGTGAGCCATTGGATAATAATAACCATATTACTTTTGGGAGTATCAGCTGTATTATTTATTTAACACTCCTGAAGATGTATTCTTCTTATTATTAAAATTTAAATATAAGGAAATGAAAGCACAAAGAAGTTAAGTGACTCCTCAGAGCTCATCAACCTTGAGTCTGAATGCTGCCAAGCAGATATTTGAATTTCAATGTGTCTGATCCTGGACACAGCTTTATCCACCGGTCAACAATTGCTGCAATCTTCTAGAGTGATAGATGAGGACTTAAACATATTTGGGGGACTGCTATGGTAAAAAGAATTTAAAATCTGGTCTTCATAATAATAAGAGGTAACCGCCCTGATTTTAGCAGAAGGTTCCTATGTAGGGGTGGAGGTAGGGATGAATATGCATACCATTGAAGGTTTGGATCCTGTCAAGGACAATTAATCACCTTATCCCATTGAAAGAGAGAGAACATAAATAGAACTTTCTCTACGTACTTTTGGAAAAATCTCACATCCATATTTCCATCCTGCATACATTTAAGATCCTCTAAAGTCAGTGTAAGATGAGGAGTTTGCCCTTATACCCTTGGTCAGATTGAGTCACCTGAATGCCTAAGGAGCTGAAAACTTATTTTGTCTTCAAACTTATTAGCTAGGCTATAGAAGTCATTTTTGTTGTTGTCATTTTGTCCAACTCTTTGTGACCTAATGGACTGTAGCCCACCAGGCTCCTCATGGGATTTCCCAGACAAGAATACTGGAAGTGAAGTGAAGTGTAGTGAAAGTCGCTCAGTCATGTCCGACTCTTTGCAATCCCATGGACTGTACAGTCCATGGAATTCTCCAGGCCAGAATACTGGAGTGGGTAGCCTTTCCCTTCTCCAGGGAATCTTCCCAACCCAGTTATTGAACCCAAGTCTCCCACATTACAGGCAGATTCTTTACCAGCTGAGCCACAAGAAAAACTGGAGTGGGTTGCAATTTCCTTCTGCAGGAAATCTTCCTGACCCAGGGATCAAAACTGCATCCCTATATTGGCAGGTGGGTTCTTTTCCGCTGAGCCTCCTGGAAGCCCGGCATAGAAGCTATATTTATTTGTTCTGATTTTGGCACGTCCACTCTACAATGAATTTTGTTCCTTATAAAGATGACCTGTTTGGAAAGAACTGTAGCACTGGTCACAGAAGAGGGAAGTTGCTGTAACAGGTGGATTTCCCATTAGTTTCCCATCTACTACCTCTGTTTAGTCTCACTATGACCAAAGCCGTTTATCAATATCTGAAAGGGGAAATAGCCCTTCCTCAAGAACTGAAGAGAGAGCTATACATTTTTATCAGCACAATGTGTATGTATCAATATCTGTGCAAGATGAAATATGAACAGGATGACATGACAGATTTGTTGAGGAAAATCAGTGATCTGTGTCTATGGCCCTCATTCTCTGTGTGTCTGTTTACATGTAAAACTCTCACACTCTGACCTTGTCAACATTTTCCCTTAAACCCAAGTACACACCATCGTCCTCTGTCCATAGATTCATACTGTATATGACTGACTTAGGACTTACAGGGCTAGCAGGGCTTCTCCAAGCCCCCGGGCAACCCGACATCCAGGAAAGAGAAAGGAGCTGAAGACCAAGGCCAAAGAGTGTGATCTGTGTAAATGTACTGAGGAAATGCCATGCATCTTTCTGTCCTAGATAAATGATAAATGGCCTTAACTGTTAATATGTTGTTTTAGTGATGTGTATTTTGAAATACACTAGATGAATTATTCTTGTCATTTAGCATTTGAACACTAACAGTTTTCAGGATTTTATGTGGAAAGAATTTGGTCTTTCTTTCAAACACAGTTTATCAACTAAAATAACCAGTAATAAAAAAATTTTCTTCTTCTATTGATTATATTATCAAATTTTAATGTATCAACCTTATATATTAATATAATATTTTTACAGTATTTTTTTCTATCTTTCTGTTTCCTTTTTCAATAAATGAAAACTTTTTGAAATCCCATCAAATAGACAAATATTCCTCCTTATAGCAATCATTATTTCTGTCAGAGTCTACATTTATTCCAAACTGACTAGTTCAAAACACTAAAACATTTTTTAAATTAATCAAGCAATGCTTTTCAATGCCTATGGTTTATAAGATCCTGTAGCTGGCATTGTAAAGGATGTGCTGTTTAAAATACAAGGTCCATCTTCCCCTAGCCTTGTAATCTAGAGAGAAAAATAAAAGTTATGCACACGAGAAGAAACTAATGTCCAACCTATAAAGTGTAAGCTAATTGTGTGGAAAGTTAAATTGTCTTTCCTAAACAGGCTTTATTTCTGTCATATGCTGCTCACCAGGCTTCATCATCTCATTTGTGTGCATTTTCACTTGTCATATCTACTCCCCTTCTTTTCATCTCTAATCTTCTGAACTTTACCTGCAGAGCAATTTTCCAATGAAAATAATTTTATCACAGATCTTTGGAGCTGTAGGTTGTCTTAAGAATCTCATTTAGAAGCTACTTCTTGCTCATTTTTGTATTCACTGCTGTGCCTACAACAGAAATGATCACGTGGTGGAAACAAGTGCTTTCATTTGTCGAACTGGATATCTGAGCTTCCCTTCCCCTCCGCGACGTTTTCCTGTCATCTCCCATGGTTTTCATGATTTGTTTCAAAACTGTGACACTAAAGTGTCAGGCGTGTTATCATCTGTGCTCAGTTTACCCACCCATCTTATCTGAGAGACCCCACAACCCACTCTGCTATTTAACTAACCCATTGTCTTCATAACCTCCGGAAGGCATTGTTTTCCTAACACAATCTTTGGCCTTCTCCATATTGCATTAAATGTTACAACCTCACTTGTCCTTGAGCAGAAAACAAAGATGCTTGTGGCAAATAGAATATTTGTGGAATATTATCCGGCCATAAGAAAGAAGGAAATCCTGCATTTGCAACAAGGTGGATGGACCTTGAGGATGTTATGCCAAGTGAGATGAGTTATATGCAGAATTTAAAAGAGTCAAACTGCTAGAAATAGAGAATAATAAGATAGCTTCACAAGTCAGAACACTTTTCATCCACTATGTCTTTAACAAGCTTCCTACCCTTTCTCCCCACCTTCTTCTGTGACCTGTAACACAGGGCGCTAGAGGCAGAGGCCACCCCAGTTCTGGGGACATGATGAACTAGAAGCCCAACCCTGAGGTAGCAGTGTCCACAGTATGCAAACTGTCTCCTTGCAGAAAGGACTGGGGGTGGGCGCTTGTCTGCCCTGTGTTGGCTCTGGGGGAGCAGGGGAGAAACACTCCTTTGTTTGCCAAAGTCCTATCAGAATCTTCCTGAATGCAAGACCCACCAGCTATCAGAACCAGGTGGTTTGGGATAAACCTGCTTCTGTAATATTTCTTTCAATTATAATTTTATAAACTCTGAATGCAGCACCCCTGCCCTGTAACTAGTCTTGAGTCTACATGGGGGTTCACAGGATATTAATGATACTTCCTTAAAGTTCAGTAGACTTTTAAAATAATAGACATTATGAGCTTGTCAATATCTCTGTAAATCATCTAATGGAAGAAATTATTTTCAGAAACTTTGAAGGAATTAAAAAAATATTTTTCTGAGCTTTCAGCTTTTAGAGGAAATGAATACTCAAAATGACCTTATCTTTAAAAATTTTTTTTATTGAAGGATAATTGCTTTACAGAATTTTGTTGTTTCCTGTCAAATCTCAACATGAATCAGCCATAGGTATACATATAACCCCTTCTTTTCAAAACTCCCTCCCATCTCTTGGGACTTCCCTGGTGGCTCAGATGGTAAAGCGTCTGCCTACACTGTGGGAGACCCGGGTTCGATCCCTGGGTGGGGAAGATCCTCTGGAGAAGGAAATCGCAACCCACTCCAGCACTCTTGCCTAGAAAATCCCATGGACTGAGGAGCCTGGTAGGCTACAGTCCATGGGGTCCCAAAGAGTCGGACACAACTGGACGACTTCACTTCACTTCACTTACCATCCCCTGCCCTATCCCATCCCTCTAGATTGATACAGAACCCCTGTTTGAGTTTCCTGAGCCATATAGCAAATTCCATTGGCTATCTATTTTACATATGGTAATGTAAGTTTCTATGTTACCCTTTCTATACATCTCACCCTCTCCTCCTCTCTCCCCATGTCCATAAGTTATTCTCTATGTCTGTTTCTCCACTGATGCTCTGTAAATAAATTCTTCCATACCATTTTCCTAGATTCTGCATATATATGTTAGAATATGATATTTATCTTTCTCTTTCTGACTCACTTCACTCTGGTTCTAGTTTCATCCACCTCATCAGGACTGACTCAAATGCATTCCTTTTTATGGCTGAGTAATATTCCATTGTACCACAACTTCTTTATCCATTTATCTGTTGATGGACATCTGGGTTGCTTCCATGTTCTAGCTATTGTAAATAATGCTGCAGTGAACAATGGGATACATGTGTTTTTTTCAATTTTTACTTTCTCAGGGTATATGCCTAGGAGTGGGATTCCTAGGTCATATGGGGGTTTTACTCCTAGTTTTTTAAGGAATCTTCATACGATCTTCCATAGTGGCTATATCAATTTACATTCCCACCAAAAGTGCAAGAACGTTCCCTTTTCTCCAGCATTTATTGTTTGTAGACTTTTTGATGATGGCCATCTGACTGGTGTGAGGTGATATCTCATTGTAATTTTGATTTGCATTTCTCTAATAATGAGAGATGTTGAGCATCTTTTCATGTGTTTGTTAGCCATCTATATGTCTTCTTTGGAGAAATGTCTGTTTAGGTCTTTTTCCCACTTTTTGATTGGGTTTCTTGTTTTTCTGGCATTAAGTTGTATGAGCTGCTTGTATCTTTTGAAAATTAATCCTTTGTCAGTTGTTTCATTTGCTATTATTTTCTCCCATTCTGAGGGTTATCTTTTCACCTTGCTTCTAGTTTCCTTTGCTGTGCAAAAGATTTTAAGTTTAATCAAATCCCACTTGTTTACTTTTGTTTTTATTTCTGTTACTCTAGGAGGTGGGTCATGGAGGATCTTGCTTTGACTTATGTCATCAAATGTTCTGCCTATATTTTCTTATAAGTTTTATAGTTTCTGATCTTACATTTAGGTCTTTAATCCATTTTGAGTTTATCTTTGTGTATGGTGTTAGGAAGCATTCTAATTTCATTCTTTTGCATGTAGCTGTCCAGTTTTCCCAGCACCATTTATTTTAAGAGTATGTCTTTGCCCCATTGTATATTCTTGCCTCCTTTGTTAAAAATAAGGTACTCATAGGCACATGAGTTTATTCTGGGCTTTTTATCTTGTTCCATTGGTCTATATTTCTGTTTTTGTGCCAGTACCATACTGTCTTGATGACTGTAGCTTTGTAGTAAAATCTGAAGTCAGGATGATTGATTCCTCCAGCTCCATTCTTCTTTGCCAAGAGAGTTTTGGCAATTCGGGGGTCAAAATGACCTTATCTTTAAATGAAAGTTCTGATGAGTAATATGCTTAGTCTACTTAGTTTTTTAAAGTTCACTAACCACCTCTCATTCATTCATGTAGTATATATTTATTTAAAATAAAAATATAATTTGCAGTAGATAATCAACAAGGACCTGCTGTATAGCACAAGGAATCTGTTCAACGTTCTGTAATAACCTTGGAAAAGAATTTGAAAAAGAATAGGTAAGTGCACATGTATAACTAAAGCACTTTGCTATACCCTTGAAACTGACAGCACCGTTATTCAACTATTCAATATATAATAAAAGTTAAAAATAGCAACAAATAAGATACCAAAAGCCTTCCTCAGTGACAAAGCAAATAAATAGAGGAAAACAATAGAATGGGAAAGTCTAGAGATGTCTACAGGAAAATTAGAGATACCAAGGGAACATTTCATTCAAAGATGGGCACAATAAAGGACAGAAATGGTATAGACCTAACAGAAGCAGAAGATCTTAAGAAGAGGTGGCAAGAATACACAGAAGAACTATACAAAAAGATATTCATGACCCAGATAAACACGATGGTATGATCACTCACCTAGAGGCAGACATCCTGGAATGTGGAGTCAAGTGGGCCTTAGGAAGCATCATTACAAACAAAGCTGGTGGAGGTGATGGAATTCCAGTTGAGCTATTTCAAATTCTAAAAGATGATGCTGTTAAAGTGCTGTACTTTTCCAGAAAAACATCTACTTCTACTTTATTGACTACACCAAAACCTTTGACTGTGTGGATAGCAACAAGCTGTGGAAAATTATTCAAGAGATGGGAATACCAGGCCACCTTACCTGCCTTCTGAGAAATCTATATGTAGTTCAAGAAGCAACAGTTAGAACTGGACATGGAACAACAGACTGGTTCCAAACTGGAAAAGAAGTACATCAAGGCTGTATATTGTCACCCTGGTTATTTAACTTATATGCAGAGTCAATTCAGTTCAGTCCAGTCACCCAGCCATGTCTGACTCTTTGTGACCCCATGGACTACAGTGCTCCAGGCTTTCCAGTCCATCACCGACTCCTGGAGCTTGCTCAAATTCATGTGCATTGAGTCAGTGATACCATCAAACCATCTTATCCTCTGTCATCCCCTTCTTCTCCTGCCTTCAATCTTTTCCAGCACCAGGGTCTTTTCTAATGAGTCAATTCTTTGCATTAGCTGGCCAAAGTATTAGAGTTTCAGCTTCAGCATCAGTCCTTTCAATGAGTATTCGGGACTGATTTCTTTTAGGATTGACTGGCTTGATTTCCTTGCAGTCCAAGGGACTCTCAAGAATCTTCTCCAACACCATCATATAGAATGTAGGGCTGAATGAACCACAAGCTGGAATCAAGATTGGTGGGAGAAATATCAATAACTTCAGATATACAGATGATACCACATTTATGGCAGAAAGCAAAGAAGAACTAAAGAGCCTCTCTTGATGAAAGTGAAAGAAGAGAGTGAAAAAAATGTATTAGAAATCAACATTCAAAAAATGAAGGTCATGGCATCTGGTCCCATCACTTCATGGCAAATAGATGCGGAAAGAATGGAAACAGTGACAGACTTTATTTTGGGGGGCTCCCAAATCACTGCAGATGGTAACTGCAGCCATGAAATTAAAAGACACTTACTCCTTGGAAGAAAAGGTGGATAACCTAGATAGCATATTAAAAAGCAGAGTATCACTTTGCTGACAAAGGTCCATCTAGTCAAAGCTATGATTTTTCCAGTATTCATTTATGCATGTGAGAGTTGGACTATAAAGAAAGCTGAGAGGTGAAGGACTGATGCTTTTGAACTGTGGTGTTGGAGAAGACCCTTGAGAGCCCCTTGGACTGCAAGGAGCTCAAACCAGTGAATCCTAAACAAAATCAGTCCTAGGTGTTCATTGGAAGGACTGGTGCTGAAACTGAAGCTCCAATACTTTGGCCACCTGATGTGAAGAATTGACTCACTGGAAAAGACCCTGATGCTGAGAAAGATTGAAGGCAGGAGGAGAAGGGGATGACAGAGGATGAGGTGGTTGGATGGCATCACCAGCTCGGTGGACATGAGTTTGAGCAAGCTCTGGGAGTCGGTGATGGACAGGGAAGCCTGGCATACTGCAGTCCATGGGGTCACAAAATGTCAGACCCGACTGAGTGATTGAACTAAAAGTCACCAAAACCATTTTTAAACTGTAAGTTAAATACATTAAGTATAAAATAAAAGAAGTGTAATCCTGGTATACTACATGAATAAAGTTATAGTAATTTAAACACTAGAAAACAAAAACAAGTATTGAGAGTCTATTGTGTAAAACACTGCACATGCTTGGGACCACAATGACCTACAGGAAACTTCTCCTCCATGGAGGGCGCCTTAGGGAGGTGGGGCCGGATCATCACAGCTCACTGGATCAGAGGCCAAACAAACTCGTTTGCTCTGAATAGGAGAATGCAGCATTGGTCTAAATGTGTGGACTAGGGTGAGGGCCGTCTGCACAGAGGAAGACCCATTTGAAGGAGGTCTCACAGAGCACTTGTGCAAGATTGTAATGAGAGAAGGATGGGAGGAGGGCTACAAGTACCATTTCAGGTAGCAGGTCATCACAGTGACAAAACCATCTTGCATGTGTCACTCAGAACGTTTTCCTATGGCTGGAGTGTAGTTTCATGACCTGGACCTCTCCTTACTATGCTAGGGTGAGTCCATGGCCTTTTTTTTTTTTTTATTTTGAGAAGGTTAGACTTCATATTGCAAATGATTTTTTTAAACCTTAATATTTTAAGGCAAGAGATTTACTTGAATGAGAAAAATAATTCTGATGACCCTTTGATAATTGGATGGTAAATGGAAGCACCAGTGATTGCTCCAGTTAAGAAGACAGATGTTAACAAGGGAGACAGAGGCAGAGACAGACCTCCAGGAAATCCAGGAGCACAGTGGACGGGGCTCAGGGACTGAATTAACATGGGGGCTATGATGTTTTCTCGTTTGAGCAACTAGTACTTTTAATCAAGACTGAAAGTAAAGTGGAGGAGGAGGTGTGAGGAATAAGCAATAGTGGGTTTCCTACAGACTGCATATTATATGAAGTTCTTGTATAGCTTTTGGTGGAACTACAGCATAATAATGATAAATATGTAAGTCTGGGAGCTTCACAACAGCCCCCTGGGGGAGGGAAGATGTGGGCATACTGAATTTCCCAATAAAAAAAGAAAATTAGACTGTCTTCATGACTTATTCTGAGCCACATTTCTAGACAGACTTTCAGTCCCAAACTAATTGTCTGTCTGCTGAGTTGCCGATGGGTCTGGGGGCTGAGCAGCCTTTGGAAGCAGCAGGCTATGCTTCCTAGAAATGCACGCACTCCTGAATTCTGCTCTGCAGAATATCGGAACACTTGCCTCCTGCTCTCCTTCAAGTCGAGCCTCAGCACTGGTGTCCGTTCACAGTGGCACCTGGAACGTCTAATAGCTCTTCCCAGCCTATTCTCAGGTCTGTATGCCCAATAGTCAGCATGCTTCCTTCTTCTGCATATTGTTTCATTCAGGCTTTATCTTCTTGTAAACTGCGGAAAGTGTTAGTCACTAAGTTGTGTCCGACTCTTTGTCACCCCATGGACTGTAACCTATCAGGCTCCTCTGCCCATGGAATCCTCCAGGTAAAAATACTGAGTCGGTAGCCAATCCCTTCTCTAGGGGATCTTCCTGACCCAGGGATTGAACCTGGGTATCTGGAACTGCAGGCAGATTCTTTACTATTTGAGCCACCAGGGAAGCCCTTTGCTAATAAAAGTCCATATAGTCAAAGCTATGTTTTTTCCATTAGTCTTGTATGGATTTGAGAGTAGGACATAAGAAGGCTGAACACCAAAGAATTGATGCTTTCAAACTGTGATGCTGGAGAAGACTCTGGAGAGTCCCTTGGACAGCAAGGACATGAAACCAGTCAATCCTAAAGAAAATCAGCTGGATATTCATTGGAAGGACTGTTGCTGAGGCTGAAACTCCAATACTTTGGCTACCTGATGCGCAGAGCTGACTCATTGGAAAAGACTCTGATGCCGTGAAAGATTGAGGATAGGAGAAGAGGGCAGCAGAGGATGAGATGGTTTGATGGCATCATTGACTCAACGGACATGAGTTTGAGCAAACTGTGGGAGATAGTGAAGGACAGGGAACCCTGGCATGGGTCACAGAGAGTCAGACTCAGCTGAGTGACTGAACAACAACAGCCTTATAAACTAAAATAGAATATTGTATTTTCTTCTGAAATTTGTTTTTTCATCTCAGTTACTGACAACACAATCCACATAGCTGCCAACTACAAAAATTAAAAATGAATAAGAGATGATCTCTTTTACCTCTGGATCACTACAATTCATGTGGCTGTAAGCACATCCCCAGGACTCGGCCGCTGTCACTTCAGGAGACCACTGCCCATAGTGGAGTAGCTTTCCCCGGTCTGTGAAGACCTCCCTAACATGCTCCACATTGGCCAATCTGTGGTCCTTCCTCCACAAGTGAAAGCGGGTCCTCTCCCTGTCCCACTTGCGGGACAAGAGCTGGAACTCTAGGGTGTGTAGACGTGCACTCTGGAGATATAAAGCACAAATGTGCCTTCTGGTCTATCACTACCACCTGCAATAAATAAAAAATGGCCTTGTCTTCTGTCTTCACAGCTGGCTTCTCATTCAAATGAACATTTGTCAGTAAATACCTTACCTGATGGGAGCTATTTTTCAG
Source organism: Oryx dammah (assembly GCF_014754425.2). Lineage (NCBI taxonomy): Eukaryota > Metazoa > Chordata > Mammalia > Artiodactyla > Bovidae > Oryx > Oryx dammah. The sequence goes on from NW_024070203.1 coordinate 32,213,397, forward strand.
GTGATCAAGCAAATATATCCTCTCTACGTCTTTAGATTATTTGATTCATTTGCCATCTTTGCATATGATGAAAGAAGTTCTATTTCTTCAGAACAATTTGAAAGTGAAAGTGCTAGTCACTCAGTCATGTCTGACTTTTTGAGACCCTGTGGACTGTAGATCACCAGGTTCCTCTGCCCATGGAATTCTCCAGGCAACAACACTTTAGCTATGTCCATGGAATCCTCCAGATAAAACAATTTAGCTATAGCCTAATTGTAAAGCTCTTCTGAAGTGTCTGTTGATTGTAGCTTTAAATAAAAATAGAAATTAACTCCAGTTTTCAGCAATAATTACACAAAATAAAAACCATTATCAAGATAAAGAGTAAGGAGTCATCAACAGTGACTATATCAGTTAGATAAGATTCAGTCTCTTATTACAGCAAGTGCGACTGACTCCACGTGCATGTATATGTGTGTTTTATTGATTTTACATCTTTGCATTGTATTATAATGTTTGTTTATGCACCTGCATTTTACTGACTGTGGTTATCTATCACTATTTTTGATGTTAGGAAATCGGAATTCTAGCCCTGGGTTTGTAAATATCAGGTGTGAAATTTGCAGCAATTGGCTCAGTTTTTCTGGACTTCAGCATCCTCATCTATAAATACTAACTTTCCATTTTTGTTGTGAGACACTCAAAAAATATCAGTTATGTTTACATCTAAGAAAATCTCAAGATAACTTTGAAATTAATGTTTTTTATATCATACCAAAATTAATATCTTAATTTATTCATGCAAATTTTTTTGACGTCTCAATTTTTCCTCTCCTTTCTAAACCTTTCATCTCTGATCCACTGACTGCATTTATGATGGGCTAACTGTTGCAGGTATAGATCATTCTCCCTGTGAATCACATAAACTGGGGTGAGAATGGGGAGGCACAGCATCCCTTCTTCACTCATTGGTTCTTTAAGATACAACATAGGGACTCTATTTTAGAGGTACTTTGTTTGTAGTTCTAGAAACATTTTTTCACTCATATTGCTGATGCCATATTTATATTACTATTGAAGTAGTATCTTTCATTTTCTTGAGGTTGAAAAATTCAAAAAGAATGAGAAAGAACCTACTGTTTAAGGGTTGACTAATATTTTTGGCATTTCAAAGTATTTTCTCATTTAGTAATTGAGTTGCCCTAGAATTCAGTAGACTGCATTTATACATGGAAGAGCAGTTTAAGAAAAATTAGATAAATTGGGAAACATAACCAGAATTTTAACAGTTTTCTTTACTCCAAAGAAAATACTCTTCACAACTCTAAATTATTTTTTTTAGTTTTTTTTAATCTGTGGAAGGATTTTCTATTCGTTAATATTTTTCATGTGATTTAAAGAATTAAAAATTATAATTGGCACAAGAACTCAAAATACATATTTATTTATTTCATGGTTATCTGTTATTTATTAAGTGCTTCTAGTATGTCCAGAATCACTGATATGCTTAAATGTTTTATTTCATGTTACTTTCAATATCAACCCATGATGTAGGTACCTTTTTCTTCTCATTTCATAAATGAGAACCATTTAAAAAGTAAATAAAAGAAATAAAAGAGTCACTGAGAAATGGCACAACTGCTCAACCTCATCTAGACGGTCAAGGCTTGAGAGTGTTCTGAAATGTGGTGCTGGCTGCCCATGGGAAATGAAATGGTTGTCTTGTTTTCAGACTTTCTATTAACCAGAAATTTTACTATTTTATTTATGGTGTTGGAGGTACTATTAAGAAATACTTTAAATGCAGTGTCTTGTTAGAGACGATCAAGAAAAATAAATAGCAAATAAAAGTTAAAAAAGAAAGAAAGAATGCTCTCCTGCAATCAAGACAATTCAGTTATTGTCCTGTTTCAGTCAGTAAATGACAAGGGGAATGATTTGATTAACTAAAACAGGGAGATTGGCGAGATGATGTTTGAAGCCCTCTTCAGCTCTAACATTTAGGATTCTCTCTCTTTGATCCATGAAAATTGTGTGATTTTGTAGAAACTGAAATCTGCCAAAAAGATGGTCCATGTTACCAAAGACAAGAGAGGAATTTCAACATTGCAGAAATTTCCCCTTTATTGTCAGTCTCCACCCTATTCCTTGTCCAGGGCCAATCTGTCTCTGTTTTGGTAGATCAGTATTGTCTGTTCTAGAGCTTCATGGAAGTGAAATTGTGTTGTACATGCTCTCTTACGTCTGGTTCACTTTACTAACTATAATGGCATGGACTTTAGTATACACAGATGCACACATTAGCAATAGACGCATTTCTCTGAGAATTTTAGTCCTCTGTACTCACTCATATCAGATTGCTCATGCTGCTGCAACTGGTCGCACAGTCTGGGTGGCTTCAGCAGCAGGGATTAATTTTCTCAGAGCTCAGGGCACTGCAAGTCCAAGATCAGAGTGCACAGTCAGTTCTGTGAGGTTCTCGCTGTCCGACAGCTGCCTTCGCCTGTGATATCTCATGGCTGGAGGAGGGCGTGAGGTCTCTGGAGCCTCTTCTCACAAAAACATTAATCCTATTGAATCAGGGCCCCACCCTTATGACTTCTGTAAACTTATTTGTCTCTCTGTCAGCCCCATCTCCAAATACAGTCACCTAGGGGGTTAGGGCTGCAATATAGAAATTTTGGAGACATGACTCAGCCAACCACACATATTGCTGTGGCTGCTCAGTCACTCATTCACGTTCAACTATGTGCAGCTCCATGGACTACAGTATGCCAGGCTTCCCTGACCTTCATCATCTCCTGGAGATTGTTCAAACTTATGTCCACTGTGTCGGTGATGCCATCCAACCATCTCATCCTCTGTCGTCACCTTCTCCTCCTGCCCTAAATCTTTCCCAGCATCAGAGTCTTGTCCAATGAATCGGCTCTTCAGGTCAGGTGGCAAAAATATTGGAGCATCTGCTTCAGCATCAGTCCTTCCAATGAATATTCAGGGTTGATTTCCTTTAGGATTTACTGGTTTGATCTCCTTGCAGTTCAAGGGACTCTCAAGAGTCTTCTCCAGCACTAGTTTGAAAGCATTAATTCTTTAGCACTTAGCCTTCTTTATGGCCCAAATCTCACATCCATACATGACTACTGGAAAAACTATGGCTTTAACCAGATGAACCCTTGTTGGCAAAGTAATGTCTCTGCTTTTTAATACACTGCCTAGGTTTGTCACAGCTTTTCTTCCAAGGAGCAAGCATCTTTTAATCTCACAGTTGCAGTCACCATCACACACACTGACCGACACTAGGTAGATTCCAGACTAGAGTGATTCTGAACAAAATGCTGTGGACGATCTTGTAAAATGTTTTTGAAGACACATGTGCCATTGCTTTTTGATACAGTTGAGAAGCAGAATTGTTGTTCCCTTAGTGTATGCTGATGATTACGAGAGCTCCAGCAAATTCCTTTTCACAGTGATTGTATCATTTTACACTTACATCAACAGTTTTCTTAGAGCTGGTTATTCAAATGCCTAAAAAACACTTTTCATTATCCAGATTTTAAATGTAGTCACAGTAGTAGAAGTAGTAAAAGAGACGTAGTGTCAAATTTATTTTTACTTTGCATTTTTCTTATCTCAAAGGAAGATGAGCTTGTTTTTCTGTGTATTTTAGCTGTTCATAAATCTTGTTCTATGAGACTTCTTTGCATATTTTTGAACATTTTAATTGGTGTGGTTCTTACTATTTTAAAATTCAGACTTAAATTGAACACAATAGGGAAAACCACTAGACCAGGTATGACCTAAATCAAATCCTTTATGATTATACAGTGGAAGTGACAAATAGATTCCAGATAGAGTGCCTGAAGAACTATGGACAGAGGTTTGTAACACTGTACAGGAGGTAGTGATCAAAACCATCCCCAAGAACAAGAAATGCAAAAAGGCAAAATGGTTGTCTGATGAGGCCTTACAAATAGCTGAGAAAAGAAGAGAAGCTAAAGGCAAAGAAGGAAAGGAAAGATATAAGCATCTGAATGTAGAGTTCCAAAGAATAGCAAGGAGAGAGAAGAAAGCCTTCCTCAGTGATCAATGCAAAGAAATAGAGGAAAACAATAGAGTGGGAAAGACTACAGATCTCTTCAAGAAAATTAGAGATACCAAGGTAATATTTTATGCAAAGATCAGCACAATAAAGAAAAGAATCAATATGGACCTAACAGAAGCAGAAGATATTAAGAAGAGGTGGCAAGAATACACAGAAGAACTACACACAAAAGATCTTCACGACCCAGATAACCATAATGGTGTGATCACTCACCTAGAGCCATACATCCTGGAATGTGAAGTCAAACGGGCCTTAGGAAGCATCACTATGAACAGAGTTAGTGGAGGTGAAGGAATTCCAGTGAGCTATTTCAAATCCTAAACTATGATGCTGTGACAGAGAAGGCAATGTCACCCCACTCCAGTACTCTTGCCTGGAAAATCCCAGGGATGGGGGAGCCTGGTGGGCTGCCATCTATGGGATCGCACAGAGTCAGACACGACTGAAGTGACTTGGCAGCAGCAGCAGCATGATGCTGTGAAAGTGCTGCACTCAATATGCCAGCAAATTTGGAAAATTCAGCAGTGGCCACAGGACTGGAAAAGGTCACTTTTCATTCCAGTTCCAAACAAAGGCAATGCCAAAGACTGTTCAAACTACCAGACAACTGCACTCATCTCACATACTAGCAAAGTAATGCTCAAATTTTTCCAAGCAAAGCTTCAGTAGCACATGAACTGCAAACTTCCAGGTGTTCAAGCTGGACTTAGAAAAGGCAGGGGAACCAGAGATCAAACTGCCAACATACATTGGATCATAGAAAAAGCAAGAGAATTCTGGAAAAATATCTACTTCTCCTTCATGGACTATGCTAAAGCCTTTGACTGTGTGTATCACAACAAACTGTGGAAAATTCTTCAAGAGATGGGAATACCAGATCACCTAACCTGCCTCTTGAGAAATCTGTATGCAAGTAAAGAAGCAACAGTTAGAACTGGACGTGGAACAACGGCCTCGTTCCAAATTGGGAAAAGAACACATCAAGGCTGAATATTGTTATCTTGCTTATTTAACTTATGTGCAGTATATATCATGTGAAATGTGAGATTGGATGAAGCACAAAGCTGGAATCATGACTGCTGGGAGAAATGTCAATAACCTCAGATATGCAGAGGACACTACCCTTAAGGCAGAAAGCAAAGAGGAAATAAAGAACCTTTTGATGAAAGTGAAAGAGGAGAGTCAGAAAGCTGGCTTAAAGCTAAACATTCAAAAAACTAAAATCATGGTATCTGGTCCCATCACTTCATGCCAAATAGATTGGGAAACAATGGAAACAGTGAGAGACTTAATTTTTTTGGGCTCCAAAATCACTGCAGATGGTGACTGCAGCCATGAAGCTAAAAGAGCTTGCTCCTTGGAAGAAAAGCTATGACCAATCTAGATAGCATATTAAAAAGCAGAGACATTACTTTACTAACAAAGGTCCATCCAGTCAAAGATATGGTTTTTCCAGTAGTCATGTATGCATGTGAGAGTTGGACTATATAGAAAGCTGAGTGCTAGAAAATGGATGCTTTGAATTGTAGTGTTTGAGAAGACTTTTGAGAGTCCCTTGGACTGCAAGGAGATCAAGCCAGTCAATCGTAAAGGAAATCAGTCCTGAATATTCAGTGGAAGGACTGATGCTGAAGCTGAAGCTCCAATACTTTGGTTACCTGATGCAAAGAACTGACTCCTTTGAAAAAACCCAGATCTGGAAAAGATTGAAGGCAGGAGGAGAAGGGAACGGCAGAGGGTGGGATTGTTGAATCACATCACCGACTCAATGGACATGAGTTTGAGCAAGCTCTGGGAATAGTTGATGGATAGGGAAGCCTGACTTGCTGCAGTCCTTGGGGTCGCAAAGAGTCGGACATGACTAAGCAACTGAACTGAACTGAACTTACTGCTTTAAAATTTAACCTGCTTTATAAATATTAGCATCGAACATCTGGAGTTTGGATACAGGTTGTATGTCCAATATAAGTCTTATGACAATGTTCCCCAATGTTTTGTTTGTTGTCTTTTAAAAAATTAAAGTGTCATTTGGAGACCCGAAGTTTCAAGTGTGATGAAGTCTTGTGTACCCATTTCTAGGTGCATGTACCTATACATTATTTTTCATTGCTCTTGAATATTGTGTCTTATCACCTCAGTTCAGTTCAGTTCAGTCGCTCAGTCGTGTCCGACTCTTTGTGACCCCATGAATTGCAGCACGGCAGGCCTCCCTGTCCATCACCAACTCCCGGAGTTCACTCAAACTCATATCCACCGAGTCGGTGATGCCATCCAGCTATCTCATCCTCTGTCATTCCCTTCTCCTCCTGCCTGCAATACCTACCAGCATCAGGGTCTTTTCCAATGAGTCAACTCTTCGCATGAGGTGGCCAAAGTATTGGAGTTTCAGCTTCAGCATCAGTCCTTCCAGCACCCAGGACTCATTTCCTTTAAGATTGACCAGCTTGATGTCCTTGCAGTTCAAGGAACTTTCAAAAGTCTTCTCAAACACCACAATTCAAAGCATCTATTTTCCAGCACTCAGCTTTCTTTATAGTCCAACTCTCACATCCATACATGACTACTGGAAAAACCACAGCCTTGACTAGATGGACCTTTGTTGGCAAAGCAATGTCTCTGCTTTTTATATGCTATCTAGGTTGGTTATAAATTTCCTTCCAAGGAGTAAGCATTTTTTAACTTCATGGCTGCAATTGCCATCTGCAGTGATTTTGGAGCCTCCCAAAATAAAGTCTGACACTGCTTCCACTGTTTCCCCAGCTACTTCCCATGAAGTGATGGGACCAGATGCCATGATCTTCATTTTCTGAATGTTGAGCTTTAAGCCAACCTTTTCACTCTATCTACTCAAAGGTAACACAAATATCTTTCTATTTTGTTCTTTGTTGAAGCGTCAACATTTTTGCTGAAGGCCCAGCCTTAACTAACTTGTTTATGTGGTAGAAGATGCAGGCCAGGAGTATTTTTTTTCAAATGCACACCCAATAGTCCCAGCTTTATTAAGATATAATCAACATACAAACACTGTGCATATTAAATGTGTATAATCTCATGACATTACAATGAACAGTTTTATTCAAATTCTTGGAGTTTCCCATACAGTTGTAAGAAATATGGCAGAAACTCTGTGTATCATCTATTTAGTTGCCACTAATGGTAACATCTTACAAAATGCTGTACTATATTTCAGTTAGTATCAGTTTATTGACTGTAATATAATCTATTGTATTAAATAGATTACAATCTATTGTAATAAAATCTATTGATTTGCAGCTTTTTCATTTTACTTCTCTGTGTGTGTGTGTGCACACATGTGCTTAGTCCTGTGGATTCTTGTCACATGTGGAGTCTTGCATAGTCAAGACCACAGTCAGGATACAGAGCATCACTCCGAAGGTCTCCTTCATGCTCTTCCTTTACAGCCAGGTTTCTCTGACTGTCCCTCACCACTGCAAATCATTACTACTGTCCTTCAACTTTATGGTCTAAAAAATGTAAAGTAAATGGAATCAAATGTTAAGTGATCTTTTAAAATTAGCTTTTTTCAGTCAGTGGATTTTCTTTTGGGTAAATGCCAAAATTGAATAAATATTCAAAATTGTTGAATGGATGGATCATATGGTACATATAGTGTCTGCTAAACTATTTAGCCATTTATTCTTGGTTTTCAGTCTTTTATTGTTGAGCATTGATAGATTTTTACATATTCTCAATGCCAGACCTTCAGCAGGAACAAGTTTTGCAAATGTGTTCTCCCAACAGTGAACAATCCAGAAAGGGAAATTTGTTTGAAATGTTGCTTAGAGATCATGCATTTCTAGTGAAACTAAAATTCATGAATAGAAGCTTCATAACCTGGTTATGCCTACTTAACATTTAGAAGAACATGCAAGCACACACAGGACCTGCAGATGCTTCCCGTGTGGACGAACCTCTTTAGGAAACACTTGGTCACACTCTCCTTGGCTGCTGCGTTCCATCAGAGCAGTCAGGTTTTACTGCCCCAGTAACTACTCAGCATAGACGATGATCCGGAAGCAGCTGTTTGCAGCTTGATCTGATAGCAACTGTCAGCTGCAGATGGGATGTTGATGATTTCGGAAAATGACAGGATGCTAAATGCCAGTGACAGAGCACTGCAGAGAGGAGTCTTAGAGACATACAGCATCTACATTTCACATCCGCTTATAATTTGTTCATTTCTGCCAGATTTCAGCAAGGGGCTTACAAATTCATTTAGAATAAAACCAAACATGTGAATAAGCATATGTGCAGTGATACTCATGTTCTTATGTTCTTTCTGTATCAACATCAAATGCTTACAATCAAATGCCTTGTTTAGAGCAGAGTGAATTATTAATAAACAGATTTGTTATATCCTTAACTCCATAGCTGCCTTTTGAAACCATTCCGACTTGGGCAATACATCATGAAAGTTTTACGTTATAGACTCCAGCCTAACTTATAAATCAAGGAAGAGGATGCTTAGTGGAATGTTCCTTTAGAAAGTTACTTATTTTTGCCATTAATAAATATATGATATACAGAGGTAAAAGAATCTCTGGAATAGATATGTGCTCTTTCTGATAACAACACTAATTGAGCATCTGACTTCAAATCATGTATAAATTATTTAATTAATACTGACTTTAAAATTCAGGAAATGTGAACTTAATGGAAACAATGATCTGTAAGTGTCAATTCCCCACAAGTTATATAATCTGATTTTTCTAGAGAGATCAATGGCTTATCACACATGAAATTAGACAAGAAATAAAATAAAATGGATATCATCAACTTAGAAATATGATGAGAGGCAACATTTAATCAAAGCTGTTTGATTTCTTTTGTATCACTATATAAATGAATAACTTTAGAGATCAATCTCTGAAAAAAACAGAGCACTGTATCAGAAAACTTCTCCAAAAATAAACAGTCACAATATATTCTGGTTATCTTGGAAATGGAAAGAACAAGGCAATGTATATAAAACGACAGTACAAGGACTATACTGACAGATACTCATCACACTAGACAATTTATCCAGTAAGTCTACATTCAGTCTTAATAATTTTCAAGCAGTCTCCTTCTCACTAGATTAAGTAGCATTCTTTTTGTGCAATTTTCAATATATAATGAAACCTTTAAATAACTTTTTAATATGCAAACTAAACAGCATTTGCACAGAACAGTAAATTTAACCTATCCCTTCCAGCCCTAAGTCTTGGCAGTCACTTCTCTTCCTTACTAGCAAATGCCCTTTGTGACCTTTCCCCCAGGAGAGTGTACTTACATCTGCACTAAAATCCTACTCAGGCAGGTGTCCTTTCTTAATGGCACCAGGAGCTTGTCTGCTGCCTCTTGTGGACAGAAGCTATTTCTCCTGCTGTCTTGACTTCTTTTAAGAGAAGCTTGTTTCTTAAATCATCAACCATCCTTTGCTGGCATTATGTTCTCCAGGTTTTGCTCCCTCACCTCCCTTTTGATTTAAGTTGTTGTATAATGACTTCACATTTTTGGAATCATGTAAGAGTCCACAAGTAAGCCTTTCTTACAGCAGTCCTGCACCTGCAGAAGAGCTCCATGTTCAATATGAGATGAAAAAGGCATTTCACAAAAAGTGTGAGGATTTTGAGCCTGCTAGCCTAGCTGCAGTGAGAGCTCCTCCAATTTCCTTTCCTTTTTGACAATGGTCCTTACACTGGATTCATTTATCTTGAAGTGGTGGCAACTGAAGCTGCAGACCTCAAACTACTGTGCTTCTCAAGCAATTTAACTTTTTCTTGTCATGCCCTGACATTTTTCTGTTTCTTGGGAGCTCTTCCAGTGTTATTATTGGCAATTTTTGTGGTTTCCATGGTGTTATTCAAGATTCATGGTGTTGCACTAAGCATGATAGAAAATATGTAAGAATTGAGAGAGATCACCTTTTACTATGACATGTAATTTACTGGAGAGAGAGCTGCTCACCTGGTTTAAGCCAATATGTGCACACCTGAGCTCACTGCAGTAGCAACACAAGGGGCTACAGAATTATGACAGCATCCCAGGAAGAAGTATGGTTAAATGCCTGCAGTTATGACTTAAAACTGTGTCTCTATGTCGGTTTACATCTTTTTCCATTGCAAGTCATCCTTTCCATTGCAAAGGTCTGTATGTATGTGTATGTGTGTGAGTTTTAAGACATTTTAACTTTTTATAATAGATTTGTGTATATTCTATGGTAACAAATGATAGACTCATGTTTACATGCATTTTATGCATTCATGACATACCTTTTTCTTAATATTTTTCTATTTCTTTTGTTGTTGTTGTTCAGTCACTCAGTTGTGTCCGACTGTTTGTGACCCCATGGACTGCAACATGCAAGGCTTCCCTGTCCTTCATTATCTCTCAGAGTTTGTTTAAACTCATGTTCATTGAATCGGTCATGCCATCCAACCATCTCATCTTCTGTTGCCGCCTTCTTCTCCTGCCCTCAGTCTTTATCAGCATCAGGGTATTTTACAATGAGTTGGCTTTGCATCAGGTGGCCAAAGTATTGGAACTTCAGCTTCAGCATCAGTCCTTCCAATGAATAGTCAGGGTTGATTTCCTTTAGGGCTGACTGGTTTGATCACCTTTCTGTCCAAGAGACTCTCCAGAGTCTTCTCCAGCACCACAGTTCAAAAGCATCAATTTTTGGCGTTCAGCCTTCCTTATGGTCCAGCTATCACATCTGTACAAAGAGTGGTCCAAGCATGGCCGAAGGGACTTGACATCCACACAGTCATCAGGCCTTTGAGTGGATTGACCATGTTCACTTCTCGGAGATAAACTTCAGATAGGAAGCTCTGTTTTTCATCTTATCTAAGCAAATAGAATCATGTTTTTCTAAATGCTTTTTTCTAAAATTTCACATTATCACCATAGGTACCAGAAATTAAAGAGTAGAAAGAGTGAATTTCTGAGTATCTTATTAAAATATCAGTCACTTCAGTAGCTCAGTCACATCTAACTCTTTGCAACCACATGGATGGTAGCACACCACACTTCCCTGTCCATCACCAACTCCCAAAGCCTACTCAAACTCACGTCCATTGAGTCGGTGATGCCATCTAACCATCTCACCCTCTGTCGTCCCCTTCTACTACTGCCTTCAATCTTTCCCAGAATCAGGGTCTTTTCAAATGAGTCAGTTCTTTGCATCACAAGGCCAAAGTATTGGAGTTTCAGCTTCAGCATCAGTTCTTTCAATGAACATTCAGGACTGATTTCCCCTAGGAGTGACTGGTTGGATCTCCTTGTAGTCCAAGGGAATCTCAAGAGTCTTCTCCAACACCACAGTTCAAAAGCATCAATTCTTCAATGCTCAGCTTTCTTTATAGTACAACTGTCACATCCATACATGGCTACTGGAAAAATCATAGTTTTAACTAAATGGATCTTTGTTGGTAAAGTAATGTCTCTGCTTTTTATTATGCTGTCTAGGTTTGTTATAGCTTTCTTCCAAGGAGCAAGCATCTTTTAATTTCATGGCTGCAGTTACCATCTGCAGTGATTTTGGAGCCCAAGAAAATAAAATCTGTCACTGTTTCCATTGTTTCCCCATCTATTTGCCAAGGAGTGGTGGAACCAGATGCTATGATCTTTGTTTTCTGGATGTTGAGATTTAAGTCAACTTTTTCACTCTCCACTTTCACTTTCATCAAGAGGTTCTTTAGTTCTTCTCTTTCTGCCATAAGGGTGGTGTCATCTGCATATCTGAGGTTACTGATATTTCTCCCATCAGTCTTGATTCCAGCTTGTGCTTCATCCAGTCCGGCATTTTGCATGATGTACTCTGCATAGAAGTTAAATAAGCAGGGTGGCAATATACAGCCTTGACGTATTCCTTTTCCTATTTGGAACCAGTCTGTTGTTCCATGTCCAGTTCTAACTGTTGCTTCTTGACCTGTATACAGATTTCTCAGGAGACAGGTCAGGTGGCCTGGTATTCCCATCTTTTTCAGAATTTTCCACAATTTGTTGTGATACACACAGTCAAAGGCTTTGGCATAGTCAATAAAGTAAAAGTAGATGTTTTTCTGAAACTCTCTTGATTCTTCAGTGATCCAGTGGATGTTGGCAATTTGACCTCTGTTTCCTCTGCCTTTTCTAAAACCAGCTTGAACATCTGGAAGTTTACAGTTCATGTACTGTTTAAGCCTGGCTTGGAGAATCTTGAGCATTACTTTGCCATCATGTGAGACGAGTGCAATTATGTGGTAGTTTGAACATTCTTTGGCATTGCCCTTCTTTGGGATTGGAATGAAACCTGACCTTTTCCAGTCCTGTGGCCACTGGTGAGTATTCCAAATTTGCTGGCATGTTGAGTGCAGCACTTTCACAGCATCATCTTTTAGAATTTGAAATAGTTCAATTGGAATTCCATCACTTCCACTAGCTTTGTTCATAGTGATGCTTCCTAAGGACCATTTGACTTCACATTCCAGGATGTATGGCTCTAGGTGAGTGATCACAACATTGTGGTTATCTGGGTCATTAAGAATCTTTTGTGTATAGTTCTTCTGTATATTCTTGCCACCTCTTCTTAATATCTTTTGCTTCTGTTAGGTCCATACCATTTCTGCCCTTTATTGTGCTTATCTTTGCATGAAATGTTCCCTTGGTATCTCTAATTTTTCTTGAGGCGATCTCTAGTCTTTTCCATTCTATTGTTTTCCTCTATTTCTTTGCACTGATCACTGAGGAAGGCTTTCTTACCTCTCCTTGCTATTCTTTGGAACTCTGCATTCAGATGCTTATATCTTTCCTTTTCTTCTTTGCCTTTAGCTTCTCTTCTTTTCTCAGCTATTTGTAAGGCCTCCTCAGACAACCATTTTGCCTTTTTTCATTTCTTTTTCTTAGGGATGGCCTTGATCCCTGCCTCCTGTACAATGTCACGAACCTCTGTCCATAGTTCTTCAGGCACTCTGTCAATGACATCTAACCCCTTGAATCTATTTGTCACTTCCACTGTATAATCATAAGGGATTTGATTTAGGTCCTACCAGAATGTTCTAGTGGTTTTCCCTACTTTCTTCAATTTAAGTCTGAATTTTACAATAAGGAGTTCATGATCTGAGCCACAGTATGTTCCTGGTCTTGTTTTTGCTAACTGTAATGAGCTTCTCCATCTTTGGCTGCAAAGAATATAATCAATCTGATTTTGGTAGCATTAAAAATTTGGTATTATTAAAAGATAAGGGAGCAAATTTCTATGGTACTTTATGGAACTGGAAGGGGAAGAAATTAATCAGCAGCATGGAAGAAGTAAGATTCAGTGTTTTCCAGAACCTTGCCCTGTGTGTTCATAACTGCTCCAGACTTGCTGAGCTGGTGGTTAGAAATGTATCTTTCAATTTAAGGTTGTCTTCTACCAGACAAATGAAAATCATTTCAAGTTTTAACTGGACCTTTTGTAACTATAGATGAAAATATAGTCTTATACATTTTTAAAAGTCTGAAATGAAATTGAAATTCCTATATTTTAAGTTTGTAGCACTGTTTTGCTAATTATAATATTCATACCTTTTTATTCACTCTACTTTTGGAAGTCTAATATGGTCTTTGCCTGTTTACAAATATTTTCATAATTTTGTAAAATTCAAACATCAACATATGCAAGGTACTTAGTTTATATAAAGTGTTCTCTATTTTTAAGATAGAAAGGTATTTTTATATAACCTGCTTTCAGAACAATACCATGGTCTTTCTTTGAGAGCAGTATATACTTGAGAATTGCTTACCATCATAAGAAATGACAACCCAGATACTTTTCTTCATGGAAGAGAAATGGAAAGCCTCATTCATTTAAACATTCATGCTGACAACTGATTTAGGACCCGTATAGTGCAAATAATTCTTCCACTATGCTTCTGAGTTCTTGACTGAAGTGTTCCTGTAAAGAGGAGAAAAAATTAATTAACTATGTATGTATGAGAGTCACACAAAGATATGAAACTCAGAAGATAGGCAGTTGGCTGAGGCTTAGGTAACATCCCTAGTGGTAAAGAACCCTCTTCTTAATGCAGGAGATGCAAGAGATGTGGTTCGATCCCTGGGTTGAGAAGATCCCCTGGAGGAGGAAATGTTAACCCATGCCAGTATTCTTGCCTGGAAAATTCCATGGACAGGGGAGCCTGGCAGGCTACAGTCTATGAGGTGGCAAACAGTTGGACACAACTGAGCAACTGACCACACAACACACACACACACACACACACACACACACACAAATATCTAAGGAAAGGTGTGGAGTTTGGGGCTTCAGGGCAGGAGACAATTCCTGGGGAGGCAGCAGGAGAGGAGAGATGTTAGCCAGACAGAAGTGCCCCATGTGTAGACAAGCAGCTCAGGTGAAAAAGTTACCTCTGTGGTGCTCACCTTTTGGTGCTTGACCCTTTTCTAATTTAATTTACTTTATATATTTCCCTTACAAGGGGGAATTTCTACTTTGTTTTCAGAGTTTCTCCTGTGTTTGTACTTTCTTAAAAGTAGCCAGCTTAAAATCACTCTGTGTCTAGCACAGAAGAACTGTACAAAAAAGATCTTAATGACCCAGATAATCGTGATGGTGTGATCACTCACCTAGAGCCAGACATCCTGGAATGTGAAGTCAAGTGGGCCTGAATTCCAGTTGAGCTCTTTCAAATCCTGAAAGATGATGCTATGAAAGTGCTGCACTCAACATGCCAGCAAATTTGGAATACTCATCAGTGGCCACAGGACTGGAAAAGGTCAGGTTTCATTCCAATCCCAAAGAAAGGCAATGCCAAAGAATGCTCAAACTACCACATAATTGCACTCATCTCACACACTAGTAAAGTAATGCTTAAAATTCTCCAAACCAGGCTTCAACAATACATGAACTGTGAAATTCCAGATGTTCAAGCTGGTTTTAGAAAAGGCAGAGGAACCAGAGATCAAATGGCCAACATCTGCTGGATCATCGAAAAAGCAAGAGAGTTCCAGAAAAACATCTATTTCTGCTTTATTGACTATGCCAAAGCCTTTGACTGTGTGGATCACAACAGACTGTGGAAAATTCTGAAGGAGATCGGAATACCAGACCACCTGACCTGCCTCTTAAGAAACCTATATGCAGGTTAGGAAGCAACAGTTCGAACTGGACATGGAACAACAGACTGGTTCCAAATAGGAAAAGGAGTATGTTAAGGCTGTATAGCCATCCTGCTTATTTAACTTCTATGCAGAGTACATCATGAGAAACGCTGGACTGGAAGAAGCACAAGCTGGAATCAAGATTGCTGGGAGAAATGCCAATAACGTCAGATATGCATATGACAACACCCTTATGGCAGAAAGTGAAGAAGAATTAAAGAGCCTCTTGATGAAAGTGAAAGAGGAGAGTGAAAGAGGAGAGTGAAAAAGTTGGCTTAAAGCTCAACATTGAGAAAACTAAGATCATGGCATACAGTCCCATCACTTCATGGGAAATAGATGGGGAAACAGTGGAAACAGTGGCTGACTTTATTTTTCGGGGCTCCAAAATCACTGCAGATTGTGATTGCAGCCATGAAATTAAAAGACACTTACTCCTTGGAAGGAAAGTTATGACCAACCTAGACAGCATATTAAAAAGCAGAGACATTGCTTTGCCAACAAAGGTCTGTCTAGTCAAGGCTATGGTTTTTCCAGTAGTCATGTATGGATGTGAGAGTTGGACTGTGAAGAAAGCTGAGCGCTGAAGAGTTGATGCTTTTGAACTGTGGTGTTTGAGAAGACTCTTGAGAGTCCCTTGGACTGCAAGGAGATCCAACCAGTCCATTGTGAAGGAGATCAGTTCTGGGTGTTCGTTGGTAGGACTGATGCTGAAGCTGAAACTCCAATACTTTGGCCACCTGATGCGAAGAGCTGACTCATTGGAAAAGACCCTGATGCTGGGAAAGATTGAGGGAAGTAAGAGAAGGGGACAACAGAGGTTGAGATGGTTGGATGACATCACCAACTCAATGGACATGGGTTTGGGTGAACTCCAGGAGTTTGTGATGGACAGGGAGGCCTTGCATGCTGCAATTCATGGGGTTGCAAATAGTCAGACATGACTGAGCTACTGAACTGAACTGAACTAGCAGTTATATTTTGGCAATTTATTTGGCTCTTTCACAGTGTTCTTCTGTTCCTCTGCTCTGGAACTTCTTTGTCTCAAGTGTGATATTCAGTTGTATTGGTACCTTCATGCAGTAGTACATTGATGCATTTCATTGTCTAATGTGATCAAGTATTTTTGAAAATGTTAAACTTTGGATCACTATCCAATTAACTATTGGATATATGAGTGTGTATATATATATATAAAACTATTGGATATATAACTATTGTATAATATTAATTTGCAGATATATGAGGAAATATTTACTGGAGTACTTAAACTTTTTATAAGCAGTCAATGGAGAACAATTTTATGGAACAATTAAGAAAGATTTAAAGTCTAAATAGAAACATTGCATTAACATTTTCTATCTTTAGGTTATAAGAAAACCACTGATATTTTTTTCTTAAAATAAGGTAATTTTCCATGCAATGCAAGCTCATCAAGAGAGAACTTCTTTTGTGTTCTTACACCTGCAGGCAGAAACCTTCAGAAGGCTTAAAGAACCAATCTCACTCTTGCAATTTTATTTTTGAAATAGGACATTCTCACAGAAAAGTGTCCTATCGATATTCTGTCTAAATACAGCAACCAGGAAAGAAGAGAGCCTTTAGAGAAATACAACCAAGTATGTTATAAAAGATTTACAAGAATCATTTAAACCTTTTTACAGAATTATTTTCTCTCCTCTTTTCATAAATCTTTATTACAGTTAATTAATGTGTTCTAGACAATTGCTTCCTCAGAAGTTCTGAGGTTACTTATATCATAATCTATACCTAACTAGGTAATAAAATATACATTATAGTCAATGTACAGGGTGGAAATATAAATAGAAGGATGACCCCTTATCTATGTATTTTGCATGATATAATGTAAGATATAATTGATACAGGGCTTCTCTGGGGCCTCAGACTGTAAAGAATCTGCCTGCCAGTGCAGGAGATATGGGTTCGATCCTTGGGTCAGGAAGATCCCGTGGAGGAGGAAATGGCAGCCCACTCCAGGATTCTTGCCTAGGAAATCCCATAGACAGAGGAGCCTGGTGGGCTATAGTCCACGGGGTCGCAAAAGAGTTGGACAAAACTGAGTGACTAAACAACAACATGATAGATACAACTTTTTAGCTGGGAATTAAATATGATTTGCAAAACTATATCTTGAATTTATTCTCTTGATTTTCTTATATATTTCAAAGATTGTGACAATCACGTGAATTTTTGTGTAAGTGGCATGACTGACAAAACTATATAAATCTAGAATTGCTTCCTTTTTTAATTATCAAAGGAAATCAACTACTTGGATGCTAGTAGGAGAACAAGTTTATAAAACCAATTGTTATATTTTATGCTAGATTATTGATGAGAAAAAAAGCAGAAGCAAGAGGAAGAAGGACAACTAGGGGGCCTTGTACTAGTGAGGTGGTAAACAAAATAGTGGCCTGGAGTATTTTTCATATTTGGAGGTACACTTTATAGGAAAATACAATTGTTTTTGCAATTTTCAACACTTCATGTACATCTTGAAAATGGTCCTCTTGTTTCTGGTCCTCTCAGGGGCCCTTGCATGGCATGATTTTTGATTATGGTGGATGAGTTTCTTGTAATCACATAGATAAAAGAATTTTGGTGGAAAAGGATGAAGCAGTGAAAATGCTTTATGAATAAATTTGGCACCCCTCCAAAGGTGTCTATTTCTTATCTTCTCTGCTTCACAAGGAGACTCCTTGATGATCCAGGATGAAAGTCCTTTGGAGTGTGATTAGTGATGAATTTCTCCTCTCAGAGTCCCTCCAGCTGCCTGGAAGCAACTAAGGCAAAAGTGATGTTAGATACTCAAGATCCTGAGATAAAAAGGCAAATTGCATTTCAATACTGTCATCCACACCAATTAAACTGCCTTATTAGCAAAATACCCTGACAACACAAAATTTAAGATTTAACACATATCATTAATCAACTTAAAGTTCTCTTGAACTAATTAATGTTGGCTTGAATTTTTTAACAATTACTAAAGAAAATGTAAAAATCATTTCTTATCACCTTAAAATCTATTAGCTGAAGGAATAAGACAATTTGAGTTAATATCTAAAATTCTTTTGAAGTTGTTAGGTTAATCATGGTCACCTGTGGCTTTATTAACCCATCATCTAATCTATTTACACATAAATTAAAGTCTGCTCTAAACTGCTTTTGTACCAAAACAACTGCTGAGCGGGAAGGAGGAGAGTCCTCTCTGGAGTGGGACGTTCTCACCTGTTTCCTCCAAGCAGTGACTGAACCTGGTGTGGAACCAGGTACCACCATTATTGCCCTTGGAGATAGGAAACTAAAACACAAAAACAAATATTTTAGGCAACATTTTCAAACTGACCCTGTGGAACCCTTCCACAGTTAATGTGTGGAATAAAATAGGTAAGTGGCTTCCCAGGTGGCACAGTGGTAAAGACTGCCTACCAGTGCAGGAGATGCAAGAGAGGCGGTTCGATCCCTGGGTCGAGAAGATTCCGTGGAGGAGGAAATGGTAACCCACTTCAGTAATCTCTCCTGGAAATCTCGTGGACGGAGGAGCCCTACAAGAGTTGGACATGACTGAAGCGACTGAGCACACAGCAGGCATGCACATTGTTGCAGCGGGTCTCTCTACAGAGCAGCTTCTGCTCACTGTCTGATCTACCAATATGCAGGATCAGTTAGATACAGATGCTGCTGAGATGAAAGTTCTCTCGGAGGACACCTGCGTCTCTGGTCAGCTGACAGCTGAGCGTGAGCAAGGTATCAACATGGTGCACCACTCCCCGCCATGGGCATTCAGGGCAGAAAGTATTTGTTTTCCATAATGGATGGCTTGGGACACAGAGATGTTATCACAAGCGTAATTACAGGCACACTCACATATACTGTGTGTCTCACAGTCATTGCTGCTGCTGGTGTTGGTAAATTTAGTCAGTCTCTCCAGGACACAGCTGACCTATGAGAGGGCCCTTCTGGATTCCATGAAGAGTGTGAAACATCTAATTGTTGGAGTTGCAAAAATGGATTCTCTTGAGCCACTGGCCATAGAGACACAGGAATTTACACAGAAGTCAGAATCCAAGACTGGATCAGAATCCAAGATTCCAAGTCAGAATCCAACTAAGAAAACTGATGGTGACTTTGACACCGCATCTGTGCCAATTTCTAGTTAAAATGGTAAAAACATGCTGATGCCAACACTAAGCCTTGGTTCAGGGGTGCAAGTCACCCAACGAGGAGAGCAGTGCTTGTGAGCTGGACAGCCTGTAGCCTCCGCTGCCTCCTGTATGGCTGGAAGTCTGCCATTTTGGATGTCTCCCGTATTGATTGCCAGTGTGGACATCTCCCACGTTGATTGCCAGTGTGGACATCTCCCATGTTGATTGTGTTACATCCTGCCTACAGGATGTGCAGAGCTGAACCCACTGAAGCTTCCCAGAGAGTTGCTTAGACAATAGATTTAAGTGCAAGAGCCCCCCCCACACACCCCTAGTCTAATTCTGGGGTTCTGTCTGATGAAGCCTGACGATAAGAATGTGATATTTAAGGGTTAACTGAAAGCTCAGAACAGGAATCCAGGTGTTTTAACCTCTGTCTACGTGAGGGAAAGAATCACCCTTAGGAATCGCTTTAAACGTTGAGTGAAAGGCCATGGGAGCTGTTTGTCACTTCACATTGCTTAGGGCAGAAAAGCAAGAGTAACTTAAGATCTTATGTGACCTATCCTGAGGACTTTCCAAAGCTCCATGATGGTAATGGCCACGTGGTGCCTGCAGAATTTTATTTTGTGTCCTTTTTATCAGTGTTGAGTGAATTTGCTGGTGTAACTACTTCAACTTAGTTTGCCTATTCCTGATGCAGTGTAGCTTGTTGAAGTGAAAGAACCTGGAGTCTGAGGATTAAAGTATTGAAATGTGGCCTGCTTTTAAGAGTTAATTGAATCTTGTTTCTAGGAAAAAGAAAGATGTTTAGAAATAGAAAAAAAAAAAGTAAGAGAAAGAAAAAGTTATTCACTCTTAAAGATTTTAACAAACTTCCATCGGCAAGTGTTGTTGGGAAAAGTGCCTGAGATACAACTGAAGTTATGGCAGAGTTGACGAACTCTATCAATCACCTTGACCTGATTTATATTTATAAAGCACTTTAACCGTCAGCTTTGTATATACATTCACTGGAAGTGGAATATTCACCAGGAGAAATAAAATACTTAGCAGTAAAGCTCTGTAACCTTTAAACTTCTGAAATAGTTTTTCTGATACCTTTTTCAGCCATCTTCCTGAGTATAATTGACATATATTAAACTGTCCATATTTAAAGTTTACAGTTTGATATTTTAACATATGTGTATGTTAATAAACTGGCTTTAATAAAAATAATGAGCACAACCATCTCTAATGTTTCTCTGTAACACATGCATTTCCTCTCTCTCAGCTGTCCTTGTTCCCCTCAAGTCTGTTTCTCCTATGTTTCCTTCAGGTATTTTATCTTTTTAGGTTTTCCCTTTAGGTTTATAAGCCATATTGAGTTAATTTTTAATTGGTGTGAAGAATATATTCTTTGCATATGAGTATCCAATTATGTCAATGCTTGTTGAAAATAATACAATTTCAACAACTAATTGCCTTTGCACCTTTGTTGAAAATAAATAGACCATGTTTATATAGCATGCTTTCATATTCTGTATTTTCTCTCCTATATAATCATGATAATCTCACAATAAAATAATTTAAAAAGAGCAGAAATCAATAAAACTCTGAATTGAGAAAACAAAACATTTATCATTTGAAAATATTGGTCAAGTTAACGAGCACCTGGCAAGAATAATGCAAACACAAAGAAATAACACAAATATTACAAAATCTAGAATGGAACAGGGAGATCCCCCAAATTCCTAGACAAACTAGAAGGTTAATAAAGAAATATTAGAATATTTATATATTAATAGTTTTTTTTTCGCTTGGTAAATCTTTTTTTTTAATTTTTATTTTTACTTTATTTTACTTTACAATACTGTATTGGTTTTGCCATACATTGACATGAATCTGCCACGGGTGTACATGAGTTCCCAATCCTGAACCCCCCTCCCACTTCCCACCACATATCATCTCTCTGGATCATCCCCGTGCACCAGTCCCAAGCCTCCTGTATCCTGTATCACACATAGACTGGCGATTTGTTTCTTACATGATAGTATACATGTTTCAATGCCATTATCCCAAATCATCCCACCCTCTCCCTCTCCCTCTGAGTCCAAAAGTCCATTCTATACATCTGTGTCTCTTTTGCTGTCTCGCATACAGGGTTATCCTTACCATCTTTCTAAATTCCATATATATGTGTTAGTATACTGTATTGGTGTTTTTCTTTCTGGCTTACTTCACTCTGTATAATCAGCTCCAGTTTCATCCATCTCATTAGAACTGATTCAAATGTATTCTTTTTTAATGGCTGAGTAATACTCCATTGTGGATATGTACCACAACTTTCTTATCCATTCATCTGCTGATGGACATCTAGGTTGTTTCCATGTCCTGGCTATTATAAACAGTGCTGCAATGAATACTGGGGTACATGTGTCTCTTTCAATTCTGGTTTCCTTGGTGTGTATGCCCAGCAGTGGGATTGCTGGGTCATAAGGTAATAGTTTTTAAAATGGGAAATATTTATAGCCTTTTGTCTAGTAAATAAAATGAACTTGTAATTTTAAAACTTTCCACAAAAACTCTAGGTCCTGACACACTGAATGCAATCAATTGTTCTCAGAAAAATAATTAGCAATTTATACAAACCCTGTCAGAATGGATGAGTTCATAAGACTGTGCTCTCCAGGCCTCTGAGGGCAGGTGGGGCAGTGGGCTGAGGACCCCAAGACCCTCACTGAGGCACAAGGCGTGTCCTATGGGCTCTTCCAACCAGTCACCTTGCAGCTGAGCTGGCTGGTTGCTAATGGATACCTGTTGCTAGGAGACTTGCGGATGCCTAAAAACTCACCACCTCAACCTTCCATCCCTTTTCACTCTGTCCTGATTGCTCTCTCCCTCCCTTCCAGCTCCCCACCATTTTATGACATTTCCCATCATTTCCCTGCTGTGTGTTTAATCCCTTCTGCTTCTTGTCTCAAAGAAACTAAAACCTTTAGAGAAAATGGATAGAACTAGAAGTGGTCTGAGATAAAAAGTTGATTTCAGCCCAATTGCTCCATTAAAGGGTACAGAGCTACTCTCACAGTCTGGGGCAGAGAGGAGTGTGTGCGGCACTGCCTGGTGATCTCTTGACCCATTTTACCTGAGAACTGACCTCTCCACCTAGCTTGCACTCAGACAGATGGAGCTATCACAGGGTCAGCTTCTGAGACATGCCCAGATCATAGAAGAACCTGGGGGGACTTGAGATGAGAGAAAAAGGGGAGAGGATGACAGCCAGTAGCAGCCTCAGCTCAAAAATATTAAATATTGTCTCAAAAATATTAAATATTTAGACTACATTTGACAGAAGTACAAGACCTGTTGATGGACAAATTTTCTTGAAAATGCTGAGATGGTAAAGAGACTTAAATAAATGGGAGATTCCCTTCGTAGACAAATGAGAAGATTCAATATTGTTAAGATGTTTTCTCCCCAAGATAGTATATAGTTAATGCCACTGAGTCAAAATGTCAACAGGCATGTTTTGTAGCAGCTGATTCTAAAATTCATATAGAAATGCAGAAGATCTAGAATGGCCATAACACCTTTGCCTAAAAAAGAAAAAGAATTGGAGAAATGATACTAATTGGAGGATTTCAAGGGTTAGTGCAAATCCACAATAATTAAGACAGTGTGGTAAGAATGAAGATAGACTAATAATTCAATAAAACACAATAGAGAGTCCAAAAATAAACACACATGTGTTCAGTTAATTTTCAGAAAGGCTATGAAGACCAATGAAATTTGAGCACAATTCTCTACAAATGTGTTAGAATCAACATCTATCCCTGTGCAAACACTATGACCTTTAATTTGTATATTGTATCACCCTCAAAATTCCCTGGTGGCTCAGACGGTAAAGCGTTTGTCTACAATGCAGGAGACCTGGGTTCGATCCCTGGGTTGAGAAGATCCCCTGGAGAAGGAAATGGCAATCCACTCCAAGACTATTGCCTGGAAAATCCCATGGACAGAGGAGCCTGGTAGGCTGTAGGCCATGGGGTCACAAAGAATTGGACACGACTGAGCGACTTCACTTTCACTTCATATAATAGACTAAATGTAAAATCTATGAGAAAACACAGAAGACAATCTTTGTGAACTTGAACTGAACAATGATTTCATTTTGGCATTGAAACACAATCCATATAAGAAAAATACGATCAACTTCTTCAAAGTTATAAACGTCTACCATTCAAAATGCACTATTAAGGGAAAGACAAGCCACAGACAGAAAAATGTTTCCAAATTTGTTAACTTACTTGTGTTCAATATAGATAAAAATCTCTCAAAACTCAATACTAAGAAAATAATCCAATTTTTTTTAAAAAAATGGGCAGAAGATTTGAGAAGGTACTTGGTAAAGATATTTGAGTGATACCTAAGCACATGAGGAGATGCTGAATATTATTAGTCATTAGGGAAACACAAATTAAAATGGCATTGAGATGTCACTGCACACCATCCAGAACAGGTTAAAATTAACATGACTGCCCACATCAAGGAGGATGAATGGCCACGGAAATTCTCATTATGCCTGTTGGGAAATAAAAACAATACAATTGTATTGGAAAGCGGTTTAGCAATTTCTTAAAATGTTGAACATACACCTGTTGTAGTGGATTGGGTGGCGGACCCCCAAACATATGTCCACATCCTAACTCCGAAGCTGTGAATATCACCTCATAAGGCAAAATGCTCAGGATTTCAAGGAATGAAGGTTATTAGTTCAGTTCAGTTCAGTTGCTCAGTCGTGTCCGACTCTTTGCAACCCCATGAACTGCAGCATGCCAGGCCTCCCTGTCCATCACAAACTCCCAGAGTCCACCCAAACCCATGTCCATTGAGTTGGTGATGCCATCCAACCATCTCATCCTCTGTCATCCCATTCTTCTCCTGCCCTCAATCTTTCCCAGCATCAGGGTCTTTTCCAATGAGTCAGCTCTTCGCATCAGGTGGCCAAAGTATTGGAGTTTCAGCTTCAATACCAGTCCTACCAATGAACACCGAGGACTGATTTCCTTTAGAATGGACTGTTTGGATCTCTTTGCAGTCCAGGGGACTCTCAAGAGTCTTCTCCAAGACCATAGTTCAAAGCATCAATTCTTCGGTGCTCAGCTTTCTTCACAGTCCAACTCTCACATCCATACATGACCACTGGAAAAACCATAGCCTTGACTAGATGGATCTTTGTGGACAAAGTAATGTCTCTGCTTTTTAATATGCTGTCTAGGTTGGTCATAACTTTCCTCCCAAGGAGTAAACGTCTTTTAATTTCATGGCTGCAATCACCATCTGCAGTGATTTTGGAGCCCAGAAAAATAAAGTCAGCCACTGTTCCCACTGTTTCTCCACCTATTTGCGATGAAGTGATGGGACCAGATGCCATGATCTTAGTTTTCTGAATGCTGAGCTTTAAGCCAACTTTTCATTCTCTTCTTTCATCAAGAGGCTCTTTAATTCTTCTTCACTTTCTGCCATAAGAGTGGTATCATCTGCATATCTGAGGTTATTGAGGACTCTAGAAAACAGAGTTCATCCTGGGTAACCCAGGAGGGTCTTAGCTGAAGTTAGCATCTTTATAAGATGGAAGCAGAAAGGAGGAGGTGATGGGATCATGGAGGCAGAGACTGGGGATATGGACCCAGGTCAAGGGATTCTGAGGGACACCAGGAGTGGGAAGAGCCAGAAGAATCCTACCCAGAGCCTCTGAGACACCTTGACTTTGGACTTCCATCCTGAAAACTGTGAGAAAACGCATTTTTACTGTTTGAGGCACTGACTCTCTGGGGATTTGTGACAGCTGTGCTAGGAAAGTGCACATGAGGCAGCCACCTGCTCCTTAGTGTTTTCTCAAGAGAAGCAGAAAGTCCATGTCCAGGAAGGTCTTGTACATGGACATTCAAAGCAGCCTTGTTGAAAGTCATCATTACAGTGAGAAATTTAGAGGGGGGTGGTGACTGGTATGTTCATCATCTTGATGGTGATGATGAATTCACAGTGTTTACTTATGTCAAAATTTAGAGAATTGTCCAGTTTACCACATGTCAAAATATCAAAGTAGAGTTGTTTACAGATATTTTAGAAATCTCAAAATATAATATCTAGTTTTGTGAATAAATTACAGATGAAAACAGCGAGAATAATAATGAGGTATGTGTCCTGGATGTGATAATAATTCATAGTTTTAAATTGAATTTTTAAAAAGAAATTGGTACATTGACTTCTTTGGAAAGAAATGTCCCAGTTTTGGGTGCAGGAATCTTTGACATCCTCCCACGAAGTCATTAAACTTTTACTTCTGCTTAGCTGTGTGTGTGTGCTTAGTCACTCAGTTATGTCTGACTCTTTGCAACCCTTTGGACTCTTGCCATTCTCCTCTGTCCATGGGATTCTCCAGGCAAGGGTAGTGGAGTGGGTAGCCATTTCCTTCTCCAGGGAGTCTTTCTGATCCACGGATCACACCTGCATCTCCTGTGTCTCCTGCATTGCAGGCGGATTCTTTACCTGCTGGACCATCGGGAAGTCCTAGCTTATCTCTAATTTCTATTGTAGGGAATAAAAAAGTAACAGACCACTGAAGTTTAGTTATAACAAATGCAGGGACACTGATAAAGAAATGCAGAAAGCAAGATGCTTCAGAAATGTTTGTGTTGTTAGGATTCTGCTCATCCTCTGAGGAATAGTGTAAAGAGTATATCTGATGGAAAAGAAAAGATCCTTCAGTTTGATATTATACTTTTTCAAAGAACTAAACATCCTGATATTAATCAGTATGTAACTGAATAAAATATTCATAAATATATAAAACTAATCTATCCTATATTGTAGGAAACAAAAAAGGGACAGAGTTAAGGAGGAAAGCAACTCTTGTATGAATAACCTTCAAGAATTATCCATGCTTTAAGTATAGTGGTATATATATATATGTGAGTGTGTGTGTATGTATACATATATATATGATTACACAAACTCCTATTTATTTTTCTGTTTTTATAAATTCACCTTACTAATACTGCCTGCAATTGGGATTAGAAAGACGTTTTGAAAAGATTAAGAGGTTGATATTTGCAAATCTCCTTAATGGCATAAAATGTCATATAAATCCTAATTTTCTTGGGTATTTACTAATTCTAAAGCAAATCTCAATAACTCTTTGCATTTTTAAAAAAAGTTTCTTACCGCTTAAATTCAATGCACATTTTCAACATTAACTGAATCTGAAATGTGTCTACGAGTAGAAAATGAATGTATTGAACCAGTTCGTGCAGTGCCTGGCACTCCCAGTGTCAGCTAGCAAGGCAGCTTGGAAACTATTCAGTCCTGTAAGTTATAAATGTCTTGTTCACTGTGTTGGTAAACCAACCTACTTATTTGTGCTGCAGAAAATAAAAATGATTAGTGTACCATCTAAGACTGCAGCACTAGACTTTCTAGGATCTTGACTTCTTATTTTATCCTCTGATATCATTGATTTGGGGGTTTCCCAGGTGGCTCAGTGGTAAGGTACCCACCTGCCAATGCAGGAGACATAAGAGACCCAGGTTTGATCCCTGGGTCAGAAAGATCCCCTGGCGGAAGGCTTGGCAACCCACTCCAGTATTCTAGCTTGGAGAATCCCATGGACAGAGGAGGGGGCGGGCTATAGTCCATAAGGTTGCAACAGTCGGACGTGACTGAAGCAACTTAGCAATCACACACACATCATTTATTTTAGTAGTCAGAAATTTAGACTTCATAGATTTCATGCCATTTCAACGGTATTATTTTTATAGAACTACTTGTTTCTGGTGATGTTTAGTTGTTTAATTCACTGCTTTAAAAAGGAGATGGATGTGTTTTGCACATGTGTATGCATTACCCTGTGGGTATTATGTGCTATATTCAAGAGACATAATGAGCTGAAAATAAGGCTCTTGCTGCCCCTGCTCCCTAATCACTGGTTCCTTTCTCCCCACACAGTTGGTCACCTACTGGAAACTCTGCGCTCCCCTTCGGTTATGCGCCTGTCAATGTATCTCGTGTATCTTTCCTTATTATTATAAACAGAATTGCCTCATTCTTTTTAAGCAGCATTATATGGATTGTAACATAATTTATTTAATTAGTTCTTGATTGATGAGCATTGATGTTGCTTTGAATAAACCGCCAGTACAGCAATGCTGCCAAGAATATCCTGTGTGTAGGTGCTTTTTTCTGCATGCTTCAGCATTCTGGGCTATAAATACTGGGGAGTTCTGCTGGCTTGTCTGTCTTGGATTATGATGGCTCTGACCAACCCCCAAGAAAGTAGAGAAGAAAAGGGAGTGAACAGAGAAACATACGGGAAAACTGGAATGTTTTGAACCAGAGGATGTGTCTTTGGCCGGAAGGAAAAAATAGCCCAGTGCTATGGGCAGAGGATCAGACTGGAGCAGTCTGCGGGGGTTCTGACCTCTGGTCTCTGGCAGAGCGTGGGGACCAGCAATATCTTCTCTGCACCTGCTGGAAACCTGGGCCTGCATCTGTGTTCAACTCCCATCCCCATGACCTTTTGAAAGTGTAACTACTATGCAGGATGGATAGATGTGTGGTTGCCAAACATGGATACTATCATGAAATACATCTGCTCTAAACACATCAGTTTTAAGTCTGACAGTTCTTTGTGTCAGGATGAATTGCACCCTTTCCTGCCAGCAAAACTTGGATGTGTTCTCCTAATGACCTGTGCGTGCTAAGTCGCTTCAGTCGTGTCCGACTCTTTGCAACCTCATGGACTCTAGACCACCAGACTCCTCTGTCCATGAGATTATCCAGGCAAGAATACTGGATTGGGTTGCCATGCCCTTCTCCGGGGAATATTCCTGACCCAGGGATCAAACCCATGTCTCCAGCATTGCAGAAAGATCTTTACTACTAGGACCACCTGGGGAGCCTGTCAACTCGCTGTACCAGATTCCTCTCCATTTTGTAGTTTTTGAGCACTTTTTGTACACTTCAAGGTGTTGCTTAAACACCTGTCTGTGTTTTATGGTTTTCCCCACAAACCCTACAGTTCTTTCTGTAACTGAGGTAAAAGTAAATGATCTTTGGCTTTTTGGTGTGTGAAGAAGACAAATAGTGAGGTTCCTGGTGACCTCTGACATTGATATGGAGACTGTTTTTAATGAAAAGGAAGTGCAGCACTGTGCCTCAGTTATCACTCTTAACATCTTGGTAAATGAGTTAAGCTGAAATCTCCATTTGAAATGCAAATGGGAAATCTGAATTGGAAGGATCAGCAATTAGTGCAAACTCATGCAGGAAATTGGTGGTGCAGCTGAAACTCAATCCAGAATAAAAGCTGAAACTTTTATCCAGGGTGTGGATAAAATCATTTTGAATTGTCTAATAAGTTACACAAGCTACACAAGTAGAGAATGCATAGATATTCTTTATCTAGATAAAAAGTTGATAGGTAGTTTGAGAAATAGGTATTAGATCTTAGAAGTATATGAGTGGTACATAGATATTAATAGAAATAAATACAGAGAGAGATATTCTAACTAATTCAGTAGTCATCGTTACTAACATGTATTATATAAGTGGATTTCAGGTTAAGTTTTTGCCCTTGATTTTGCTGCAAAGAGAATTAAATCAGTGATGTGCATGAGTTCCTCAATGCCAGCACCTGCAATTATTTTTCTCTTTTTTGTCTCAACTATATATTTTCAAATATTCATTCAAGACTTAAAAATCAACTAAGTAATTCAGGATTTTCTTTGTGGCATATTAAGCCCTCAAAGACAGTACAATCATTTTTAAGTTTCCTAATCATTATATTCAAAAGTATTAATTTTGTTCAAAGTGACATTTTAACTTGTAGAATTTTCATTATTATTCTGTGGTTATATTTAAAATATTCTTCTTGATTCTATTAACTCAAGGTGGATTCAGTTCAGTTCAGTTCAGCCGCTCAGTAGTGTCCGACTCTTTGCGACCCCATGAATTGCAGCACACGAGGCCTCCCGGTTCATCATCACCTACTGGAGTTCACTCAGACTCACATCCATTGAGTCCATGATGCCATCCAGCCATCTCATCCTTGGTCGTCCCCTTCTCCTCCTGCCCCCAATCCCTCCCAGCATAAGAGTTTTTTCCAATGAGTCAACTCTTCTCATGAGGTGGCCAAAGTACTGGAGTTTCAGCTTTAGCATCATTCCTTCCAAAGAAATCCCAGGGTTGATCTCCTTCAGAATGGACTGGTTGGATCTCCTTGCAGTCCAAGGGACTCTCAAGAGTCTTCTCCAACACCACAGTTCAAAGGCATCAATTCTTCGGTGCTCAGCCTTCTTCACAGTCCAACTCTCACATCCATACATGACCACAGGAAAAACCATAGCCTTGACTAGACGGACCTTAGTCGGCAAAGTAATGTCTCTGCTTTTGAATATGCTATCTAGGTTGCTCATAACTTTTCTTCCAAGGAGTAAATGTCTTTTAATTTCATGGCTGCAATCACCATCTGCAGTGATTTTGGAGCCCCCAAAAATAGTCTGACACTGTTTCTAAGGTTTCCCCATCTATTTCCCATGAAGTGATGGGACCAGATGCCATGATCTTCGTTTTATGAATGTTGAGCTTTAGGCCAACTTTTTCACTCTCTTCTTTCACTTTCATCAAGAGGCTTTTGAGTTCCTCTTCACTTTCTGCCATAAGGGTGGTGTCATCTGCATATCTGAGGTTATTGATATTTCTCCCAGCAATCTTGATTCCAGCTTGTGTTTCTTCCAGTCCAGTGTTTCTCATGATGTACTCTGCATAGAAGTTAAATAAGCAGGGTGACAATATACAGCCTTGACGTACTCCTTTTCCTATTTGGAACCAGTCTGTTGTTCCATGTCCAGTTCTAACTGTTGCTTCCTGACCTGCATACAGATTTCTCAAGAGGCAGGTCAGGTGGTCTGGTATTCCCATCTCTTGAAGAATTTTCCACAGTTTATTGTGATCCACACAGTCAAAGGCTTTGGCATAGTCAATAAAGCAGAAATAGATGTTTTTCTGGAACTCTCTTGCTTTTTTGATGATCCAGCAGATGTTGGCAATTTGATCTCTGGTTCCTCTGCCTTTTCTAAAACCAGCTTGAACATCAGGGAGTTCACGGTTCACGTATTGCTGAAGCCTGGCTTGGAGAATTTTAAGCATTACTTTACTAGCATGTGAGATGAGTGCAACTGTTCAAACCTCTTGAATTTGTTCAATTTTGCTTATTATTACTTTTAAATTTTATTGCATTTTTTAATCTTTTGATCACCCTCATTCATTTCCCTCATCCACCACCTTTGACAACAAAAAATTAATTTTCTGTTTCTGAGTTCAGTTTTGTTTTGTTTTTAGTTTTCACATATAAACATTATGACTCTGAACACCGATTCTTTGGAATCTGTTGAGAGATCTTATTCTATAACAGACATGGAGCTATTTTTGTAAATAGTTCATTGTGCTCAGAAAGAACATGTGCTCTCCAAAGTCTAATAGCTTAAATATAATATTAATCTTACTCTCCAATAACTCTACTTGCTATTTGCCCACCTGATGTCTTTCTTGTAAGGGTGTGTTAACATCACCATGAATTTTTTTATTTACCTATTTCTTCCTGCTGCTGCTGCTGCTAAGTTGCTTCAGTCGTGTCCGACTCTGTGCAATCCCATAGATGGCAGCCCATCAGGCTCCCCTGTGCCTGGGGTTCTCCAAGCAAGAACACTGCAGTGGGTTGCCATTTCTTTTAATTGGTGCTTGATATATTTTGAGGCTCTATATTTAGGTGTGGAGAAGGCAATGGCACCCCACTCCAGTACTGTTGCTTGGAAAATCCCATGAAGGGAGGAGCCTGGTGGGCTACAGTCCATGGGGTCGCTAAGAGTCGGGTACGACTGAGCTACTTCACTTTCACTTTTCACTTTCATGCATTGGAGAAGGAAATGGCAACCCACTCCAGTGTTCTTGCCTGGAGAATCCCAAGGACAGGGGAGCTTGGTGGGCTGCCGTCTATGGGGTCACACAGAGTCAGATACGACTGAAGCGACTTAGCAGCAGCAGCATATTTAGGTGAATATGTGTTTAAGACAGGCCACATATGATTTAGTTCATAAACACATACATATCTCTACCCTGATTCTAATGATAAGAATCATACTAAAAGAAATTTTTATTGTTTTAAAACTTTCAGTGGTCTAGGAAGAATCTGGTACCATACATGCCAAAATTGCTTTGTCAAAAGTATGGTGTTGAATAACTCAGACTCTTTTAACGATGAATGTTTTAAAGCCAAGTTCCAGTTTTGCAGCTATGCATAAGTAGGTTTCATATTTCCTGTAGTTCTTGACTGCTAACATTTTCACTTCCAGGAACTTAACGATGTGAGAAGGCTGATGTTTTCTTATAACAAGGTTTTGATTCAATAAAAGATTTACCAAATGTTTTTCTACCAATATAAGCAAATAAACCAACAAAATTCCTGTTTTAGTAAATAAAATTCCTTACTTTCAGAAGAGGAAATAAAATGAGTGTTGTGAAATTAGATGCCATAAATGTCATTCTGCGACAAAATCTTATATTGAGGCTTCTGTGTGACCTCCAAACACTTATCAAACCTGGTCCCTAAGCATCGCTTGCATGACCTGGAGATGAGACAAAGCTGAGGTTACTATTTCCTGCTGTAAAGGAGGACACCACCCAGCAGAGTGTGGTGAGGGCCTCAGAACAGGAAGGCAAGTGCAGAACTTACTGAGGGCTGAAAGTCTGATTTAAGGCATGCCCTTCACAGTGACTGCTTGGTCAGAGTGAGGAAGGGTCATGACACCACAGTCTAGGATCGGTGGAGCCAGAAAAACCAGGAGTCTGGGGTGAGAGATTCAGAGACTTAAAAGGAACACACTGTCTATTGATGCTTCCCTTGGAGAGTGTTATGGGTCTCGCCTCAAGTTCCTGGAATGAACAACTGAACCACTCACTCCAGCTACTGATTCCGAAAAGCAGAGCTGTCAAAGACAGTCTAAACATCAAAGCCATGCCAGTACAAAGCATGCTGTGTGCAGGCTGAGTGTGGGAGGGGGTGGTTTTTGTTCCCAAGTGTATTCCTGTATTATTGCTCTATATTCATGTTTTTTCACGTCAAACTACCTTGAATTTATCTCAGAGTATATTAAACCCACTCATCCTTAAATGTGGTTTTTCATGATATAGGACATCTTAATTCACCCAGCTAGGTTCCCGTTTAACCTAGACCTACAGACCTGTGACTTCCATGTGCCTGGTTACCAGGCCCGCGTGTGGAGGTGCCCCTGGACTAGGACATGTGCCAGGGCATGCTCTTGGTACAGACACCCTGCTGCACACCTGGGGCTCTTGTACACCAGTCCCCTCACTGGTTCCTGACACCCTGACCCATGCATGTCCCCTGGGTGGCTCTGCTCCTTGCCCGCAGCCTGGACTCACTTGATGACCCCTCTTCTCTCACTGAACTTCCCACATTTAGGTCTCAGTTCGCTGCTTTGATCTCCAATGTTTCATCACTCTCCACATGTTCTCTTTCATTGTAATCCATATATATTCACCATGTCCATATAAAGTCCAGTAGGATTACAATCTGAGGTCTTTTGCCTTATTTCTCTGGGTCCTGAGGCTTTTCTCATTCTTTGGACCAGTGCTGATGTAAGAAAGACGTTATCAGAGAGTCAAGTAAAGTTTCTTTTGGGGGGCGGGCGGCGTGGAGATTTGTGTGTTTAGAGTTTGTGTTTTTAGTGCTCTTTAAAGAATTATTTGGTTTAATAAAAGTTTAAACTTTTCAACTAGTCACATTGTTCAGTCAATAAATATTCAGGGTAAGTGTGACTGTTTCCTTTCTTAGCTGTTACACTTTCTGCTTAACAAAACCCCAAAACACACTGTTGGGGCTTTTGAATCCTTCATTCTGAACTGGTCAGAAATTTATGTAAATATTTAATTTTTATAAAGAAGATTGAAAAAATATTTTCTTGTACTCTGCAACAAGACAGTGTTGATCCATTAAAGTGTTCAGGTTTCTGGGAGCTGCACAGCTTACCCTCTCTGACCCCATGGCAGCCAAGTGGAGAAGGTCAGGGGCCTTGATGACCCCACATCTGACAATTCTGAACACAAATACAGCCCTACTCCTGAGCCAGTCAGTGATTTGCCCAAATTCCCTCAATAAATATTTCCTAAACAGGCATGCATGCTAAATCACTTCAGTCATGTCCAACTCTTTGCGACACTATGGACTGTAGCCTGCCAGGCTCCTCTGTCCATGGAATTCTCCAGGCAAGAATACCAAAGAGGGTGGCCATACCCTCCTCTAAGGATCTTCCCAACTCAGGAGTTGAATCCGGGTCTCCTCCATTGCAGGCAGATTCTTTACTATCTGAGCCACCAGTGCTTCATAGTAAATATTGTTTAAAACATTAAACACTGTACTAGATCAGGATTGTATATTCTTCTCATTGGAAAACTGTCCTCCAAATTTCAAGGACTTCCCCTCACAGCAGAAAATAAACAAATAACAGGGAAGAATATAATCTGTTTTTCAGGATTTAGATTACTTTGAGAGGCTTAGAAGACGTTTAGAAAAGAGCATTTTCCCCTCAACTGGATATTGTTTGATTTCTCCAAACATCCTCAACTGTCTTCATGTAATTTCCCTTTGTTAGATGAATAGCTCCATGAAAATCCTAAATATTAGGCACCATGCCTTCAATTTTGCAAAACTGTAATGAATAAAACAATTAAGCCCTCTAATCCACTGCCAAGTCAGAATGTAACTTTTTTTGCCCCACCATTGTTTACTGTCCTGCGTCTGTGTGTCTTTACGTGAAATTGCTGTTGTCTCATTCAGTATGCAGGACTCACTCCACCTCTCCATGTCCTGACACAGTCAGCCCAGCATTGTCCCCGGATGTGCTGGGTCACGTGAAAAAACAATGAGAGCAACTGTGGTAAGTATTTGACATTCTAGTATTGTGTATTCATCGCATTGATCTAAAAAGCTGTTATAAAAAGAAACTTATGCCTCTGAGAGTATATCACTTACAGTTTCCAAAGGGTACCCATTATCCCCCTGTCCATTTATTATTTATGATAGCTGTGTACACACCACTCTGATAATTATGTCTAGAAGGTAAGTGCAATCGTAAATGACTCGAGGTGCTGAAAAGTGTCCCTGTAGAAGTTAAACCGCTTACTTTTTATTTTCCTTAA
This sequence comes from Oryx dammah, assembly GCF_014754425.2. Classification (NCBI taxonomy): domain Eukaryota; kingdom Metazoa; phylum Chordata; class Mammalia; order Artiodactyla; family Bovidae; genus Oryx; species Oryx dammah. Next base: position 32,248,047 of record NW_024070203.1, read on the forward strand.
AAAATTGTAAAGATATCTTTAGAGTAGGTTAGATTATGTGTAGCTGGAATTGTGGACTATGATAAAAAAAAACAGCAGCCCTGTCACCATCACAGTGGGGAGGTGGTGTTAAGAGTGCCAGCCGGGGAAGAGAAGCATCTGTCTCTAGAGGATGACCTGGCATCACCTGTGACCCCACAAAGGAAACGTCTGGCCAGGTCTCTGAGGATGAGGGAGCTGTCACCAGTCAGGGAGCTCACCCACCGCCTGCCCCCATGTGAAAAAGGACTACTGCTGGATAGCATAGGGAACTCTATTCAATATTCTGTAATAACCCAAGAGGAAAAAGAATCTGAAAAAGAACAGATACATGTATACCTAGAACTGATTCACTTGACTGCATACCTGAAACTAACATAAGATTGTAAATCAACTATACTCCAGTATAAAAGAAAAATTTAAAAATGTTTAAATATATACAGTGATCTCTTTTGCCATGAGTCCCTGTGAAATGGTCATAACAAAGTTTCAGGTACAAGTCATGTCGATGTCAATTAAAAAATAAGTTTGGAGAGTGCCAACTGTGTTGTGAGTGGTTAGGTCTCTGAGACCGTATCTGGGTGTCTCCCGGAGGTCTCAGGGTTGCTCTGCCCCATGCGGGACGTCCTGCTCTTTCTGCCTCATGAAGTGCAGCTCCTGGGGGCCAGGGCCACCCTGCGATGTGACCCATGACTCTTCTCCCCCACTTCTCTTAGGTCCCCGCGGCCCTTTTCCCTTTGCACCCAGTCGTCTTTCTTCCTGGGAAACTAGAGTCTCTTATCTTGTTGCATGTATGGCCCCGTTTTCAATTCAGATGCTGGTGTAAGTGTCATCTCAGAGGTATCTAGAGGAGCTCTCCAAGGATGCCCAGGCTGCTACCATTTAAGATGACTCACTGATACGCGTATTACCCTGCTTGCTTGACTCCATCTTCCTCTCCCACAAGAACACAAGCATGTCAGTGCAGAAATGTGTTTGTCTTACTCTCCTGGAAAGACTGGCTTTACTTACTGGGAGCTGGGCTCGCATCACTGAGAGATCTTTCCAGATGTACTTCTTTCAGCCTGGACCCCAGGCCACACCTTGTCCTGCACCTTTTATTCTCCTCACTCTTCTCCGTTTCTCTGTGAAAGCTACCCAACCCTTGTCGGAGTTCATTTCTCTTTGTTGTGTGTTTTCAGACATGGCCAGTGTTTGCCACGCACACCAGGGCTCTCAGTCTTTCCAGCCATGTTTCCGGGCTGCAGATATATGGTTGCAGCAGGTGTGTGTCTTCGGTCTGGTTCTTTCAGCCTCAGGTCACCTGGTGTTTCCACACTGCGTGGATGCACATGTTGCTTCTAGTCTTCAGTATCCACTGAACCCTCCTGAAGCCAGCCCCTCATATTTACACTGCAGCAAACATGTATCTGCTATCTTCCCATGTGATATAGTCTTGTCATCCATCAGGGATGAGTCTAAAGACATTTTCTAAGAAATAATTTTTTTCTTCAGGAAATTGTCATTGCCTTATATATATATAAATTTTACTTTGAGCAGAGATAATGGAACTAATGGAGAGACCCTATATTTATTTACATTTTACTACCAAAACCATACATTTATATTATATTTTAAAAGGCATACAGTGAAATGGACTTTGCAGGTGGCGCTAGTAGTAGAGAACCTGCCTGCCAATGCAGGAGACATAAGAGACGCGGGTTCAATCCCTGGGTTTGGAAGATTGTCTGAGAGAGGGCATGGTGATTTACTCCAGTAGTCTTGTCTGGAGAATCCCATGGACAGAGGAACCTGGTGAGCTACAGTCCATTGGGTCACAAAGAGTCAGATATGACTGAAGCGACTTAGCACGCACACACAGTAAAATACCTTTTTGACTAATTGATGGATGCAAAATAAGGTCCAACAAATCAAACAAAAAATGTCAATCAATTATGCCTCTAGCTCAACTCTTATGCTGTTTATTTTTCCTCAGAAAACAGAGATGTGTGTGTGTGTGTGACTGTGTGCGTGTGGCTTGTTTTTCTCTACAATACATTTAATGTTCCAGTGTATCAATGTACCATGCTTTATTTATGCATTTGCCAACCCTTTACTAGTCAATCACTTATTTTCTGTTTGTTTGTTTGTGCCAACAAATAGCCTCTAGAATCCTGTGCACCCTCGTCCATCTCCAGGGTGGATCTAAGGTTACTAGGATTGTAGCTATGACTTTATAGGATATGTCTAGTTTCAGTTTTACCCTTCTTCCAAATTATCCTTCACAGTGATGTTCCAACTTACATTACAGGCAAAAACACACATTTTCTCCATCTACTCCATCACCAACACAATATTATAAGGGGTTGATTTATGTCAACAATAAAAAAATGTTAGCTCATTACATTTTTAATGTCTAATGTTCTTGTGTCTAATGAATTGAGCAACTTTTTACTATTGTATCAGTCATTTGAGATCCATTCGCTTTGAACTGCCTCTTCACAATACTTGTCCAGTTCTCAACTTATTTTTATCTGATTGCTTCTAATTAACTTGAAATGCTGTAAGAGAGATTTATGATTAGTTTGAAGTGTTTGTGTTACTGTTTTGTCTTATTAATGTGTCTTCAATGCATGTTTTTATGTGTTGAGTACACTTAGTATATTTAGTGCGTTTGTATATAATACATTTAACCCTTTTCAATGTAGTTCTACATATATAGAATTTGATTGTTCTCAAGTGATTTATTGAAGATTCTGTTTCTTTGAATATATTCTAATTCCTGCTGCAGCAGATGGGGTTGTTAAATCACTCACCAACTTTGAATTCAGCTTATCCAGAATGGCTGCATAATCCTAGTGTGTGTGTGTTCTTAGTCACTAAGTGGTGTCCGACTCTTTGCAACCCCATGGACTATGGCCCACCAAAACTCCTCTGTCCATGGGATTTCCTAGGCAAGAATATTGGGACGGGTTGCCATTTCTTCCTCTAGGGGATCTACCGGACCCAGTGATTGAACCTGTGTCTCCTGTGTCTCTGGCATTGGCAGGTAGATTCTTTACCACTGAGACACTGGGTAAGCCCATAATCCTAGTGTGATCACTGCTAAAAAGATTAGGACTGCATAATAATCATGATAATAATAGTGATAAAAATTCTTTAAACTAATCTTATTGTTAGACGTGGTGTTGATAATTTTACTCTCATTCTTTGACTTATGAAGTTGGGAGATAAAATAAATTTAGTACTCATTTATTGTCACTGGAATCCATGCTCTTCTACCAGGGAACAGAGAAGGGTGTCAAGGGAAGGTGGACGGGGTTATCTGGAAATACTCTCATCTGAAGTGTGAACTACATGTGACATCATCAGTCCACACTGCAGTTGACTTTCCTCTCATGTATGTACACATGGGGGCTTTGGATCGGCTGGGAAGAAGAAGCTTGTAGAGCCCTTACTCTCTTGCTGACAATAACTGAAAGAAACAGAATAAAATGCACACTAATATTTGTGTAAACATTCAAGATCTCCTGAAGCCAGCAATGCTAAATGGCCAAGAATCCAGAGAAAGACCAGGACTCCCCTTGAGAGGTGAGGTCCAGCCTTGCCTTGCTTTTTCCCAGGACCATTTGCTGTACTGGTCACAAATACTCAGTGGAGAGTCTCAAGTTGCATAGATTTGTCCCAATTTGTAGCTAATTTCAGACCAGTAGTGACTCCTGGGAATACCTATTTAGCACTGCTATTGATTCTCTAATTAGATCACAACCTTTGCTGCAGAATCATAAATTCTTTCATAAGAAAAGTAAGTTGCTTTAAAAGAAAAGACTATTTCAAAGGAAAAAAAAAAAAGAAGCTCTTGAAAACAATCTGGAGTGATTTTCCAAACTGGGCTGAGGATGGAGTTTAAATCACAGCCTATAAACCTGCAGAATCCATCAAAATGAAGGTCTACTTGTGTGATGATGTCATTGCCCTCAGCAGCTCAGCTCGAGGAAGAGAGAAAGTACACACAGATGGATCAAAGTGAGCAGGCTGGCAGGTATGAAACATAGAAGAACAGGAGGCCAAAATGTTACCTGTTAGTATTAAAATATTAAATGTAAGCAGGAGGGAAATGGAGCCTGGGAGGCCCAGCAAAGTGGAAATAAAATAGGGTCCTTAGTTTACCATGAGGACAGTGTCATAGCATGCTTTTCTTATTATTTCTGGTTATAATCTCACAGATTTTGCCTGAGACACAACTTCAACTTTCCAACATACTAAGCTGCTTCACATGGAAGATTTTGGACTAGAGAGTCCAACCTGTAAACATCTGACAAATCCAACATGATCTTGTGTTGATTCAAGGCTTAAGAAAGCCATAGAGTATAGGGCCTGTGCGCTGATGGATGAAAAACGTGGAATTCACACATCACGTGTTGAAATGTCTACTCATGGAGATTTATTTCAAGGAGGAAAAATAAAGTTTCTGTATAGAGAAATTGTCTCGATGGACATGAGTTTGAGCAAGCTCCGGGAGCTGGTGATGGACAGGGAGGCCTGGCATGCTGCAGTCCATGGAGTTGCAAGGAGTCAGACATGATTGAGTGACTGATAGAGAAATTGTGGGGTTTTATACAGGATTTATTGCATGAAAATGTTGACTAGAACATGCTTTTGTTGATCTGGAATCCTTCAGGTATTGAAAGTATCTAAAATTAACTGAAGACACTTGCTTTTCACAGAATCTGAATTCTAGAGGGAATATTGGAGTCTCATATAACACTGTCGTAAGAGTCTCATCAAAACCAGGATGCTCTCTGGAATGCTGATGAGCAAGGGCACATGTCTCTTGCTCTGCTGGAATCACTTGCAGCAAAGTGATTCCGCTAAAAGTAACTAGAAAAGTCGGATAAAATGTAAAAAAAAATCATTATGGCCCAGTTGTCAGAAATATGAGAACAAACTTACATATAGCTGTGGTTAACATAATAAATTAAAATGTAATATAATGATTAAAGACTCAAAGGATGGATTTCACAGCAGAATGGATGCAGCAGGAGAAAAAAATTAGATAGATAGATAATGAAGATGTTTTCAATAAAATCTATTAGATTTATTCAGTTGTAATCAGCACAGTTCAGTTCAGTTCAGTTCAGTTCAGTCGCTCAGTCGTGTCCAACTCTTTGTGACCCCATGAATCGCAGCACGCCAGGCCTCCCAATCAGCACAGCAAATGCAATTTAAGAAAAATTAACTGAGATTGTGATTTTTACATTTTACTTGCTTCCAAAGGATTCATAATCACCCTTACATCTCTATTTTCTAAATCACTCCAAATTCCTTTTAGAAAGTAAAAGTTATGAATAATTCTAAGAAATAATTATTTGAAAATATATCTATATTCAGCTTCCCAGGAGGCTCAGTGGTAAAGAATCCACTTGCCAATGCAGGAGACGTCGGTTCAGTCCCTAGGTTGGGAAGATTTCCTGGAGAAGGAAATGGCAACCCACTCCAGTATTCTTGCTGGGAGGATCCTATGGACAGAGGAACCTGGTGGTCTACAGTCCATGGGATGGGACACAAAGAGCAAAGAGTGGGACACAACTTACTAATTAAACAATAACAGTATCTATATATAGGATGTATCTTCACTCTTCTAAGCAATGTTTCAGGCAAAAACCCATGTGAAATATACATGATCTATCTTGACCTACTCCCTGAAACAACTAATTTAAATTTGACCACATTCCCATGTGACCACATCTCCATGTGAAAAAAGACTTTGTTCAGAGTCAAGTGGCATTTCTCCTGACCCCTCTGTTTAATGATTTAACATGTTCCTCTGAGACATGTTTGGATTGGCCAGGACAGTCTGGCCTCTGCCTTTGGGGCAGCCAACCAAGCGTAGGTTGCCCATTTTGTCTCTGAAAGCCTTGGTTCCAACTCACTCTCTGGCTCTTCCCAAAGGAAACTTAATTGCTAAGAGTAGGAAGTTTTCTCACATATGAAACACTTGGTATTCAAATACTCACCCCAGCCCTTGTGAACTCAGCCCTGATCACCTCACTATGAGTGAAGTGAAGAAGGTAGCCAGATTATGTCCAGCCTCCTGTGAGGTTGCTTTTCAAGAAAGCTCCATTTTTTTCAAGAAATAGACCTTTTCGTTGAACTCACCAAAAATTATCTCTTCACCAATAATACATAACAAAACTCTGTATTCTGTGAAGCAAAGGCTAACAAAAATAACTCTTTACAAACTCAACTGTATAATACTGTCTTTTTGGTAAATGGTGCATTGTGAGACCAGGCCATTAAGATAGTTTGTGTTGAGTAATAAAGTAGGTAAATTTTTATGGGAAAATGTTACAGCAAATAAATACAGCAAAAAATACCTTCACATCTTGAAAATTACCGAAACTTTCAGTTCAGTTCAGTTCGGTCGCTTAGTCATGTCCAACTCTTTGTGACCCCATGAATCACAGCACGCCAGGCCTCCCTGTCCATCACCAACTCCCAGAGTTCACTCAAACTCATGTCCATCTAGTCGGTGATGCCATCCAGCCATCTCATCCTCTGTTGTCCCCTTCTCCTCCCGCCCCCAATCCCTCCCAGCATCATGGTCTTTTCCAATGAGTCAACTCATAAGGAACGTTTATTATACACTGTAAGACACTCACCACCTTTGCAGGAGACATCCTATCTGGTTTCTTTCTTTCCTTTTTCTTTCTTTGAAATAAGTTGGGCTTTATAACAAGTAGGATCATAGATTCAAAGCACTGCTGCTTATTATGTTCTATTCTGCCAGGTTATATATTCATCAGCCCTGTCTCATATGTCTTTTATTTCACAGATTAGGAGAGAAACCATTGATATACACACCCTAAGACCCCTAGTATAGACTTAAACACACAACCTGTCTACACTGGCTGCTTTAATAAAGCCAGTGTGAACCATTTAACTATGAGGAAGCTAACAAGGCTGCACAGAGTTAGGTTACATCAAATGGAAATAAAAATTTAAAACATTATCTAATTATGAAACACTCTTTCCAGAAAATGCATACAGTAAAAGAAAAGGTAATATTGTAAAATAATGTTAAATACAGAGTAAAATTTATTTGATAGAAAATATTTTTCATATGAAAACCCATATGTAGTATATCTTTTAAAATTGGAGGCTGCTGTATGTGGTTATTTAAGACATGATTTTAATGAGATTGTTATTAAACAGTAAGTTTGGGGCTATCATTTTTTTCAATAACACAATAGTTCAGTGGCTTAGTTGTGTCTGACTTTACAACCCCATGGACTGCAACACACCAGGCTTCCCTGTCCATCAGCAACTCCCAGAGCTTGCTCAAACTCGTGTCCATCAAGGCAGTGATGCCATCCAACCATCTCATCCTCTGTCGTCCCCTTCTCCTCCTGCTTTCAATCTTTCCCAGCATCAGGGTCTTTTCAAATGAGCCAGTTCTTAGCATCAGGTGGCCAAAGTATTAGAGTTTCAGCTTTAGCATCAGTCCTGCAATGAATATTCAGGACTGATTTCCACTAGGATTGACTAGTTGAGTCTCCTTGCAGTCCAAGTGACTCTCAAAAGTCTTCTCCAACACAGTTCAAAAGCATCAATTCTTCGGTGCTCAGCTTTCTTTATAGTCCAACTCTCACATCCATATATGATTACTGGAAAAACCATAACTTTGTCTAGATGGACCTTTGTAGGCAAAGTAATGTCTCTGCTTTTTAATATGCTGCCTAGATTGGTCATAGCTTTTCTTCCAAGGAGCAAGTGTTTTTTAATTTCATGGCTGCAGTCACCATTTGCAGTGATTTTGGAGCCCAAGAAAACAAAATCTGTCATCGTTTCCACTGTTTCCCCATCTATTTGTCATGAAGTGATGAGACCGGATGCCATGATCTTAGTTTTCTGAATGTTGAGTTTTAAGCCAACTTTTTCACTCTCGTCTTTCACTTTCATCAAGAGGCTCTTTAGTTCTTTGCTTTCTTCCATAAGGCTGGTGTCATCTGCATATTTGAGGTTATTGATCTTTCTCCCGGCAATCTTGATTCCAACTTGTGTTTCATCCAGCCCAGCATTTTGCAAGATGTATTGTGCATATAAGTTAAATAAGCAGGGTGACAGTATGCAGCCTTGACATACTCCTTTCCCAATTTGGAACCAGTCTGTAGATCCATGTTCAGTTCTAACTGTTGCTTCTTGACCTGCATACAGATTTCTCAGGAGACAGGTCAAGTGGTCTGGCATTCCCATCTCTTTAAGTATTTTCCACAGTTTGTTGTATTCCACACAAATATTTTGGTAGTCAATTAAGCAGAAGTAAAATTTTTTTCTGGAACTCTCTTGCCTTTTCTATGATCCAATGGATGTTGGCAATTTGACCTCTGGTTCATCTGTCTTTTCTAAATCTAGCTTGAACATCTGGAGGTTTATGGTTCACATACTGTTGAAGCCTGGCATGGAGAACTTTGAGCATTACTTTGCTACCGTGTGTGAAGAGTGCAATTGTGCAGTAGTTTGAACATTCTTTGGCATTATCTTTCTTTGGGATTTGAATGAAACCTGACCTTTTCCAGTCCTGTGGCCACTGCTGAGTTTTCCAAATTTGCTAGCGTATTGAGTGCAGCACTTTCACAGCATCATCTTTCAGGATTTGAAGTAGCTCAACTGGAATTCCATCACTTCCTCTAGCTTTGTTCGTATTGATGCTTTGTAAGGCCCACTTGACTTCTTGTTCCAGGATGTCTGACTTTAGGTGAGTGATCACACCATCATGGTTATCTGGGTCATTAAGGTCTTTTCTGTAGTTCTTCTGTGTGTTCTTGCCACCTCTTCTTACTATCTTCTGCTTCTGTTAGGTCCATGTCATTTCTGTCCTTTATTGTACCCGTCTTTGCATGAAATGTTCCCTTGGTATCTCTAATTTTCTTAAAGTGATCTCTATTCTCTCCCTTTCTATTGTTTTCCTCTGTTTCTTTGCATTGCTCACTAAGGACGACCTTCCTATCTCTCCTGGATATTCTTTGGAACTCTGCATTCAAATGGGTATATCTTTCCTTTTCTCCTTTGCCTTTCACTTCTCTTCTTTTCTCAGCTATTTGTAAGACCTCCTCAGACAACCGTTTTGCCTTTTTGCTTTTCTTTTTCTGGGGGTGGTCTTGATCCCTGTCTTGTGTATAATGTCACAAACCTCTGTCCATAGTTCTTCAGGTCTGTCTATGAGATCTTTATCCCTTGAATCTATTTGTCACTTTCACTGTAATAACATAAGGGATTTGATTCAGGTCATACCTAAATGGCCTAGTGGTTTTCCTTACTTTCTTCAATTTAAGTCTGAATTTTACAGTAAGGAGTTCATGATCTGAGCCACAGTCAGCTCCCTGTCTTGTTTTTGCTGACTGTATCGAGCTTTTCCATTTGACTGCAAAGAATATAATCAGTCTGATTTTGGTATTGACCATCTGATGATGCCTATGTGTAGAGTCTTCTCTTGTGTTGTTGGAAGAAGGTGTTTGCTATGACCAGTACAGTCTCTTGGCAAAAGTCTGTTAGCCTTTGCCCTGTTTCATTCTGTACTCCAAGGCCAAATTTGCCTGTCACTCCAGGTATCTTTTGGCTTCCTACTTTTGCATTCTAGTCCCCTGTGATGAAAAGGACGTATTTTTAAGGTGCTAGTTCTAGAAGGTCTTGTAGGTCTTCATAGAACCATTTAACATCAGCTTCTTCCGCATTACTGGTTGGGGCATAGACTTGGATTACTGTGATATTGAATGGCTTGCCTTTGAAATGAACAGAGATCATTCAGTCATTTTTGAGACTGCACCCAAGTACTACATTTTGGACTCTTTTGTTGACAATGATGGCTACTCCATTTCTTCTAAGGGATTCCTGCCCACAGTAGTAGATATAATGGTCATCTGAGTTAAATTCACCCATTCTAGTCCATTTTAGTTCAATGATTCCTAAAATGTCAATGTTCACTCTTGCCGTCTCCTGTTTGACCACTTCCAAACTGTCACTTCCAATTTCCAATCATTGACCTAACTTTCTAGGTTCCCATGCAATATTGCACTTTACAGCATCAGACTTTACCTCCATCACCAGTCACATCCACAGCTGGGTGTTGTTTTTGCTTTGGCTCCATCTCTTCATTCTTTCTGGAGTTATTTCTCCACTGATCTCCAGTAGCATATTGGGCACCTACTGACCTGGGGAGTTCATTTTTCAGTATCCTATCTTTTTTCCTTTTCATACTGTTCATGGGTTTCTCAAGGCAAGAATACTGAAGTGGTTTGCCATTCCCTTCTCCAGTGGACCAAATTTTGTCAGAACTCTCCTCACACCTGTCTGTGTTGGGTGTCCCTTCAAGGCATGGTTCATACTTTCATTGAATTAGACAAGGCTGTGGTCCATGTGATCTGTTTCGTTAGTTTTCTGTGATTGTGGTTTTCATTCTGTCTGTCCTCTGATGGATAAGTTTAAGAGGCTTAGGGGAAGCTTCCTGATGGGAGAGAGTGACTGAGGGGGAAAATGGTTCTTGTTCTGATGGACAGGGCCATGCTCAGGAAATCTTTCATCCAATTTTCTGTTGATGGGCAGAGCTGCGTTCTCTCTCTGTTGTTTGACTTGCGGCCAAACTATGGTGGAGGTAATGAAGATAATGGCAACCTCCTTCAAAAGGTCCCGTGCATACATTGTTTCACTCAGTGCCCCCGACCCTGCAGCAGGCCACTGCCAACCCACATCTCCACTGGAGACTCCTGGACACTCATGGACAAGTCTGGGTCAGTCTCTTGTGGGGTCACTTCTCCTTTCTCCTGGGTCCTGGTGCATACAAGCTCTTGTTAATAAAATATCAAAGGGAACATAATAAAGATGTTATATTTTTTATTGAGAAAATGATGCCAGGAATGCATAATGTGCAGGTATGGAACTAAGTCAGGTCTCACCATCACTGGGGGGACTGGGGTTTCTGCATATAGCCCCTGGTGACTTGCCCCCTGGCCCTATGCCTGCTCTACTTGCTCCAGATGTGGGATGGAGCAGTCCCTCACCCTGATCCCCCCACACCTGTTTCCTCTCTGTCCAGGTGAGCTCACAGATCAAATAAGGGAACACACATAGAGACTGAGAAGGTCCTGGCAGAGACTTGATCACACTGGTTTTCTGGTCGTTCTTGTTGTCATCACTAAAGAGGAATAACCAGCACCAGGTCGTCAGCCTTGTAAAGAAAACCAGGATCCCACAAAGGTCATGATCTCTGAGTATCCGAGGGAAAAAGTAAGCTTACTGGCAGTGAAAATAAATCACAGTGCTGTTCTTATGTGTCACATTCATTCATGAGTCCCTTTTCATCAAGGACCTTTATGACCCCTCTACTTTATTGACCCCTGTCTACTTTATTGACCCCTCACTTTTGCATTGGACAGACTGACTTGATGATGACTTCTACATTTAAGGAAATTGCTTCACACCTAGGTCATCCGGAGAAGCACTGGGAGCTTTTGGATAAATTAAAATGGCATAATCATGCTAAGTTGTGAATAACGTTTAAGAAAAACAACTGGGTGGGGGGACTTCCCTGAGGGTCCAGTGGCTAGAACTCAGTGCTGCCAATGTAAGGGGCCCAGGTTTGAACCCTGGTTGGGGAACTAAAAACCTCATGTCCCAACTAAGATCCTTTGCAGCCAAATAAATAAATATTCTTTTAAAAAGTAAAAAAGAACTGAGGAAAATGATGAACACTAATTAGAAGAAAAAGCTAGAGAATACGAGAATGGAACTTGAATGCTCAGTCTGATATTGGCTGGTTGGATCAGAGTTGGTGTTGCACCTGAAAACCTTCTCAAGATAGAAAAGGAAGCTGCTGAAGAAAGAGTCTCCATATCCTATAGGACCCTGAGTGCCCTGGGTCCTGGGACAGTGCTGTTGTGTAATGGAGGCAGATGCTTGTGGAAGAAGGCACTGCCTTCCTGCTGCAGATCAAATGCTCCTATATGCCAGAGAACCCCCAGATGACCACATGGGGAAAAGGAAATTGAAACTCGCTTAACTTACCCTTCAGTCTAATAATTCAAGGGCTCCAAGCCTCAACACATAAGCTCGACAAATGAGCAAGAATCAAACAAACAGTGCATGATAATAGGAATGGACCTCAGGCTAATTTTCTCCAGTTTTACCAATGTCAATAGTTAAAGACAGATAAAATATTTGATGGTTTAACAATGGCAGAGTCATTACTTAACTGCAGGTAATTTATATGTACTAGTTAAATAGAAAAAAAAAAAGCTATTACTTTCTTTGATGAAAAATCTCCTTAAGTCAATATTATACCCTTTACAAAATTAAATAAAAAGATATGAATGTGCCAGGTTCAAAATTGGAATGGGACATTGCTACTCATAGAAAGTATACCTGGGATTGTCTTTTCCACCAATTAATAGACACACAAATATCTATCTGACATGTTACATACCATCACTGACCCTTAATTTTGATAGTCTGATAACTACTTAAGACATTATTATCCAAAAACTTGGATTATGACTGTGCAAGAGAAAAAGTCTATCTCCTTAATTCAAATTAAAATCTCACAAATACCATTTAGTTGCCTGATATTGTTACTAGTAATATAGTAAATTTTGGTTTTGTTCAGTAGTCTATTATGCTATGCTGCTGCTAAGTCGCTTCAGTCGTGTCCGACACTGTGCGAACCTATAGATGGCAGCCCACCAGACTCCGACATCCCTGGGATTTTCCAGGCAAGAACACTGGAGTGGGTTGCCATTTCCTTCTCCAATGCA